>NC_086172.1:43424000-43733833 GCF_023053635.1 Elgaria multicarinata webbii
GCAAATCCTTCATGTGGTCCGAATGCCTCGGAATGACCGGAGGTGCTGAAGTATCAGGTGAGCACTTTAAAAAATATATAGAAAAGAAAGAAAAACCGGAAACACGGTTTAAAAAAACCAAATTCATCCTTGTATTCTGTCTAGGCAAGAAAACATGTATGTATGCCTTTATGAGAATAACATGTCAACTTCTGGACAGCCTCGTGCACATGCTCAATGTTAGCTTAGAGCAGCTTCCCCAAGCTGGTGCCTTACCAATGTTTTGGACTTCAATTCCCTTCAATCCCAGCCAGCATGGCTAATGGTCAGGAATGCTGGGAGTTGCAGTCCATCGGCCATATCCTATGCAGCCCACACACCAGCAGACCCACTGCTGGCGCAACGGGGAGCTGGCGGTTCTTAAAGCAAACAGAAATGCGTGGACACAGTCATTTATGGAATAGGGCAGGTCAGCCGAGCTTACAGAAGGGAGCGTCCCTGATTTGTCCCAATTGAGGAATGGGTGTTTCTGCTCATGTGTGGAGTTCCTTTACGAAGCACTGACTGCCTCTTGAACTAGTGTCGGGTCCTACTGGTGCAATGGAAAGATGTGAAGTGTAGTGGCAATACTGGATCCTGCCCCCAAACACCTGGGGGGGAGGGGCACCAGTTTGGGGATGTCTAGAACAATTTAGGATTCAGTCCAGTGAGTCCAGTTCTGCTGAGCCCTGTGGGTTTCCTCCATACAAAATGCCCATGCTTGCCTGTATGGGGCCCTGTGTCTTTCTTGGGCAGCATTCTTTGCACCTGGATCGCAAGCATCTGTTTGTTTCCCTTCCTGCCACCCGTTCCCTTCTCCACCCTGGCAGAGAGAGGCAATGAGCAATAATGGCACACACACTGTATGCTGATTTTCCTCTCAAAGTTAATTTGTATCTTTAGAAGAAGGGGGAAAAAAGGCTATAGGAAGGTATTAATCTGCTTAACATTTCTAAGTACATCATCCAAGGGATTTTGTTTTTTTAATCTTACATATGCTCAGCAGAGTTACTGGCAAAAACTGTACATTTTCTTCATTTCATCCTTTCAACATCAAATGGTAAGCAGCAAAAATTGGATCAGACTTCAAAGCCCGTGCTGTGCTCCCAGTCACAGAGCGACTCCTCCATTTCACATATTGAATTCGAGCAGGATATCAAAGTGCTACCAAAGAACCTCAGGTCCTTACGAAAAAAGAGGCTCTAACATCTGTAGAAAGTGAAGTGCACAGACAAATCACCTCGGGGAGCAGCGAGCATTTATTCTCAGCAGCAGCTTTCCAGCCTTTTGATTCTCTTATTCACTGTACCTCCCTGTCTTTCTACAGAACTAAAGTTCTTAGCAAGCAGGCTTTTGTCTCAAAGACTTCAAAACACCACTAACGGTTTCATGTTCTGATGGTTATGCCAAGCAACCGTGAACACGCTTCAGAACTGTAGATTCAGGGATTTCTTTATGGCATTTTAGAGTCTAAACTTCATAGTACCTTGCTTGTTTGTTTGTCAAGAAAATCCGGCTCTGCAGGAGAAGCTGGGCTGCTACTTTGCTGCCTAAAACACAACAAGAAGTTGTTGATGTTATATTATCATCATCATCATCATCATCGAATAGTAGAGTTGGAAGGGGCCTATAAGGCCATCGAGTCCGTCCCCCTGCTCAGTGCAGGAATCCACCGTAAAGCATTATTATATTTTAAGTTCTGGTGACATTTTCCCAATCCATCAGTAATATTCCCTCATTCTCTCAGCTAAATCACTATGGCAAAATATATAACTGTAGACCTTCCCATTTACTGTTTAATTTTTGTAAAAAGCATATTATTCGCACAACAATTGTGCACAGAATGTACTATCTGAAACTTAAAGGAATTGTCCTCCTTTTAAAAACATTGAGCAAGGGAGAACTCTTGGGAGACCTGTGCATGCAGAAAGAGCTGTTGTTTGTTGGTTGGTTGGTTGGTTTCTTCTTCTCCTCACTGCCTATTGAAGAGGAAGGCCACCTCTGAAATTCAATGTCCTATGCAGCTTCTCTCTCCAGCAGACACCTTCTGCTGCCCACAAACAAGAAACAAAGTTCCCATAGTGCTATTCTGCCTTGCACACACACATCACCTCTTTTGTGCCACTTGACATGAAATTTTACAGTAAGAACGTAAGAACATAAGTGCCATGCTGGATCAGTCCAACACTCTGTTCACACAGTGACCAACCAGCTGTTGACCAGGGACCAACAAAGCAAGGCATGGTGCAACAGCACCCACTCACCCATGTCTCCCAGCAACCTCAGATACTGGAGGTAGCACATAACCACCAGGGCTAGTAGCCATCGATAGCCTTCTCCTCCAGGAATTTATCCAACCCCTCTTTCAAAGGCATCCAAATTGGTGGCCATCACTACATCTTGAGATAGTGAGTTATATAATTTAACTATGTGATGTGTGAAGAAGTACTTTCTTTTATTTGTCCTGAATCTCCCACCATGGGATGACCCCGGGTTCTAGTATTATGAGAGAGGGAGAAAAATGTCTCCCTATCCACATTCTCCACACCCTGCATAATTCTGTACACCTCTATCATGTCTCCCCTTATTGTTATACACTCTCCACTTCCCCAAGAGGTGGGAAATTCTAGGGGAACAGTACCAAGTTCCTCTCCCTTTGGCTAATAAAGCACTGGAGACTTAAGGTATTAAATAAATATTTGCTTTATTTATACAAGCAGAAGCATGCTGAAAACAAGCAGGTGCTCTTACACCTGCCTGCACCCAAAGCTGCAAACCCAAGTCCTAGATAATTCAAGATCACTCTCAGCCTTCCTTCTGTGTCTTCCAGAAATGGCTCTCTCCCTCCCTCTCCCTGGCCAGATCTACACCAAGCAGGATATAACATGTTGAAAGCGGTTTGAAAACAGTATATGGAATGTGCCTGTGGCCCCCAACAGTTGTCAGTGCACTTCAATACCATTACAGAGCAGTAGTGTAGATCCTGTCCCTCTCTCTTACACACACACACACCCTGAGAATAGATGCACACACATGAGAGAGCAGTTTATCAGGACCAGCCAATTACAGAATCCTAAGAATGAGAAGGGTGCATTTAGGCCATCCAGTCCAACCACTGCTCAATGCAGGAATCCAATTTAAAGTATTCCTGACAGATGATGGTCCAGTTTCTGTTTGAAGATCTCGAGCAATGGAGGGTCCACCACCTCCCTAGACAGCGGATCCATTGTCTGACTGCTCTTATCATTAGGAAGTTTTTCTTGATGTTCAATCAAAATTTGCCTTCCTGTAAGTTAAGCCCCTTATCTCATGTCCTATAGCCTTGGATGAAAGAGAACAGGTTACAGCCTTGAAAATATATCTGCCCTTAAAGTCAGATGCCTGCAAGAACTGTTGCTTAATTTCTAGGAAAAAGGGATGTCAGGGCTCACATCTGTATGGAAACACCACCCTCTCATCTGGAAAGCCCTCCTTCTACTTCCTAATATGTAGGGATTTCCAGAGGGGTAACCTTGTTATCCTATTGCAGCAAAAACAACAAAGAGACTTTGACACCTTAAAGATGGAGGGAGCAACCCTATGGCACCTAGATAGGAGCCATAGGATTTTTCAGGTTCCCTGCTCTGAGATCAGAGACAGTATTCCAACCTCGGGGGGGGGGGGATGGGAGCTCCACCCCCTCCCCATTGTAGCTGGTGTGGAAAGAAATGTGCCAGTTGCTTTCTGAGGTTGGAAACCTGACCTTGGAGGGTGTTTCAGTGGGTGGGGAAGGGAAGAGACTGGAGAGAGCAGGATATGAGTTATCCTGAGGTCTCCCCAGTCTCCTTCCCACCTCTTCTGAAGTGACCATCTAGCAAAAAAGCCCACCTAGCAAAAAATGCAAGGTGGAAGGCTAGAGAGGCAAAAATCACCTCCGCCTCTCCTCCCGTCCTGCATAGGATGATCATAAGCCTCCCTAACACATTTATTTTGGCATAAGTTTTCATGGACTGCAGCCCATTTCATCAGATGCAATATGTAGCGATTCTCTGTGGTTATCCATGGGAGAGGGGAATACATTCTGAACTGTTCCAGGGGCGTTTAAAGCTATTTTTAATTCCGATATTCCAAAATTAAGCCCTGGCACTTAAAACAAATGCTTGGGCTGAGCCCTCACACAAATTTAGGCCTGCCAGGAATCAAACAACAGCTGACGCATAACAAGAATGCAAGTTATGCTTTCCTAAAAGCCTGGTTTCATAAAGACAAGGACGGCAAAGCATAGAGGCTGTTCATGCTAAGCCAGACTCAGTATGAGTTGTTGAGCTGTGGGTTGCTTGCTGAATCGTGCATTAGTGTGTTGCCTGAATACGGGACATTTTCTGCAGGGTGGCTTGTTAGCTACCCTGAATAACCCAACAACAAACCATGGTTTCTCAAGGTGCCTTGTTCGAGGAAAATAAGCCACTCTGCAGCATGCAGGGCCAGTGCCAGCGTATTTTGCGCCCTAGGCAAGGCGAGCTACTTGCACCCCCCGAAAAAAATTGCCAACTTCGATTCAGCTGTTCAAGAAGAGTTTCTGAACTATTATATTTTCCTTTTATTAAAACAGCTAATTTGTATAAAACTGTGACCCTTAAAGGGCAGCACTGTGCCCCTCTGAGATCTGTGCCCTAGGCGACTGCCTAGTTAGCCTAATGGTAGCGCCACCCGTCTGCATGTTTAACAAGCCACCCTGCAGAAATGTCCCGGGTACAGACAACACGCTAACCCAAGGTTCAACAAACAATCCACGGCTCAACAATAACCCAACTCACCCACTGAGAGTTGGTTAACATGTTGTGCGAACCCAGTCATAGACTAAAGAGTTCCTGCTGAAGTACCTATTTACCAGTGTGCTGCTGGTTGACAGAATTTGTGGCTTACTGCTAAAATATTTTGCTCCACTGCTGCTTGTCCCTATTACTTGACTTAACTTCATTAGTTAAGGTCCAATCCTGCTGCTGCTGCAGTCAATGGGAACATTCATAGCCTACAACTTTGTAAACAAAACAAACAAACAAAACAAACATCACGCAGGATGGATTCTTTAAATGAATGGGCCACTTGACTGCTCACGCGGATCTCTCTGGAGGATCAGGCACCAGCAGACTTAGGAGAGAGATGTTCAAATAGATAAATCATAAATATAAGCAATCTTACACAAGGAGTCATGTGGCACCTTAAAGTCTAACAAATAAACATGGCATACGCTTTTGTGGGCTATAGTCTGCTTCGTTTGATAAGTGAAGTATTATCCCTGTATTACAGGTATATATACACAGCTGGGGAGGGAAGGGGAATTGTAAATAGTGAGGTCAGAAGGAAATGAAACGCAGAAATAATCATCTTATTAACAGTGATGATTCACAAAACAGTTGTTGGGTGATTATTCAGACAAACTGGCATTGCTCTGATTAAAAATGATACTAGAACAGCAAGAACCCAATAAGTGTTTATAAGGTCTGGACTGCCATTCCTATGCCCAAGGCCCATTGAACTCTGTGGAACTTACTTGTGAGTAAGCACGCATAGGATTGGGAAATGCATGTCTTTCTTATCATTTTATGCATGAAATAACTCTCACTAGCATCTAGTTTCTGTGGATATACGTGCAAAAGAATATCAATGATTGACCTATGAATCATTTTACTTGGCATTACTGTGCTGTTGTTCATAGCTACCGCATTTGCTTTTCTTTTCTTTTTTTTCATCATAAATCCTTTCAACTCTGCCATTGTAAAATATACAAGCACCGTTGCTTCCTTTGATCTGGTGTGGGAAAGGTTTTTGCATGTGCTGAATGTATCATGTTCTTTGAAGCATCTATTAGATCTTGACAGGTACAGTGAGTGGTATTGTAATACTTTGTTTAGAGATACTGTAGAATAAGTTGAAATGATAAATGGTACCATCATATGAATGTAAATCATCTGTTTCGCTTTTGAAATACCACTCAGACAAAAACCAAGCCCAGCAGAGAGTCTCCTCTTGTGAATACAAACGGCATATCAACTGCAGGAAACCAATTGGCTCTCCGGCAAAAGACAAATTCATTGATTCCTCTGCTAGGCAGTGGGGAATTCCTCTGCAGAATCACTGCTGGGGGTGATAGAAGCCCCACAAAATAGTTAGTATAGGGGGGCATACATATCCTGCCCCTTACCAAAGCTCAGAGGTTGATCTGAAAAGCTGTGGCGCAGTGGTAGAGCACCTGCTTTGCATGCAAAAGGTCCCAAGTTCAGTCCCCAGCATCTCCAGGTAGGGCTGAAAAAACAATCTGCCTGAAACCCTGGTGAGCCACTGCCAGTCAGTGTTGACAATACTGGGTTAGATGGATCAAGGGTCTAACTCAAAATAAGGCATCTTCCTATGTCCGTAGATGGAAAAAGAAATCATGGAGGCAGTCAAAGCAGAACATGTGGTGGTAGGGACTTTAGTTGCCCACACATTGGCTGGATAAATGGTGGCAACAGAGACAGAACTGGGTTGTATCCAGACTTAGTCATACTTTGAGTAGACCCCATTAAAATCAATAGGAATTAAATTAGCCACGGTTCACTTTTCTATTGATTTCAGTGGATCTACTCGAAGTCTGACAAAATCTGGATCCAACACAATAGACATATGTCTTAAAACACATAGACATAGAGCTAGCTAGAGGCAAGGCATCATTGACTTAATCTTGGATGGTGCCCCAGTGCAACTAGTCAGCGTTGTCAAACACTCGGGGGACCACGCTCCTATCAAATTCTACACATGTAATAGCAATAGTGCAGTAGACCACACTTGATGTTAGATGTCGCACTGGAGATTTTTTTTTGGATAGAGAGGGGCCTAATTGCCAAACATTTTAATTTCTGTCACATATATTATATTGACAAGCTGGTCTGGCCTTAATGGATTGTTGTTGTTTTTAAAACAAATGTAATCCAGCTATTGTCTATTTGAATTGAGTTACAGCCTGATCTTATCCAAGATCAGCCTTATTCTAGTTCAGCTACCAGCCTGCCAATGTTAAGGAAAGAGTGGGAACGGGAATGTCCAACTACAATAAAATAACAACCCAATCCATCAATAAAAGCCAAAGAGCACTTGCTGATACTCCCAAAGCCAGCACAAATAAAAAGGTCTTTCACTGGTGCCTAATAGCCACAGCATGGGGGCCAGCTAAATCTCTACTGGAAGGCAGTTCTAGAGCTGGAGTGCCAACACTGAGAAGGCTCTGCCACGTGTGATAGCCCACAGGCCACATTCCTCAAGGGCAAAGCCTCCCCAGCTGATCTTAAATCCCAGGATGGTCAATATTGGGGAAGACAAACAGTTGGGTTTTTTTTTTTTAAGTACTGGTTCCTGATCAATTTTTGCCTTTGTACACTAGTACTTGAATTGAGCCTGGTAGCTCAGTGGCAGTCAGTGCAGAGATCTTAAAACTGGTGTGATATGCTCTCATCTTACTGCCCCTGTCAACAAATGAGTGGCAGCATTCTGTACTAGCTGCAGCTCCAAACCAAGGGAAGCCCCACATAGAGAGCATTGCAATAGTTGAATTAGTAAGTTATCTGAAAATGGACCACTGTTGTCAGATTAGCCTGGTCCAGGAAGAGCTGTAGCTGGCTGTAAATGCTTCTTGATATTGGGACCATCTGAGGCCTCCAGTGACAGCTTTGAAGTGGGGAGTATTCCCAGACTACACACCTGCTCTATCACAGCAAGAGCTACCTCATCCAGGACAGGCTGTCTACCTAACACCAGGAAGTATTTAACTTCAGTTTATTGGCCCTCCTCCAGCCTACCGCTGCCTTCAGGCACACCTCCCACACAGGGCTCTCCTCAAAGCTGTAGACTGACTGATGTAAAAGTGTTGTTCATATCCACAATCACTTGCTCCTTGGCATGTTTCAGTTCTTCAGTTTGTCTGCTGTGTGCACATAGAAGGGCAGCCTTGTCTAGAGCCAGGACAGTGGCCTGGAGCCTGGAAATGCATTGTACTGTACAACCTCCATTCCCTTCACAGGAGGTCTGAGTAGCTCTTGTCAGTATTGGGCCTTATATGCAAAACCTGAAGAAACATTAATGTGTAGAATATCTCTGCAACACACAGCTTTTGAAAATAGCTGCATTTTCTTTATGCGTAAAACGGAGCAAAACTTTGACCACGTGTGAATTAAAATGGATGGCTCTATTTGTGGAGATGCAAAATCACCATGAATAGCTGTGGCTTGGATCCCAGAATAAGTTAAAGAATTTCATGAAGAGTAGGTTTCCTAATCTCCGCACCACCCCCCCTCACTGACACCTGCACTGCTCTAAGGAGAGTTTGCTGGGGAGGGGCCTTCTGAGCAATATGAGATGGAGCATGATTGGGCTGCTGGGGTGAAGAGAAAATCACCCCAATTCAGGCTTGTATCTGAAGACAACTTCCTTAAGTTAACGTATTTTTGGATTCTAGTCACTGTTCCTTGTACAATGAAACAATTCTTGCCCCAAGTCTTCTTCCACAGTGCTCCCAATATCAGTCTCAGAGAAATTAACACTTCAGGATTGGGTCAGTATCCAGTTGATAGGGGGGGGGGGAAATCTTCTGAATCTTAAATAAATCTATTCTATAGGTAGTTTTACAACAGGAGCAGAGCCTACAGCACTACTAGGCTGGCCAACTTTCATAAGCTCTCTACAGGCACTTGCACCCTGCTGAAGCAACAGCTCCCCTTGCTATAGGTGAAAAGCTGGAAGCCAGTGATCTGTCCAAGGTCCTGATCAGCTCTGTCTAGATCTAGCTTGATTCTGCTCTACCAGCTTGGTCTGGAGCTTACCTTCCTTTTACCTACTGAAACCTGAGCATGGTGAATGTGACTACCGCATTAGCTACTATGCACCCAGCTAACAGGTGCTACAACTGTACACTGCTTCTCTGGAAGCTCAAAGCCTACCCAAGGTAAGCAATGGAATACTCTGCCCAAGGAAGTTGGCCCCATTCCATTGCTGCTCACTTTTTAGTGGGAAGCTAAGACTCTTCCAGTGGGCATTTGTAGACCTCATTGATTTTATTCCTTTTTGAACTATACTGTAATTTTAGGGCTTTATAACTTTGTTCATAAATGATCTAGAATTGGGGGTGAGCACTGAGGTGGCTAGGTTTGCTGACAAAATCAAATTATGGCAGTTAAAACAAAAAGGTACATTGAAGTGCTCCGAAAGCATCTCTCCAAACTGGGGAAATGGGCATCCAAATGAAAAATGTGGTTCACATAAGAAAAGTGTAAAGTAATGCACATTGGGGGGAAACTCACAACTTCACAAATAGGGGAATAGGTTCTGAGCTGGTGATGACTGACCAGGAAAAAGATCTTGGGCTTGTGGTGGATAGCTTGATGGAAATGTTGCCCCAGTGCGCAGATGTTGTGAAAAAGGCAAATTCCGTGATGGGCATAATTAGAAAAGGAGTCAAAAATAAAACTGCCAATATCATAATGCCTTTATTGAAATCTATGGTGTGATCTCACTTGGAATACTGTGTACCGTTCTGGTCTAAATCAAAGCACATTCTGTAGAGCTGGAAAAGATGCAGGAAAGGGCAACCACAATGATTAAGGGGGTGGAGCAACTCCCCTGTGATTAAAGATGACAACATTTGGGACTTCTTAGTCTAGAAAAAGGGTGAGAAAGTAAAGTATGTAGAAAATGGATAGGGAGCTTTTCCTCCCTCTCTCATAATACTAGGACATGGGGGTCATCCAAAGAAGCTTAATGGTGGGAGATTCCGGAGAGACAGAAGGAAGTACTTCTGCATACAACACAGAGTTAAACTATGAGCTATACCACCACAAGATGTAGTAATGGACACCGACTTGGATAGATTTTAAAAAGGGTTAGACAAATTCATGGAGGATAGAGATATCAGTGGCTAGTAGTCATGATGGCTATATGCTGCCTCCAGTACCCGAGGCAGTATGCCTATGTACACCAGTTGCTGGGGAGAATGGGTGGGAGAGTGCTGCTGCACTCATGTCCTACTTATGGGCTTCTGTGATGTTCAGCTGCCTATTATGCGTTAAATGTAAATATATGCAAAATTAATGGTTTATATTATGCATAAAGTTCCAGGAAGTAAGTAGGCCTCAATGTACTTACAATTTGTGTGCACAGGTTGGGTTCGTAGGGGGGGGGGCATTTGAATGCGTGAATGCTGATTGGATGGTGAGAGTGGGAGGAGCTGGAGAAATGTAGTGCTTTATATAAAGAGTCTGAGCTGACAGCAAGACAGTTAAGTAAGGGGTATGATAAGAGACAGAAGTGTAGGATTCTGTGGGAGAAGTGTAAGAGATAGAAGAGTGTGTGGTTTAGGATTCTGTGAAGTGAAGGGTAGGCGCTGGGTAGAGAGAAGTGGATGATTATATGAGGGAAGTGGATGATTTTAGTATTCTATAGTGGAATCTTTTAAAGAAATAACTGACTGAAACCAATGGGCTTAGAACCTTGTAACCACACGGATTTCAAGTGAGGAAACCAATAAGCTTGTTCACGCGCTTATTTATGTTAATAAATTCCAATTAATTAAAACAACTGGTGTGACCTGTGGAGGAATGACTGAGGAGAAAACAACTAATGGTGGCAGCGGAATGGGAAACTGGGGGCTAGGTTTCTGGGCTGTGGAGCTGTGGGGCCTGAAGAATAAAGGTGAGACAGGAGTGGCAGCAGTAGGTCAAAACCCTCACACACGTCATTAGCACAGGGGGGATTGAAGTGGTCCAGGGTGCTAGTGGTGTGGATAGTCCTGTCAGGTAGCTTGTGGGTCTCTCAGGTGAAGCCAAGATGACACAGGTGAAGGCAGGATGTCACAGCTTCCCATAAGCATTTGGCTAGCCACTGTGGGAACAGAATGCTGGACTAGATGGACCCTTGGTCTAATTCAGTAGGGGTTTTCCTGCATTCTTATTCTTATGTCCTTATCCAGTTGGCCATTGTTGGAAACAGACTGGTGGACTAGAAAGGTCTTGGATCCAGTCTTTTTTTGCTCACATACCACTTTCCTGATGGACGAAAATACTGAACATCAGCTGTTGTCTATTAATTCCACATTTCTGCTATCCCTGACAGTCAATTACAGGAGCAGTTGATAGCATCTTAAAAAGCCAATGCAAGGGTTGAATATATACATTAGCAATGACCCAATTCTTTTTCTAGATCAATGTCCCTGGTCTTTCTGAAACGCCACTGTACAGCTTCGGACCACGATTGTTGTGGTTTATATCCCTTTTGCCGTAGCCAGCCCACTTATTGTTGAACCTCATCTTGACTACTTATTTGTTGGCACTGCGTGTCTCCTGAGTTAAGCTTAGAACTGAATCTTGGATGAAGACAGCAACACTTCATATCCACAGGACCACATGGAAATATCAAAAGCAACTAAATTAAACACTAAAGCATTATTCATCATCCTTCCTGTTTCCTATGTGACTCAACTGCCATATGCTTAACAGCAGCCATATGTGAAGGTGAGACTTTTTTTTATTATACTAAACAAAACAAGAAAATGGGCATAGATCTTAGTTACTCTCATCAAAGCAAGAATCTCTTATGAAACACTTAGGTTGTATTCAATGCTAGTCCTACTTAGAGTAGATCCACTGAAATGAATGGGACTTAAGTTAGTTTAACATTGGATACAAGCCTTGACATCCCCTGCTCTCATTGAACCCCTGGACATTGAAGTGCATTCTCAGACATCCAAAGAACCAACCTTCCAAAATCCATTTATCACAAGCCCACGTCATCTGGTGATCATTGATAATAATCCTGACACAACACAATACATAGAACACAAGACTGATAGATATCAGTACAGAATTTTAGTTTTAAAAGTGATCAGTTCTTTGTAGCATGATCACACAGAGGAATGTTACAATGAAGCTGGAGGGAAAATAAACACCAGAGAATCTTAACAGCTCAGGCAGTGAAACCATAAGATGAGCACAAAATGCAAACTGGTGTCACAGCTGGGAAAAGATTAGTCAAACTCTTCTGCATGGTGGCTTAAGAAGCTATGGGTCCTCCCGTCTCTCCTGCTGGAGAAAATGTATGACCCGGGCAGTGGTTCAAAGTGTGGAAATAGAGACAATGAAGATTAAAGCAAGGCCTCCCTGAGGCAGATTCAAAAGTTACATTCCCCATGTGGAGACTTGTGCTAAACACTTCCACATGGAAGCAACTCCAGGTGGTGACATAACATTTGTAAGATGCTTACCACATGGATTGGCCCATTGGTATCTTTCCACAGTATCACTATGCAGTCCTGGCATGGAGATGCTCCATGAGATTGAGCCAAGCCACACAGTAAGGAGCTTGTAGACATTAAGAGCACATAAGCGCACCATGTAGAAGTCGCACCACGTAGAAGAGTGATTCGCCATTTAAGATATGCGGTTGATCAAATAAGGGAAGATGTTAATGTATGTAGTGGAGAAGAACCACTATCACCACCACCTACCGGCATACTTTAGCTTAGCAACTGCCAGTAACTAAAGCTTAGGAGAGACTTTTCAACTACGGCCTCGGCTTTGGATTTGTCTGCTTGATGCAGGATGGGCAAGTCAATGGAAGGGGCACCACACGTTCTGTGAGTACCCTGCAGCCACCTGCTTCTGGTAAAGGCTGGGCTCACAGAAGCGGGCACCTTTCAGGGGAAGCAGGCAGCTGCGGGGCACTCACGGAACATGCGGCACCCATTCTAGTCACTTTCGCATCCTGGATCATGGGGGCAAGCGGTTGTGGCAGCAGCATCAACCACTGTTCCTGGGCCCCGGTAGGTGAATCCCTCCCAGGCACTGCATGCTGGGAGTTGTAGTCTCTTTCCCCAGTACGGCTGTGCACTGAATCGCGGCTTTGCCACAACATGGCCACCGAGGCTTTGGATATCCGAATTCGGCTTGCACAGCCCTAATTCCAACTCTCCAGAATGGGGAGGAGGTTTACACAAAACCTGGGAAACCACCAAACGATCAGTGGTTATGAAAAAGAGAGTGTGGCTATCTGGGGACCCCTGGAAGTGTGGATTAGGACCCCAGGTGGACTGGATTTGGCTCCCGAGCCCTGAGTTTCTGCACTCCTGTTAACAGAATGAGAGGGTTATAAGAGGCTGCTTTGCACATGACTTTTTAAATGGTACACCTAAAAGCTTCAAGTGCGAATGTAACAAATGCATGCTTGCAAACATGTATTAACAGGTACCTTCATCAGAAGCAAGGATTGGTTGCAGCTCCCTAGTGAGCAAACACTCAGTAGCATCCTTGGGTTTGTTGCAATTTAATGCGTGAAACAGCCCAGTAAGGCAACTGGGAATTAGTGGGGAAGGCATTTGTCTCCACATGTTTTTTCTCTCAGTTCTCTTTGGATAGAACACTCACAACTTACCAGTTTTCTTCACAACTCATACTGGAAGCAAAGCTCACAGACTCTGTATCCGTTGTGTAGCTGGTGCTGTTCTTCATTCTCGTATAATTTTTGCGAGCTAAGTACCCCCTGAAAGCTAAGCAGACGTTAAGAAAAATGAGCTCAAATGTGGAGCAGCAATCCCTGAAATTTTGCAGGATGAGAATGACACACTATACAACCATTACCCAGAGGACCTTCTCTTCTGCTGCTCCCAGACTGTGGAATAGCCTGCCGGAGGAGACTCGTCAGCTTGACAGTCTTTTAGCATTCAAGAAAACTATCAAGACTGATCTCTTCCAGCAGGCCTATCCAGTAGAATTTTAGGATACTTTTAATATGCTTTTAGGATGCTTTTAGGAAGTTTTTAACAGTGTATACTATGTTTTTAATCAGTATTTTACGTATTTTATGCTTGCTGTTGTTCCCCGCCTTGATCCAATCAGAGAAGTGTGTATGAAATATATGATGATGATGATGATGACATAATCTTTAGTCAAGCCCTCAGAAACAAAAACAGAGACAAAAACAGCCCAGTCCTGCAGCCTCTTGCTGTAAGTCATCCTTCTCCAAACTGCTTGGTTTAGTGACCATCGTGAATAAGTGGCCACCCAAAAGGCCCACTCTGAGGTTGGCTGCAGAAGGACTTTGACAGCAAGCATTTTCTATGGAGAAAATAGAAGCACTGTTTAATTTTGATGCTAACAAAATGTTCTGCATGGTAATGGGTGGTGCCTATGTGCTGGAAACAGTTTGTGTGTGACAAGAGCTGCACAGGGGAGCAGTGTACCTCAGTGTACCTCAGAATACACACCCTTGCAGAATCCCCAACAGTATGGCCGTGGGATGGCTGACAGACTTTGCCCTCATAGCAACAATCTCTCCCGTGGCTGTGTATTACCTTTTACTCATGGGAAGGAATGGTGAGCATTTCACTTAAATGGGAAATGTATTCACTTAAATGGAGAAAAGTTAAGGGGTTCATATATGGGCACCATTGTGGTGGGGACTAAACTTGCTCGTCCTCTCTCTCTCTGTCTCTCTCTGTCTCTCTGGTAACTCCAGCCATGAACAATCAAGCCTGCTCTTATTTGTAAAGTTCTAACCTAGGTTCTGGTTCTTGGTCATGCTATAGCGCAGGGAGTGGGCAACTTCTGTCCCTCCAGATGTTGTTAAACTGCAACCCCCATCAGCCCAAGCCAGCATAGCTAAGAGTGAGAGAAAATGGGAGCTGCAGTTCAACAGCATCTGGAAGGCCACAAGTTGCTCAACCCTGATATAGTGTGGCAGAATCTTGAGAACTGGCATAGATCGATGTTCGCCATTTTGCTGCCTGAGGGGTCATAGCTCAGTGTGATAAAGCACATACTTTGCATGCAGTAAGTCCTAGGTTCGATCCCTGGCTTCTCCAACCAGGTGAGAAAACAATCCCTCCTGAAACCCTGGAGAGCTGCTGCCAGTCAGTGTTGACAATATTGGGTTAGATGGACCAATGGTCTGACCCAGTATAAGACAGTTTCCTATGTTCCTGAGGCAGAGCACCAAATGGCATCTCCCTTCACTCAAGTCAAGGTGGAAAGTACCCAAAGTTATTCTGACACCTGAGGAAGAAAATCCCACAAGAGCATCTCCCCCTCCCTGGCAGTAAAAGTGCAACAACAACTAAATACTTTGCTGCCCTTTCAAGATACCCCAAATAGCTGCTTGGCACAACCACCTTCCTCTGCCAAATAGAAAGTCTTACCCTGGCTGGCTGGCTGGCTAGGTATGTTGATTTTAGACAGTGTCATTTGTGATGTCATATCTTGATCTTCCCTGCATCATTAATTGCTTCCATCAAGCCTACAGCATGTTATTCTCCAAATAAAAGTAGAATCTTAACCAAGAGATTATAATAAAATAATTTTATCCTCCTTCATTCTGTAGGTTAACCCTGCCTTTATTAGCCCTTTTTAGACCTGTCTCCAAGGATCAAATGACATGGAGAAACATTCCATGTGACACTGCAATACACAGGTGCACTTCCTTGCGATCTTGATGGCTACATGAAACCTGTGATGAAAAATCAGTACCATTTATAGGGCCTGTGCTAAGAGAGCTGGCAATTGCATGATTTAGACTATTTAGGAGTTTATTTATTTATTTATTTTATTACATTTATATACCACCCCACAGCCGAAGCTCTCTGGGCGGTTTACAACAATTAAAAATAGTAAACATTAAAAGTATACAAAATTTAAAAAAACATAAAAAACAGTATAAAAACAACAGTATCCATTTAAAAACAACAATTCTGGGGTCCATTAAAAACAAACTTAACGTTGTTAAATGCTGTTAAAATGCCTGGGAGAAGAGAAAAGTCTTGACCTGGCACCGAAAAGATAACAATGTTGGCGCCAGGTGAGCTTCATCAGGTAGATCATTCCATAATTGGGGGGGCCACCACTGAAAAGGCCCTCTCCCTTGTTGCCATCCTCCGAGCTTCCCTCGGAGTAAGCACTCGGAGGAGGACCTTAGATGTTGAGCGCAGTGTACGGGTAGGTTCATGTCGGGAGGGGCATTACATCAGGTATTGCGGTCCCAAGCGATGCTAGCTATACTGCTAGCTATGATTTCAGCTCCTTACCTACAGGTGTGTGTCAGATGACACCTTAAGCTAAAGTTAGTACCGCTAACTCTGCTGCAGAACTGGGTTAGACCACAATGTGGTTAGTGGAAACACCTGGTTAAGGAAAACATATGTCAGATGACACTGTCAACCCTGCTGCTTAACCAAAAACCTTTAACCAGCATAGTTAATGGTGCCGTCTGAACAGGGCCATACTCTCATACCACTGTTTCACACGGTACTTTCCACATGCAATTGTTGGCATGGCTTGTCCAAGAGTGATCACGTTAAGAAAAATAAACAGCATGCATTCAAGTTCTCTCTGTGTGGCTTTGGTGATATCATCCTCAGTCATAGTCACATTCAATGCATAACTGATTGTAAAAGGATACTTGAACTTTACATTAGGAAGCTGTGGGCCCATTCAGAAGACACCTTAAATCATGGCTTTAACCATGGTGAATAAGGCTTTTTGCTTCATTCAACGAGGTTAAAGCCGTGGTTTAAGGTGTCTCCTGAATATGGCCTGGCTTTCTGGCTTAACCACCATGGTTAAAGCCATGGTTTAAGGTGTCTACTGAACGGGGCCAGTAACTGGTGGGCCTCAGTCAAATCTGACCTCCAGTATCAGAGGCAGTAAGCCTATATACACCAGTTTCTGGGGAACATGGGTGGGAGGGTGCTGTTGCACCATCTCTTGCTGTGGATTCCTGGTCAACAGCTGGTTGGCCACCATGTGAACAGAATGCTGGACTAGATGGACTCTTGGTCTGATCTTCTTATGTTCTTATGACATCTTGAGGGGGGATAATGCCTGTTTCCCCACCAGTTATGAACTCAGAAGGATTAAGAGAAGTGTGGAGGAAGTAGGGTTGGTGAGAATTTTGTTTATTTTTTTTAATAACAATTTGCCAAAATTTGCAATGTGTACATTGGGGATGCAGAAACACAGGCCCAGGGGCCAAATCTGACCTCCCAGAGTGCCCCCTTCCCATGGCACCACTCCTTTTCCCCCAAGCACTGGTTGTGGGCAGCTCTGGGCAGAAAGAGCTTGAAGGTACAATCTTGCCTTTGCCTTCAACCTTGCCCACCACTGGAATGCAGCCCCCAAGAGCTTCTTTGAAATGGAATTTGATCTTTGGGCTTAGCACCCCTGGACTACATAAACAGGAGGGAGAAAAGTTGAGATTTTTACAAAACTGAACATGGGAGAAAGAGAAACTTTCTCCATAAGAGGAAGTAAGAGCTGCAGCAATGGGACTTGCCTGGGGTTGAAACCTTGTCCCTCTATCCAGCTCTCCTTTCTCACAACATCCCACTGGCAAGACTAGCTGCTGACAAAAGAGCTCTATGACCCTTTCTACTTTTTATTTTATTGAACAAATAATGTCAGCAGCAAAACCATGTGCATGGATTTGGAGAAATCATGCAGGAACACCAGGAATACCTTGACTCATTGCAGAATTTAGATCAGGGGTGGGGAAGCTGTGGTCCTCCAGACCTTGTTGGATTCTCACACCCATGAGTGCAAGCCAACATGCCCAATGGTTAGGAATGATGGGACTTATTGGACTTCTGAAGGGCTTGCTAGTCTCATCATGAGCAGGTCCCCCATCCCTGAATCAGAAAGATGCAAACCATTTCCCAACAAAGATGTAGACAGACTATACTGTTTGTGTCAGAGGAGAGAAGAGGAAAAGCTGAAGTCAAGTGGATGATCCATCACAGCTATTTGCATTAATGACTATTCCTGGTTTTGACACTAAGCACTTGGCTCAAGGAGTGTGAAATTAGCAGACGAACATTGCTGGTGCCCCAGGAACAATCCTCACAGCACTGAAGAAGAATGATTACCAGCTGCCACTTTCTTTTCACCTTACGCATTCGATAATATTCTTAGACCCACAGTAATAATGTGTGAGACCCTGAACTTCACATTGTAATGATGAGACTATTAAGACGCAGAGACAAAAGATTATACTTGAAATGTGCATTATTCTCATATTATCAGTTATTTGGGGTTAAGTATTATATGTGCCTTGAATACTGGCAGTATTGATATTGACATAAAATGAGTCTACCCCTCATTTCTAATGGACAGAAAATCAGGATTGTTACCTACAGGAGCCTAGTGTTCTGCACTTGTGTAAAATGTGATGTGGCACATAGATCATTCAAACCGTGGCTCAAATTTAGTAGGCATTTTTTTAAAAAGGCCGTATTTCTTCCCATTTTCTCTAGGAGGAAAAAATGCACCAAAGAGCTGGAGGCCATGATGCTGCAGACACATCATTTTTATGGATGGAAGAAACATAGAAAGAGATGTGGTATCACTGGGCAGCAAGAAATGCTCCTCTTTATTCCTAGTAACAGACATATAAAGCAGTAATTCCTTCGTTCCTCACAGAATGAATTATACACTTTAAAATCTTAATCTTCTACAATGCAGTAAAAAAGGCATGAAAACTTGGGGCATGTTTCCAACATATCCTATTTTATTAGGGAATCTGTAGGGGGGCATGCTTTGAAATGTGATAAAACAAACAAAAGGTTGTTGTTGTTGTTGTTGTTGTTGTTGTTGTTATAATCTAACTTGAAATGCATGAAAACTTAAGAACGTAAGAAGTGCCATGCTGGATCAGACCAAGTGTCCATCTAGTCCAGCACTTTGTGAACAGTGGCCAACCAGCTGTTGGCCAGGGTTGAACACGCAGGACGTGGCGCAACAGCACCCTCCCACCCATGTTCCCCAGCAACTGATGCACACAGCCTTACTGCCTCGAATACTGGAGATAGCATGCAATCATCAGGGCTAGTAGCCATTGATAGCCTTCTCCTCCAGGAATTTATCCAACCCCCCTTTAAAGCCTTCCAAATTGATGGCCATCACTACATCTTGTGGTAGTGAGTTCCATAATTTAACTACGCGCTGTGTACTTCCTCTTATTTGTCCTGGATCTCCCACCAGTGAGCTTCATGGGATGACCCCATTGGGTTCTAGTATTTTGAGAGAGGGAGAAAAATGCCTCCCTATCCACATTCTCCACAACATGCATAATTTTGTACACCTCTACCAAGTCTCACTATAATTAGCACATACGCTGGAGCTTGGGCTCACAGCGGAAAGGGAAGCAGTCAAACTGAGACTCCCCTGCTTCCTAATTTGGATTGGGACCATGGCACTTCAGGAGAAGAGTCTTTACGCTTCTTCAGTGAAAGTCTCTATTGATTCCAGTGACTCCCCCCTCCATTGTTTTACTCCCCCTCCCCTGGTAGAGTTGGAATTTCAGGACGAAACAAGGGGTTGAAGTAAACTTAAACCTTCATCTCTCGAAATGTCATGGTCCTGATCCAAATCAGAGCTATGCACACTTGCAGGAGAGTAAGGGAGACAATCCCATATAGCTGAGCTATGCATGATTAAAGCTATGTTTAGTTTGGCCTCAGAACCTCTTTTCTCAATCTCTCTTTTCCTCTTCTCTGTTCACAGTGTCCTCAGAATCAATTTGGGGGTTTAAAATACTATCTTCCAAATACTACTGACTCCTTGAAGGCAAATATGATTGATGTCTATTATCTTAAATGGTCCAGACATTGAGTATTGCAGGCCTAGCTTTTTCAAAATGCAATGAAATTTAATACACAAAAAGCCTTTCAGTCTAGGGTAACCATATGGAAAGGAGAACAGGGCTCCTGTATCTTTAACAGTTGTAGAGAAAGGGGTATTTCAGCAGGTGTCATTTTTATGCAAGCAGCACCTGGTGGAATTCCCTCTTCATCACAACAGTTAAAGCTGCAGGAGCCCTGCCCTCTTTTGTATCTGATCAGTCTAGTATAACTCCCGCAGCTTTTACTGTTGTGATGAAGAGGCAATTTCAAAATTACAGCTGGCAAGGGCCATGCCGTTGACAGACACATTATTTAGGCAATATGCATATGCTGTGGTATTCTATGCTGAGGTTAGTTCTTAGCTTCAATAATACCTTGGAGTTGGATGGCTCTCAGTGGCAGAGTGGTGGACCTAAGTCCCAGATTAGTCTGTTCCCTGGAATACACACACAGAGTCTATGCAACTGAAGCTACCATTCCAAATTTCAAGTACCCAACTGGCAACAAATAACATGCTGGAAGGGACCTTGAAGGTCATTTAGTCCATCCTCCTGCTCAATGCAAGATAGCCATGGGCAAAGCATTCTTGCTTACTCCTCCTCAAAATCTCTCACGCAGACTTTTGTAAACCTGAAACAAAAATCCTGTATAGTAGGTGCAGAATGAGCCACAGAGCTGAAGAGAGAGAAAAAGAACAAGTATCTTTCTGGCACTAAGAGCTTTATGCTAAAATATGCTGGTATTATGGCCCCACCCCTTTTACCTTTGTCTACACCCATCACAGGAATGCAGCCCCCAAGAGACCCTCTGAAATGGAATTTGGCCCTTGGGCTGAAAGAACTTCCGTACCCCTGCTTTAAGTGAATATGGGAGTTCTGAGAACTTAAAGCTTGCGCTCCATCACTGAGCTGTGGTCCTTCCCGTGGGCTCTCATGACTCTCTGCTAACAGGCCACATGAAGCAAAAGTAAACCACCTAAAGACTTTGTAAAAAGAAAGGGGGAAAGCTGGATGGTTGCTTTTCACTAGCTACGAAACAGAGGCAGTGAGAACTGGGCATGCTGAATCTTTACCCATCAGCATAGACTGGTTGAGCTAAAGCAAGAATGAGGTGATATAATCTCTCCTGGGCTCATCTCTACTAATACAGCAGTTTAAATACATCCTGCTAGATTTCAAATTCTATGTATCATCAAGTTTATTCATTTATTTTACTTCTCTACCTCCCAATAGACGAAGCTCTCTTGTAGTTCACAAAAGTTAAAACCATAAAAAAGCATAAAATATAATATGAACGCTTGAAACCACAATACAAAAGTGCAACCAGAATAAAACTGAGCAGCAATGCAGAGATTTAAAATACAGATTTAAAACAGCAGAGTTAAAAGACTAGGGTAGTAAATTGCTAAAATACTGGGGAAATAAGTTCCTGCCCTTACCTCTACAACTTTGTTTCTGTGCTGTACTCTTAGGAAATGTCTTCTCACAGGCCTTGGGGTTTTAATTTTTAAAAATGTATTACAATATTTATATCCCACCTTTTGACTCCACAATAGAGCCCCTAAGGAAGTTTACAAAGCTGCTGGGAGAGGTTTTTTTTTCTTTTCTTTTCTGCTTTTTCTTTTCACATTTTACCCACGGCTGCTGTAGTGTGTGGTCCCAAGGAGAATGCTCAGCCCAGCCGCTTATGTATTTTGAAAGGCATCTGTTTATATTTTCAAAATGCAAATGTAGCTTCTCTCAAAGGCTGCCTTGCTAGGAAATTAACAACCTGAACAAATCAAGAGGGGTTCTTCCCCTGCCCACTCCTCTCCCCATTCATTGGCCACGTGCGCCTACTTTCTATCGGGCCAAGATCTCTTGCTGTCAAAACCACTCAAAGAATATCCTGAAATCTGAATGAAGTCCCCTCCACCCAACAATTAAAACGAGCAGGCTAATCCCGGAATAATTATTCAGGCAAATCATTTTTACCCCCGCACGGTATACAGTAATGATAAGGTCATTTACAAAAGGAATATCTGCCTTTGAAATGGTGACTTGTAGACAGGGGGGGACTGCTTGGAGGAGGGGCCACAGATAACGCGGAAGACTGTCCCCTCCCCACACACCCAACAACACCAACCCCACCGTCTTTGGAAGAGATTCTGATGAGGGAAGGGTCCAATAAGGTTAATACCGCCCCCCTTTGATCTCTGTCAAGGCAAGAATTAATTTACATTTCAGATGAAAAAAGGTTGACAGCATGAAAAGGCATCTTGTTTCTGGTATGTGAATGTGCTGTAATAGATTGGGAATTCTGAAAGGAAGTTCTGAGGAAGCTAAAGGGATAAGCCCCACTGCTGCTTTTACTGGGAAGGAGATGAAAGGAAAACAAATTTCAATATGAGCTGTGCTATAGAAACATCTAAGCTCGGTGCTTCCTAAATTTCAAGACCACCTTTCTCCCCCTGCGTTTTAATTTCTTAAAATATAGGAGAAACACATATTTTAAGTAGAAGATTCTTTGAATGCCTTAGTAACAAACGCAACCCATATACTTTAGAGAATCATCATTCCTCTGGCTTTAAATGTGATAGTGATTGTATTTCTTATGAATGAAACAGTGTCCCTTAATTGCAAGTTGCAACCTCACTGTGAGCACTTGGCTGGCTGTGAGATATCTACAGCATCAAGCATTGCTAATAGAACAATAGTAGCATATATTTATAGCGTAATAAAACCAGGAGAAATGGACAAGACATTGCAATTGCTTGCTGAATACTTTGGAAACACCAAGGCCAGATCTACACCAAGCAGGATATGACACTTTGAAAATGTTTTGAAAACTGTATATGAAGTGTTTCCTGGGCCCCAACAGTTGCCACTACTGTCTAGGGTGACCATAGGAAAAGGAGGACCGGGCTCCTGTATCTTTAACAGCTGTATTGAAAAGGGAATTTCAGCAGGTGTCATTTGTATATGTGGAGAACCTGGGGGAATTTCCTCTTATTATTTATTTATTTATTTATTTATTTATTTATTTATTTATATAGCACCATCAATGTACATGGTGCTGTACAGATTACACAGTAAATAGCAAGACCCTGCCGCATAGGCTTACAATCTAATAAAGTTATAGTAAACAATAAGGAGGGAAAGAGAATGCAAACAGGCACAGGGTAGGGTAAACAGGCACCAGGTAGGGTGAAGCTAACAGTACAGAGTCAGAACAAACTCAATATTTAAAAGCTATAGGGAAAAGAAAAGTTTTTAGCTCAGTTTTAAAAGCTGTGATTGAGTTTGTAGTTATTGTCAGCAATGGACACTGCCTAGTCAGGATCTACACTACTGCTTTAAAATGGTTTATATAGGGTGACCATATGAAAAGGAGCACAGGGCTCCTGTATCTTTAACAGTTGCATAGCAAAGGGAATTTCAGCAGGTGTCATTTGTATATATGGGGAACCTGGTGAAATTCCCTCTTCATCACAACAGCTAAAGCTTTAGGTGCCCTGCCCTCTTTTAAATCTGGTCACTCTAGTATAGCTCCTGCAGCTTTAACTGTGGTGATGAAGAGGGAATTTCACCAGGTTCCCCATATATACAAATGACACCTGCTGAAATTCCCTTTTCTATGCAACTGTTAAAGATACAGGAGCCCTGTGCTCCTTTTCATATGGTCACCCTATATAAACCATTTTAAAGCAGTAGTGTAGATCCTGACTAGGCAGTGTCCGTTGCTGACAATCCTCCAGCTCTAAACACAACTGCTAGTGCAATGGGAAAGTAGTGCTTGCTAGCACAACCCAAGAAACTATTTGAAACCACAGCTTCTGGAAAGTCAGAGTTCCCTTCTGCATTCTTGTCCTATGCTCGAAGCAGTACTTTGGGGTAGTTCCTTGAGTTGCACTAGCAAGCACTAGTTTCCCATTGCACTCGCAGTATTGGATCCTGTCCCAAAAAAATAATCTAGAGAGATACAGAAGTAAATATGGACATATTCCAATCAAATTGGGAGAGATTTAACTTCATACTTAACTCCCATGTTGAAATAACTTCGCTTTTCTTAAATTTGGCAGTACCATGCCCTTAGTTCTCTCTCTCAAGTTTTTATTGTTTACAGCCAATGGGCATCACAATACAAACACAAAGCACACAAGTATAAAACAGGGGGGGAAATGATACCATAAAGCAAGGATACAATAAAATGATCAGGATTTAATGAAACATGCCCTTAGTTTGAAATGTAACTATGCTGAGAAAACTTTTCTTGTACGTTACATATTGTCATTTGTTGTGTTTCCTCTCTGTTAAATATGGCAATAACATTAAACCCAGTGAAAATGAATGGCAGAACATGGTTGCACACATCAAAACAAAGTCATTTCAAATGACTTTCCTGTTAATTGTATCAATAAACTGACCTCCAAGGATGTTTTGGCAAGAGAAGCTTAATTGTTTTTCAAAGTTCGCTGCTTATCTATCATAAGTTTACATTCACCAGCAGTCTGCTTGTTCAGTTGTTTTACCCTCTTAGACGTACGGGGAAGGACCCGATGATGTTTGTCTGCTAGCACTATTTACATTGCACAGGAAACAGCGCAATGGAAATAGTGCTAGTGACCAGACATCATTGGATCCTTCCTGCTGTCCCTACCATTTTACAGTATGGGAAATGCCATGCCCTTTGTAGTGATTTTTTTGCCCTGTACTGTGACATGAGAAAGCATTCACAGGAACAAGACGAGACAATTAACCACATAATGCATCCTAATAGCAAACTCATTCTCCAAGTGTCAATCCTTATTTAGCCAAGGTGGCACCCTCTATGTGCAGGAAGGAAGTATCAGCAGTCTTGGGGAAACTCATGGTTTGCAGAAGTATGAAAAAAAGAAGTAACATTGGTGGTGATGGTGGGGAAACTAAACCACCCAAAGAGGCCTGAGCATGCTCAGTAGCCACAGAATGCTGACTGCCCATTGGGGATAAAACAGGGGAGGGCAAATCGAGTATTCTGGGGAAAAAAGCATGGCTGGCTGAAACCTTGTACATTTTGTTGCATTGGATTATATAAGTATGGGCCCCACTTATATAATCCAATACTGTTTGCATAATAAATCACATTTCTAGGATTTATCATGTGATTTTAAAATGTCTGTTTCCCATGCTATTACGACATCAGTCACAGGATTTTGCAAATGGCACAGAATGTGTGTATTTCAATTTTCCATTGGAAGACTTCACCAGCATCCAGAATTGGAAGGAGATGGAAAGGGACTGTTTTAAGTATTGCTTTCCTTGAACAGTGCTGAGGTGGTAGTGGTGGTGGTGGTAGAGGAGGAGGAGAAGGAGGAGCTGCTGCCCAAACAAAACACAATCAAACTACCTGTCTGGCAGCCCCAGTATCTAACTATGAAAACAGCTGTGCACTGCCTGTTCTTCAGTGCAGACAGCAAGTGATAAATATGCCAGTCTTTGAAAGCCTCCCCAGCTGGTAGAAAGGAGTCATTTCCCTTCCACAGCAGGAAATCAAATCAAGCGGACAGAGAACCACGTGTACCCTACCATGTGTGAATCGACCCATAGGAATACTGCTAAAACCCTTTAAAAATTCTTGAATGGAGTTTTGAAAAGCGACATTCTTCACTGTGACAGGGCACCCTCTTTCTGCACTGGGTATGATTGGAGGAGCCTCCAGTCTCTCCAGCTAAAGAGAAGTGATAGGATAACTTTCCCCCAGAGGAGGCAGCCTGATTATTTTTTGCTCAAGCCACTTGGTGCCCTGGGCTTGCTTCCTTTCAAGCGAAAGTCTCATTCAGCACAGTGACCCCCCCACAGAAACAAAAGTGTGCTCCCCTGAGGGCAGTTCTACCTATTCTTCTCTACTCTAGAAGTAAACCTTTTGGGGCGTCAGCATGATGGAAAGTGTGTGTATTTGCTATGAGAAGCTTGGGAAATGAGCTTCTGCTCCACTCTCATCAGTTAGGCTGGAAGCAAGAATCATCTTCCTGTATATATCAACCTGGTGCCTCCCAGATGCTTTGTACTTCAACTCCCATCAGCCCCAGCCAGTGTAGCCAATGGTCAGGAAAGCTGGGAGTTGTAAACCAATGTATCAGGAAGACACCATATTGGAGAAGGCTGCTGTGTACCACCTCGTTTTTTTCACCATGGCAACCAAAGTCTGACGCAATATTTAGGTCTCCTGGCTGATGGGGCCTAACTAAACATTATATGCAAATGCACGTAACAAGACGTTTGCATCTTTTTTTTAAGCTGCTTTGGGAGGATGCGGTTTAGTGTGGAAATGCAACAGAGGCAACAGAGGGTGCTTAACCCTTTCCCTGCCACCAAAGTCTGTGCTCCAAATCACATCCTCTGCATGGTTCCAAACAGATGTTTGAGAGGGGAAATATGAGCTTGACACTTCTTATGGGGAAATGCAGCTGGGGGTGGGCCAGTTTGGAACAGAGAAGCAGGAGTGAGGAAGAGGGTTGCGCACTCCCCCCTCACCCCTTCTCTGCTCTACACACCAATCCCTCCCAATTCAAAGCAGATTTCTCCTCAAAGTAACAGGCTATTCAATTCTGTGACAAAGTCAGGCTCAATGAAATTTACCTGTATCCAGGTCAACATCCACTGAAGGTTGTTGGTGTCCTTCTCACACAAATTGTTCAAACTAGAACCATAGGAAGCAGACTTATCAGGTCAGACTATCTGTCCAGTAACCCAATGCCATTTACTTGGACTAGCACTTTCTCCCCGGATGTCAGTCAGACATTTTTCACATCACTTTTCATCCAATCCTTTTCATTGGAGGCACCAAGGATTGAACCAGGGGCCTTGTTCTTGCAACGCATGTTCTCTGCCACTGAGCTATGCTTACTCCCCCAGGAAATGAAGCTGAGAGTTTTCCAGTTCTGCTGAGATCTCTGTTTAACTGGAGGTTCCTGGCCTTGAACCTGAGGCCTTCCGCATGCAAAGCAGGTGCTCTGTCACTAAGCGATAGGCTTTCCCTGATTCAACTAAGTTTAAATGTAGGGCTGGTCCCAGACATTTTGCTGCCTAAGGTGAAGAACAAGATGGCGCCCATTCTCATTCCTTGTACAAAAGCCAACTGGAGCAGCAGATGACTCTTATTTCGATATTGGAGGTGGAACATCTTTCTCCACTGCATCTGAAGGCAGCTGGATAGCCTAGGGGCTGTAGAACAAGCCACGTGGCCCATAGTTCTCTCCCCTGACACTTTCCTGCTTCCTCCCAGCATCTGCCGCCTGAAGTAACTGCCCACTCTGCCTAATAGTAGGGCCGCCCCTGCTTAAATGGATATTTTCAGAAGTGTCATTCTTGGTACTTAATAGCTGGATTTGAATGTGGTTGAGGTGATGAGCTAGGGCAGCCTTCCCCAACCCAGGGCCCCCACCCTGGATATTTTGGACTTTAACTCCCATCACCTTGGCCAATGGTCAGAAATGTTGGGAGTTGTAGTCCAGAACATCTGAAGGGCACCAGGTTGGGGAAAGCGTTACCATGCTTATATACAGCTGTTTAAGACAGCTGTAAAGACTAGTCTCTTCCGGCAGCCCTACCCAGATGAATTTTAAACCTAAGAATTTTAAGATGCTGTGGTTGTTATTTTAATATTGTATTGGTTTTATATGCTCTTTCAACTAATTTTATGTATTATATTTTATTTAGTATTGCTCCCTGCCTCAATCAGAGGGAGAGGTGAGTAATAAATAAATTTATTATTATTATTATTATTCACAATCACACACCCCACACCTAAGAACACCCATCAGCATTATATAGTGTTTTCCAAAGGAGTAGTTAATGCTGCACATGGTACAATACTGCATGTTGGGGTGCCTGAAAGACTAACAAATGTACTGTTGCATTATGAGTTGGTTCATCTGGAGCCTGGACAGAGAGAGCTCTTTCATCAGATATCTGTACGCAACCTAACATACGGCACGGTGAAGCCAGGGATCAGAAGGCAGCGTGTTTAAGAGCCTTTTGTTTTGGCTGGACATTATTTCTGTCAGACACAAACATTGACATGGAAAGTTACCCACAGTAAAATAGGTGTCAGCTGTGAAAATATTGTTTTAATTACCTGCTTGAATATGAATAGCAGCATCAATTCTTCTGTTCTTTATATCCTTGAACTTCCTGCGTGCATCATATCCTCTCCAGGCTAAAAATACAAAGCCATGTGTTGTGAATTACACGCACTTAAAGGAAAGGCGAAGAGAGTCAGAAATGTGCCGCAGTTTTGATCCACAGCCTGCCTTCCCCATCCCACCCAAGCGCGATCGCCGTTCAGCGGCCTGCCGAAGCCTGGCTCAGGACTGGAGTCTGCCGGAGCAGCTCCCTGGAGCTTCAAACGCTTGAGCCAGCCTCCTCTCGCAGCTGGAGCTCTTTGATTAAGCTGGCCACCTCCCTCACAGGGAAGAGAAACAGTGGCCATTGCTGGTTTGCATGTGTTGAATGGTCTGGATAGACGCATGTTCAGAACAACCCACTGAGCACTTTGGCACTTCAGCTGAACCATTTTTAAAAAGGTCACCTTAGGGGCGACTTTTGATCTTGCCCCATCTCCCTACCCAAGACAAGTAGTTTTAATAGCAGGAATGCGTTGGCCACATCTTCCAATTCAATTCAGAATCCAATATAAACTTCTCCTGTTGACCTACAAAGCTTTTCACTGTCTAGCTCCTTCCTATCTCTCCTCTCTTATCTCACACTATTGCCCCGCTCGTGCTCTTCACTCCTCTGATGCCATGTTTCTCACCTGCCCAAGGGTCTCTACTTCCCTTGCTCGACTTCGTCCACTTTCTTCTGCTGCCCCTTATGCCTGGAACGCTCTTCCAGAACATTTGAGAACTACAAGTTCAATCACAGCTTTTAAAGCTCAGCTAAAAACCTTTCTTTTTCCTAAAGCTTTTAAAACTTGATTTTGCTCTGACTTTTATACTGCCTGTTTGGTGGATTCTCTTCTCCTCCTTATTGTTTTATTATGATTTTATTAGAATGTAAGCCTATGCGGCAGGGTCTTGCTATTTATTGTTTTACTCTGTACAGCACCATGTACATTGATGGTGCTATATAAATAAATAATAATAATAATAATAATCTTGAGACAAGGAAGGACAGGGCGGACCACGTTAGCACCATTTCAGTTGCTCTCTAATCTCTCTAATACACTCTCTCTAATACATGGGATCTGCTTTACGCCATGAACAACCCAACTCACATCTGTCTGCATGGCATTTAAGGGCAGATGTGGTGCCGGCACAAGGAAAACCATTCAAGAGCACGATCGGTTGCATCATGGCCCTATGTTCCTATTTAAACAGGAATGCTCCATCCCCAAATCATTCCTCCCAGCTCAGCCATAACGGAAGTATGACAAATGTGCAGTGTGGAGTCAGGCTAAGGCAGGGTTGGCTACCAGATGGCCCACCTCTCCAGCCCTCCTCCTCTCCGGTTGGAAGTGGTGTATACTTGTGTCACTGCTTTCAAACCAGATGGCCCACCTCTCCAGGGCCACTACTTACACAACAGAGAATTAACACTTCCTATAGGAAGTCCCCAAATGAGCAGGAACGCTTATTTCTGGATCAGGACAGGTTGGCAGATCTCCCTTACTTGAGCTCTGCTGACCTGCCCCATTCCAGAAACATGCATTTCATTTCGGGTTGGCCCCAGAGGTTTATGCCAAGCTTGTGTAATGGAATCATATAATAGTAGAGTTGGAAGGGGCCTATAAGGCCATGAAGTCCAACCCCCTGCTCAATGAAGGAATTCTCCTTAAAGCATCCCTGACAGATGGTTGTCCATCTACATCTTGAAGGCGTCTAGTGTGGGAGAGCCCACAGCCTCCCTAGGTAATTGGCTCCATTGTCGTGCTGCTCTAACAAGCTTTGGTGGAGCCATAAGTGCCTTGTTGTATATTGCCTTTTGTCTTTAAACTGGACTTGAATGGGCAGCCCTTCAAACAGAGGATGCCTTCAAACAGAGAGCTGTCCTCTGTAGCATAGGATACATGGCCACCTTATTAGAGGCCTCTGTGATGACTTTTTCATGTGGTGAGAATATATTGTCTACCTTGTCCTATAAATTATCAGAAAGGTAACATTTCCTAGGGTAGTATATATAGTTATCTCATTATCTGACAGAGCATTCCCTGGGCCGTTTCAACATGTGGAAATGGCAGCCAGTTTATAGAGACTTTCTCATGTCAAAAACACACATCAGGATCAAGTCTGAGCTGGACACTCTAACAGGCACAACAGTTATTCTGCATGCAAAACTAAAGAAATATGACATTCTAGTAATAAGGCCGCCAGATACTGAAATCATTTGGAATGCAGATGTGGATGATTTTTTTTCTTAAGAAAAAGAAAAGCAGCAGACAGTTCTGACATTTCTTCTCTGTGCTTCAGAGCCTTGAAGAGACACTTAACGACAATGCCCTTCCTTTGTTTACAGGCAAAGCCTATAAAAATGTTTAAGCAAAGACATTAGCGATTACAAAGTTGAAAAGTTAGCAATGAATCTCTGTGATGCTGGCATCAGTTAAGCAGAAAGAAAGACCCCACCGTACGTTATGATGATTCCACATCCAGCTATTAAGTAAATGAATAGTCCATTTGTATGCAATTTAACAGCTTGAAACTCTGGAATGTCGTCTAGGATAGAGGGGAGCTCAGAACATTTACCTGACTGAATAGCAATGGCGCTGACTGTTCTTTTCTCTTGGAGTTTCTTGTACCTCCGAGCTCCAAGCCACCCTTTGGTATAAGCCTGCATGATCACCACCCTGCCTATAACTTCACGCAGAAACAAGTTCAACTGTTCGATGTGGTAATACTTCAAGAAAACCTGAAATGAAATGACAGGGTCAAAGGTTACTTGACAAACAAAAGGCGATCCGGAGACTGACAGGAAAAGGGCCACCGATATGCTGTCTGTTGAAAATTGAGGATGCCTTCCAAAGGACGTTGGGATGTTGCCCCGAAAATGTAGCAGCTCTTTTATAGGGAGGAGGTGTTCTGCTCCCTGGCTCATTTCAGTTATGAGCTTAGCAAATTGAGCTGTTCCTTCCTCCCTGCCTGTACTGGGGAAATAGCTCATTTTTTGGAAGCTCGATTCTGAGTCTAGTTAAGGCCCCTGTCATACTCCTGATGACATAACTGGGCAAATGAGAAGGACCAGTTCCCTCTACCAACTGACCCATGTGCCCCTACACTGCTGTGGGGGCTTCTTCAGTGGCTGTGGCCTCTCCTGGTGGGCAGCAGTGCAGTAAGGGAGATCTCTTCCTCCCTAGCACCCAGAATGCTGCTGCAGCAGCATCGTAGGGATCCAGGGAAATGTTTCCAGGGCACCTGACCACCTTGGGATGCTAGGTGATCTGGGGAAATTGCATTTCTCAGGGCCTCTTGCATGGGATGCAGCCATAGCTGCACCCCAGGTGCCAGGGAGAGACACTAAACCAGAGAGGCCAGCCTCCAACCCTGTGAAAAGAAGGGAGAAATGAATTCTCAGGATGCTGAACTTTTTATTTGTAAAGTTGTAAAGCCCGATGCCTTTCGGCCTGTACCTTTTCAAGGCCTTCTTCAGGGGGCTGTAAACATTTAAAATACATACACGCTTCAAACAATTTACATATGTACATAGGCCCCTGTGGCAATATGTCAATTTAATTTTATAATAAGAGTATATTTTTCTTATATGTTGTTCTTACCATGTTTTATAGTATGTCTTTTAAATGTTTACAGCCCCCTGAAGAAGGCCTTGAAAAGGTACAGGCTGAAATGCGTCGGGCTTTACAACCTACAAATAAAAAGTTCAGCATCCTGAGAATTCGCTTCTCCCTTCTTTTCACTTCACTGTCAGTCAGGTAAGAGGAGGAGTGAGAGGGGAGTTCCTTTCCCGCTCAGCTTGTCATTTGAGCTGGAGAAGACACATCAATGGAATGAGATCCTGTTCAGAATGCAGGTGGCACTGCAAGCAGGCCCAAATGCGCATTCTGAACTGGGTAATAATGATGATGCCTTTTGGAGACATCCCTTGCTCTTAAAAAAAGAAAAAAGAAAAGTGTTCCTGCTACTTCATAGACAAAAGATGAGTTAACTGAATAGGATAAAGATCACGATTTATAAAGTGATAATTTATCATTTGTGGGCGGATTTGTGAACTGCCCAGAGAGCTTCGGCTATTGGGCGGTATAGAAATGTAATAAATAAATAAATAAATAAATAACTATGTATATAGAATCCTTTGGTCAGCCAGACTGCAGGTTGGAAACTTGCAGCTCACAATGCTCTGTGACATCAAAATAATCTTCTGCCCATGCGAAGCTAGCATCACATTGGGAGGATGGGTTAGCCTTGATCGGAATGGAGAGGCAGGTAAGAAATAATTTTTATTATTATTATTATTATTATTATTATTATTATTATTATTATTATCTGTGTGATGCCCAGAATCTTGTGCATGATGCACGTTCAGCAGGACTGACCACAGTGCTGTCGAATTCAACGCATACGGCCCAGAAGGTTCCACGCAGTCACACTGAACTTCAAAAAAGGAAACTTCTCAAAGGTGAGAGGATTAGTTGCAAGGAAGACAAAAGGGTAAGTCAAGAAAGCCAGCTCTTTTCAGGATGCTCGAGGTTATGTAAAACAACAAAATGTGACAATAAGCATGAGTCAGACTTAGCTGGCTTAGAAAGGGAATAGAATATAAGATGAACAGGTCTCTCAATAGGCATTGGTCATGATAGAGAAACAGAGCCTCCATGTTCAAAAGCAGTACTCCTCGGGATACCAGTTCCTCAGGGGACTGGGAGAAACACTGAGGGGGATGCTTTTGCTTCCATATCCTGCTTTTGGCTTCCCAGGGACATCTAGTTGGCCACTGTAGGAAACAATATGTTAGACTGGTTCAGTCCAGCAGGGTTATTGCATTTTTATGTCCAGACAGAATTTTTACATGCGGGAGCAACCGAACATGCAATTTTTCTGTACCACATCAATTGTTTCCCCTGAACATTTACGCTGGCTTGTAGAAATGATTCAGATCCTAAGCAGGGTACATGGTACATTCTATACCACCTCATTAGATATGGACATGGAGGAGAACCACTTGCTTGAAAGCACCTCCCTTCCTTCCCTGTAAACACCTCCTTGCACATACCAAGTTAGCAGGTTGGGGAGAAGGCTAGAAAACCAGGTTTTCCGGACATGCTGGTGCTACGGATTCGTCAGCTGTTGGGGCTCATTAAGATACATGATGCCCTCACGTGCCTTCTGAGATGGTACAATCCCGTCAGGACTGGATCACATTTCATGCTTACCCTTTGAATCAGCTCTTAGTTTGTGGCATTAAGCTCCACCCAGTGGCCCCCCGTTTTAAGCACTGGCCCTCACTCCACATTGCCAGTCTTCTTGTTGCCACGTCCCTTCTTTTAAAGGCCCCTGCCTCAGGGCCTCCTTGTTCCCCAAATTCTACAATAAAAGGAGTAGGAGGTAGCATTCCCCAAGAGCTTGGAGGGACAGCAATAAACAATGCCATTTTTGTGTGCACGAGGGTGCGTGTCCACGTCTTCCCACAGGCCAGGCCGCTGGCCAGGAAGAAAATAGTTTCACAAGCTATGGGAATCTACCAGGAGAATAGTCAGCTTTCCAACACAGAATGGCTGCATAGATTATTTTCGTTTTCTTCTGCAGCCAGATATGACGAGGCTGTCACATTGACTGTACCTCTCCTGCCCTAAGACAAGTGGAATAGAACCGATCCTACCTTGGTTTTCCCAAGAGCCCACTTGTCTAACTTGGCTTTTTGCAGAATAGCAATGCAGCTTTCTTTGCTGGGAAGAGGAGTTTCATGTGCCTTGAAAGCAATGTAGTAATATCTACAGAAACATAATGGACAAAGACAGAGCAGGTGAGAATAACGACACTTGTTTACTGGGGCACAGAATTAGGATATCTAGACTCAGAAAGTCCTGGGCTAGATCTACACCAGCCAGGATAAAACACTTTGAAAATGTTTTGAAAACTGTATATGGAGTGTGTCCTGGGTACCAACAGTTGTCAAAACTATTATAAACCATTTTAAATCAGTTGTGTAGATCCTGCCCTGCAAATATTCTAGCCCAGAGTTGTTGAACTTCAAGCCTGCAGGCCAAATATGGACTTCTGGGGGTCCCAGTCTAGTCCTCCAGGATTCCCCAGATGGCCCCACCTGTCCCCCTGTCTCCGCACTCTTTCCCTAACTGCCAATAGCTTGGTGCTTTCCTTGCTTGCTTGGTGCTTTCCGAAAACTGAAAATGGACTTGAATTTTTTGTATTTCTGGCCACACCCCATTTGCCTTTAGTCCTGCCCACCACTGAGAGCTCTGAAACTGAATCCAGCCGCCGGGCTGATTCTAGGCCATAACTTCATGCACCAGAAATTGGACAAGGCCAATGTTATTCCCCTCACGCTTTCAGTTCCCACGCATGCCAACTCCCAGCCTATGGCCAGTCATTTGAGTGTGTATGCTCCAATGTGCAGGGTTTGGTTCTGAGCAGCAAGTGCTGAAAAGGTACATAGCAGATAATATAAAAGACCAGCTGGTTGCAGGCTTTGTGCTTCCCCCTCTTAACTTTCAGAAGCTTCTCCTGGAGCTGCCTGGTGGTGCCAAATCGCCCCTTCAATAAGGCCATAAGCATCTACAGATACACCCCTCATTCATTGGAGACGTCTTGTCACAAATGTAGTAAATAAATAAATATTTTTGCAATACGATGGTATTGCTTCGGCTATGGGGCGGCATATAAATTTAATAAATAAATAAATGTTTAACTTTGAAACAATATCATACAGCAGCCAGCTATGATTCTGTCTTTCCTTCCTTCTCTCCCTCTGGCTACAGTCCTTTCTCTGCATTAGGCTGTAATCCGCAAAAAACTTTATTTGGTAGAAGAACAGTCAAACCTTAAACGAATCACCCAAAACATAGAATTGACTAGTTAGCATGAGGCTTACTTTGAACAGTCACAGGATTAGCATGTTTTCATACAAGGTAACATGAAAGGGAAAAGCTGGAAATTCCCCATGTGAAGGCAAAGGGATTTTAAAAAGAAACAATAGCAGTGTATTGGGTGTTTTTCCAAATAAGAATGCAACAGACAGAGAATGACAAATTTATAATGGGGCCCTATGCACGTGACTCAAGCGTAACTCCCACAGAGTTCAAGGGAACATAATTCCAAGCATTTGTGCATAGGATTGGAGTTTAAGAGTCAAATAATTTTTGAAATGTGGCATAACATTCCTTGTGGAGCAGAGCAGTGTTTGCAAGCCTCCCCCAACTCCCCCCGCAAAAATATCTTTGCAGGAAGAAGCAACCACTTAGCCAGACTAGTCCATCCTCCATTCCCATCCTCAACCTCAGCTTTCTCCTTAGGCCAGGTAGAGGAGAAGCCAGGCTTACCATCACCCCAAGCCTCTTTACAGGCATCATGGGACAGAGGTTCTTCTGCCTTTCACTGGAGCTCTAACCAGGGGAGGAATCACAAATCTTCATTGTTGTCTGAATTTCACTCCTTACTTCCACAACTATGGAGAGGAGGAGCCACCTGGTGTCTCATGCTGCATGAATGGCTGATTGCCTCACTCTGCCTAATGGTTGGGCTGGCTCTGAATAGAGGACTGACCTCTGTAAAGTAGGACACTGTGGCTCAATTAGCATGTAACGGAAAGCTACCGTGGATGAATTTCCTTGTGGGGCCTCTAATTGCAGAGGCTGCCACCATTTTGCATGCTCTGGGCACGGAAGGGGCACACTACAGCTTCTTGTTATGTGCAAACCTGGCAAGGGCGGGTTGTTGGGGTGACAAGCCACCCACAAGCCTAAAACAGCACATGGGTTCTGGGTGACTTGTCAACCCCCCCAACCCCCCACCCTTGCTGGTTCACATGTAATGAGAAGCTACGACATGCCACAGACACACCCCAAATATTCAAAACGGTGGTCGCCACCACAACAAGAAACCCCACAAGGAACTTCACCTATGGTGGCTTCTCATTATGTGCAAACTGCATCAAGGCCAACCTATTTGAATTCTGAAAAGGTCTGTAATTATTATTATTTATCAGCTAACATGAGCAATTCCATTATGACAGATGTCCTTTCTTTTCAAAGCTCTTCATCGTAATCACTGTTCCTTATTTCCTTCCAAAAATCTTGAAAGGACAGTCTACTGTAATTATTTATTTATTTATTTATTTATTATATTTATATAGCGCTCCCCCATTCAAAATTTTGGAGCGGTGTACAAGATAAAATACAATAAAAACGGAATAAAAATTAGATTTTTAAAAGAAGCAAAATGAACCGTGAACCGTGAACCATGGCTGGTCCTTGAGGAAAAGCTTTTTGAAAAATATTCTTTATTTTAGAAAGGTTTGGTTAATTATTTAAATACGCAACTCCATTTCTGTTATCTAGGATGCAATTTAGAATACGCTTTAACAGATAAGTATCAAGAAAAAGAATAATTCTGAAGAAACAGAAACAGTAAAAGGTACAACAACACTTTGCTTGGATGTGAATATGACAATTAGTTATTGTATTCTCTTATACATATATAAGAGAATGCAACAATAAATACATACCTTGCAATCGTTAAAGTATGGTTTTGTGTTACAAGCTTACCCAAAGTCCCAGTGCTAAGAACTCCTCTCCATGTATCTTCCCTCCTCATCTCTCCCCTCCCCTCCCCTGCCCCCCCTGCCAAATCCTGAAGCTGCTGCAGCTCCCAAAGGTTGCCCTGCTTTCCCCGCTGGAGAGGTGCATGGACCTGTCATGTAAATGTTCTCTTAACATACTTGCTTGCATATGAATAGTGTAATTCAGCGTGAGGTAGGCACTCTGTTCTGTAATAAATGGCCCTTCTGAGAGATTTCATGAGCCAGGAAAATTTAAGCCAAGATCAAAGCTATGGGTCTCGTCCTGATGCACTTGTATGAGTCCCATTAGCATTAACAAATAAAAGGGGGAAATGCAAATCTGAGTGCCTCCACTTTCTCCAAAATGAAATAGGGAATAAAGACCCTAATCAGTAACAAACTGACTGCTTCTGATAATAGGATGGTGGAGAAAACAGAACTGGTTTTTCCTCTTCTTTATTTGCTGTTCCTACTCACAAAACTCATGTTCATGTTCTTACCATCTAGCTCTGATCTCTTGTAGATGGAAGAAAGGAGGGAGAGAAAGACAGACTGATAGACAGAATCGCTATCGTAATCACATAGCTCTGCTGAGCTGAATTCTACAAGTCTTGAATGCTCCCAGTTGCGTAAATGATGCTGAACTATGTAAGAGGCACCAGATAAAAACAGTGCAGCCCTATAATGCTTACTTGGAAGTAAGTCCCACTGGGCATGTTTGCACAATCACACGAGGGAAAATAAGCCATAAGCCACGGTGGGTTATTTTCCCTTCCTGCGTGTGCCAGTCGTGAGCTACCAAATGACCCGACAACTGGCTGTAATGGTTTGTAAACAGTTCAGAAAAAGCTACAGATAAGGTTGAATAAACCCACCACAAAAAATCTAAAATCAGGCATAATTTGGCTCCCTCGCCTTTAACCTTGCCCTTCTTACAGAAGAATCATAGAATCATAGAATCATAGAATAGCAGAGTTGGAAGGGGCCTACAAGGCCATCGAGTCCAACCCCCTGCTCAATGCAGGAATCCACCCTAAAGCATCCCCGACAAATGCTTGTCCAGCTGCCTCTTGAATGACTCTAGTGTGGGAGAGCCCACAACCTCCCTAGGTAACTGATTCCATTGTCGCACTGCTCTAACAGTCAGGAAGTTTTTCCTGATGTCCAGCTGGAATCTGGCTTCCTTTAACTTGAGTCCATTATTCCATGTCCTGCACTCTGGGAGGATCGAGAAGAGATCCTGGCCCTCCTCTGTGTGACAACCTTTTAAGTATTTGAAGAGTGCTATCATGTGTCCCCCTCAATCTTCTCTTCTCCAGGCTAAACATGCCCAGTTCTTTCAGTCTCTCTTCATAGGGCTTAGTTTCCAGACCGCTGATCATCCTGGTTGCCCTCCTCTGAACACGCTCCAGCTTGTCTGCGTCCTTCTTGAATTGTGGAGCCCAGAACTGGACGCAATACTCTAGATGAGGCCTAACCAGGGCCGAATAGAGAGGAACCAGTACCTCCCGTGATTTGGAAGCTATACTTCTATTAATGCAGCCCAAAATAGCATTTGCCTTTCTTGCAGCCATATCGCACTGTTGGCTCATATTCAGCTTACAATCTACAACAATTCCAAGATCCTTCTCGTTTGTAGTATTGCTGAGCCAAGTATCCCCCATCTTGTAACTGTGCCTTTGGTTTCTATTTCCTAAATGTAGAACTTGGCATTTATCCCTATTAAATTTTATCCTGTTGTTTTCAGCCCAGCACTCCAGCCTATCAAGATCACTTTGAAGTTTGTTTCTGTCTTCCAGGGTATTAGCTATCCCACCCAATTTTGTGTCATCTGCAAATTTGATCAGCGTTCCCTGCACCTCCTCGTCCAAATTATTAATAAAAATGTTGAAGAGCACTGGGCCCAGGACTGAGCCCTGCGGTACCCCACTCGTTGCCTCTCCCCAGTTTGGGGAGAGGCAACACAAAGCAAGAACTATGTGACTATAGTTTGGTGCCCAAATTCATTTTTAAGGACAACAAAATGGCATTTCAGCTACTTCTGTGGAGTTCCTCCTCTGCTAATATAAATATTTGAGAAGGTGTATTTTCTTAGAAGAAAAGAATCCCCCCAACCTGTTGTTACCATTATCATATAATAAAACCAAATTTATAGCCCTATAGAACTGTGCTACATTCAAGATTAGCGTAATGTATAATATCTAACTAGCTGAATCGATTTCCAGGGGGCTGCTCTTCTGCTGGACAGTCCTATTCCTCCACCATTTTAGTGTGTCTCCACACGAGCAACATGGAAAGGTCTGGAAAAAACAGGAAAAAAATCACTTGAAAGTTTACCACCCTCTACTGAAATGGACAAGGGGGTGTCCACACTCTCTATAAACTGGCATTGGACCTCCTGAAATAGGTAAATGTCCAACCTTCTTCTCAATCCAAATCTAAACTAAGCAACACCATATCACCTATTGACTGGCTATTGAAAGCCCTGAGATTTCAAGTGTCTTTAGAAGGAGTAAATCCTAGACCCAACCCCCACTCCCCCAATAAGCATAAACAATACAAGTGTTCTTCTTTTGTGTACCTGGAAATTGCCATCCCAGGACCACCCTACTATTTGTAAACAGAAGGCTATAACTGCCTCAGAGCGTCTCAAGTCCGTCAATCTCTCACATTGTAGAGAGCATGAAAAGGCCAGCAGCCATCTTGAAATGGAAACTAAAGTGTTTTTCCCTGAAGAGATGATAGGTTCCCCTTTATGGAACTCCATCGCTCCTTCCTATTCTTCCTTTAATACATGAAGACTCATAAACAGTATCATGCCACACCTGGATGGGCTAAATCTTGTAATGCTAAGCCAGGATTTAGTGTAATGCACATGAGCCTCTGAGAGCTTCAGCAAAACCTTAGGTCATGCTCTACCTCTCCCATGTGGCCAGGAGGAGGGGTTAAGCCCGGTTTTAGTTCCTCTTTTCCCAGTTCGTGGCTTGTCATTACGTACAAACCAGGAATCATGGTTTAAAACTAGTCAGTTGCTAAAAAAGCCAACAACAAACTGTGGACTGTGTTTGCTTGCTTCTTTCTTATAAATACATCTGCTGACTTACGATAACCATGCATCTGAAGAAGTTGACACTAGTCAACATAAATTTATGCCGTAATAAATTAAAATTCGTTTGTCTTTATGGTGCCACAGGAATCTTTTGTAATTAAATATCTTGATTCCTCTGGGCTATTCTCTGCCCAGAAAGGGAAGACATTCTTAATATTCTGCATTTGCAAAGGGACAGTGTATTTATACTAAGATGTTAAACAAATGAGTTCGAAGAATCTCAGATAAACGTAACTGAAATAGTCTTGTGGCACCTTAAAATCAAACATATTTATTCTGCATTACAGTCCATGAAAGTTTATGACAGAATAAATTTGTTAGTCTTCAAGGTGCCACAAGTCTCTTTGATGTTTTGGCTTCAATAGACCAACATGGATACCCTGTAGAAACCTAGGCAGGATCTACACTACTGCTTATAACAGTTTATAATGGTTATGACAACTGTTCAGGCCCAGGACACATTACATATACCGTTTTCATAACGTTTTTAAAGTGTTATATCCTGCTTGGTGTAGATCGGGCCCTAAATAAATGTTTCTGCACTACCACTTCATGTATCATATCTTACAGACATTCTTCTGCACTGCTATAGTTGGACTTAGATGGATCAATGGGCCACAAGCAGACTGTCCGATTGGGAAGCTCTGAACTGTAATCCCAAATGCATGGTTACCCTGTGGTAAGAAAAAAAACACCTTGAACATGCTCAGAGGCACGCTGACTCCCATCTCATTTTTCAAGACTCAACCCCCGCACGAAAACCAGATTCCTGACCCAAGTTTAATCCTAAATCTTGTACTTTAACTATTTGAGGATCACAGGCTAAGGAAGTAGTACTAGTAAGCGAATTGCTAGCAATTAAGCCTTGTGCGTCAATGCAATAAACCACCTTTCAGGTCTACCACATGAAGCCGTTCCATGCCACATGGAAACAAAAGACAACCAAAGCATTAAATAAGACTTGAGCTTTTATTTACCTCCACCTGATAAACCTTGATCGTCTGTGTTTCCTGCCTTTGATTGCTTTGTTCTCATCTTCCCTGCTAAGAGTTTACAAAACAGCAGCTATTGAACAGGAAGATAAGAAGTGTACCTATTTGTTTAATAACATCAAGGGGAAAAACTGCTGGTTCATCTATTTTGTTGTTAAGTTGCTCAAAAGGATCAAAATACCAATTAACTTGCTGGCTTAGAAAAATCTTTGATATTCTCAGATTTACTGACATTTCGAAACTCTTGTTCATACTTGCCTAATGGCTTTTTTTATTAGGAACAAAGAACTGCCAAACTGTTTAGCATTTGACCTGTTTTTCTCGAGTGTTTTTATGTATGCAACTACTTAGTGCCTAAAAATACTAACTAGTCAGGGCTAAAACAATTTGATTCCCCCACGCAATGTACAAATGCTTACAATTTCATATTATTTTTATGTATTTGCTACAAGGCGGCTTACAATGAAGACAAAAATGTCAAATACAAAAATGCCAAAAGTGAAAATGAAGTCACAGGCATTGCATTACAACAGTGATAAAACCACATTTCAATAGATAGCCAGCTCAACCCTGAGAGCAACTGAAGTACAGTGATAAAGGATGTCAAAACAGGGCTAGCGAGAGTTGAGTTCAAATCCCCACTCAGCCATGAAATCCACTCTTTACCTTTTGCCTCTCTCTCTCCCTCTCTGTCTAATCTACTCCATAAGGTTGTGGTACAGATAAAATGAGGACAAAGACAACATACAGTACCTTGAGTTACTTGGAGGAAAGTTGGGATGTAAATATACTAAATAAGGAGTATAGAACCTCTTTCAGCCTGAGGACCAAATTCAATTTTGGAAATGATCATGGGAGCTACATTGCAATGGTGGGTGAGGATGAAAACAAAGGGGACAGGGGCAAACCATCACCCCCAAAAACCCAAAACAGTGGTACATATTGGTACATAGACAATGTTGTCTATGTACCAATATAGTTTTAACAATTACATCCTCTTCTTTCCCTAGGTCAGCCTTGCAACTTGTAGAATTCGCCGGTATAGTAAATTTTAAAATATCGCAATGTCTGAAACCTATGATGCCATTTCATCATCTTACAATTAAAGGGTGTGGGGCTTTATTTTAAATGATGTACTTCTCTGTCAATGCATTTACCCAGAACTAAGCCCTTTTGATTTAAACAGAATTAGCTGTCAAGTTTGCATTTAGGATCAGGGCGTTTTCTAGGGGCTTCTCTACATTAAGGAAAAATCCCTCAGCCTTACCAGGGCTTCATCTTCCAGATTATTTGTGGGTTTACAATGGGCATAATACACCCCTCCAGTTTTTCCCAGTTTCTTTAGTTCCACTAGAAGAAGCTGCAAGATTTCTATAATATTGCGTGATTCTTGAATTACACCGCCTCTTTGATGGCGTTTTTTGGGCAGGGCTTTTTTTACTGCATTTTCAGCGATTTTTAAAGTGGCAGAATAAACCTTAAAAACACCGAAAGAGACACTCGCAAACTTCCATGAGTGAACAATCACGTGTTCACAATAAACACCTTGTGTAAAACCCATGATGATCTGAACCTTACCTTTACCGCTCAACCTTAAACAAGTTTACTCAGAAGCCAGGGCCTGTCTCCGCTCATAGAAATTGGAGGCTGAAGTCTACCTGGGACCACACCATTTCATACTGCAGGTTTGAGATTTTATATGTGATTGCTCAATTGTGTAAAAGAGCACCTGTTTGCATGTAGAAAAGCAACCTGCCAGAGAGAAGGCTAAGGTACAATCCTTCATTCTGACGTGCCACTTTCCTGCATGCGGGGAGCTCTTTGGTTCCATATTCAAATACACAATCCCCACCTGTGTTCTGAAGTGGTACAGTCCAATGATTTGTGTGGTTTCTCTGCATCGATAGATCAGCCTGCAATCCCATTCTATGGAATTCTAAAAGCTCTTTCTCATATTGCCAAACACAAAATGGCTTACCTTTTCACAAACTCATCAAAGAGAATGCGGTGAGAATACCCTTGTCGACGTATGTTGATGGTCTCGAGAATACCGGTATAGCGTAGCTGCACTAAAACTCTTTCCTGAGAAAATTTCAATGCCTCCCGGTCATCATTGGGCTTAATGCAGCGAACAAAATGAGGCTGCCCAATCACCATTTTGGACAACAGATCCATCAGAGAATACTAAGAAAATTTAAAGCAAAACAAAATAAAACTCAATAGTGCACGTTTCTTTTTAATGGAATGGAATTCTAGCTATTCTGCTTATACCTGTCACATCCCATCTAAAAAGCAGTTTCTAATGGTATTTAAGGGATGTGAAAATACATTAGAAGGAAAAGACACAAAACATTGTAAAACCAAGGGGCTGTCTAAAATGCATGGAATTATTATATGACGCAGCAGCCACTGCACACCCACCCTGGGGCTTTCCAGTGAAGCTGCGGAGAAAAAAAGTTGGTGACTTCCCCTGACTTTTTTCTCTTGAGCAAGGTTAGTATGGTGAATCCGCCATCTATCCTCACTCTGGAGTTGCAGCGGAGGCATGGCCGGGTGGATGGTGACCCATGATTGGTCACTGTCCACCCAGGCAGAGGGCAGGGGCGGGCCCTGCAAGCCTAATGGCCACCAGAAAGCCTGTGCTGCCTCTCTGCATCGAGATTACTTGCAGCTACCCCACACCAGCGATACTGCGGGGTTTAGTGGCAGAGCGGCACCAACTTGCCGCCATGAAGACTCTCCATGGTGAATGAATGTATCTCCTTTGAAATCAACTTCTCCTCCCTCCCTCCACCCTCATCAACAAGCAAAACAAAAGCAGCAGGAAAAATGTTTTCTTTTGAGGCATCTTCCTTTAAGCGACTTCTGAAGGCTACTAATTTAGCAAAATATTTTCTGAACCCCCTCTCACCTTAGCTGTTTCCCCACTGCCCTCTGACTCGCCTCAATTCTACTAAAATGATTTGATCATTTCATGACCTGTCCATTCATCCCAGTCTAATCCATCTAAGGCAGCGTTCCCCAGATGTTTCAGACTAGAACTCCCAGCGTTCCTGAACATGGGCCATGATGGGAGTTGAAGTGCATCTGGAGGGCCCCAGGTTGAGGGAGATTGATCTGGGAAATTTCTTCAGGCAGGGACTCTGTGTGTTCTGCACAGGACCAGGCACACTGTCAACACTAGGTCACCATCGTCTAGCAGTAAAGTTACAGTGTACTTTTACAACTTAGATTGCATACCCTAAAATAGGAAGCCACTGTTTGCCTCTTCATGTTGGTTGTTTCCTCAGGGTGCCTCATAATCTCCATGGTGTCAACCTGGAAGCACAAAGTCAGAGGTGCATGATGTCTATAGCCATCTGATACCTAATGCTCAATATATATGCCCCCCAAATTTGTTTTCATCCACTCACTGCATCATCAAAAGTTTTATTAACATCCAGAGTCCCTAAATCAACCCAGTGCCCTCCAGATGTTTTAGACTATAACTCCCAGCATTCTTGACCATGGTGGCTGGGACTGATGAAACTTGAGGTCCAAAACATCTGGAGACCATGAAGTTGCCAGCCTTTCCCAACCATCAGCCCCAGCCAGCAGACCATGCTGGAGTTGTCATCCTAAACATCTGGAGGACACCAGGTTGGTGAACGTTGCTGTGGATGGTAATTATTTTTCCATTATGATGGAATTTTAATCTGTTTTGGAGTGTGCGTGTAGGTATTATGTTTTTGCTACCTGCTCCTAAAACCAACATGTGGGATTGGTTTTCTATCTTCAGTTAATTCTTTATGATGAATGATTGGTACTATTATTACAAACCATGAAATGGGTATGTCAAAGAAACAAAGCCCTCTGCTTTAAAAAAAACATAGGGGAGGGGATGACTAGCTTTTGTTTTTTTGTTTTACACCACAATCCTAGGTGTAAGCTAATACCTGCAACACCTACCAGTGACTAATTAATCCAGTCTGCAATCTCCATCTTAAGACTGGGTCTAAAATGCAGATCTGATGGCTACAACATCTGGCTTAATTTTTTGGACGTCTTTGTTTCTCTCCTCCATCTCACTCCCCTGTCGTCCCCCCCTTGCTTTTCTATCATCTAGCCTGGTGAAGAGTTCTGGAGAACTCCAAAGCCTACACAATATTTGGTGACATTTTAGTTGTTCCTAATAAAGTCATTGCCCAAAAGTTGTAGGGCTTTTCTCTCTCTAAACATGCATAGGATTGTGCCCTTAGTGGTTTAGAAAATGCTCACTGTTTTCTAAACCTTGACATTTCACTAAGTCTGCTCCTATCTTTCCTCTTGTGCTTGTATGCTGGAGTACTTTTCTTTTGGTTACATAAGCAAGAGCATTCAAAACATGAGAAACAGAAGGAATACTGTTAAGTATATGAAAAGAAATACTTGCTTAGTCATTAAAATTGTGTGTGTATGGCTATCTCAGGGTTAAACAGAGAAAGTCTATCTGTGGGCAATTACCTTGAGATAGAGGCTGTTCTGGGAACCTTGCCAAGATTCTAAGTTAGCCTCATCACAGCTGTATGTAATGTAGATAACAATTGTGTAAGATGTGTATATAGTTTCTCACTTGTGTAAAATGGAACTGATCACTGCTCTATGATCACTGCTCTCTGTGTATGCCTCAGTGTGCTGATCTGAACTGATCTGAATTGAACTGCACAGAAGCCTGAAGGAAATAAACCAGCTCTGCTGTGTAAGACCTGCGTGATGTGTGTTTGTTTCTGAGCACAAACAGAGTTCCAGAGAGAGAAAAGTTCTGGCACAATAACCCAACAGAGGTTATGGGCCCAGTCCAGCCCAGTCCAGCCTACGCCAGCCTAATCCAGGCAGAAGAACCAGAACTTGATGGGAACGGTGCAGTATCAGAACCAGGAGTCTGCTAAAACAGAAAACTGTTGATGAAGGAAGACATCAAGCTAAAGCCAGTGCTGCAAAGTGAGGAAAAATCTCAGTCGGCTGACTCTGAGGAGGACTCTGAGCAGGAGGACGGTGAGATACCAATTCCTAAAGCAGAGGAAATGGCAGGAGCTAATATGTCTGGTTTGCATCAATTGTTGGAAAAGCTGAATGACTCTAACTATGCATTATGGTCTTACAAAATGCAAATGTATCTGATTCAGGCTGAACTGTGGTATGTAGTCACAGAGGATCCACCAGATAGAGCAGATCCACAGAATGCTAAATGGTTTAAGGACGATGCAAAAGCAATGGCAGTTATTGCATTAGCTGTGGAAGACTCTCAAATTCCCTTCATTCAGTTTTTGAATACATCAAAAGAGTGCTGGAATGCGCTACAAGCTGTATATCAAAGAGAAACAGCGGGCAGTAAAATAATTCTAACCCGGAAGCTGTATGGAATGAAGCTGAAACCAGGGGAGTCTATGTCAAACCATTTGAAAAGCATGAGAGAAATCTTCAATCAACTCAGGGCACGAGGGATGGAGTTTACAACTATACACCAAGTCTATGTGATTTTGTCAAGTCTTGATTCATCGTACGACGCGGTTGTCACCATGATGGAAAGTCAAGAGGAGAAAAATTTAACCCTTGAGTATGTAGCTGGAAAACTACTGGAAACCTATGAAAGAAGACAAGCTTCAAAACAACAGAGCCTTAAACTTCCTGTGGCTGAATTTCAACAAAGCCATAAATCTTCTGACGTGGTGGCTGCATTAAAGGCAAGGAAATGCTTTAATTGTGGTTCCACAGAACACTTAAGGCGGGATTGCAACAAGAAGAAGAAAAAGCAGTCGACAGCAAAGTGGAGAGAAGAAAACAACATGAATGAAGCTGAATCAACAAAGAAGTGTCTTCTAGCAAGAGTCAAAGAAACAATGAATCCTTGGTTTTTGGACTCTGGGGCTTCAATAAGTATGGCAAAAGACAAACTTTCATTTGTTACCTTGGAAACTTCTACTTCAGAGCAAAAGTGTGTTACCCTTGCAAATGGAACAAAAATCCAGATTTGTGGTGTGGGTAATGTATATTTTGATTGTCTGGGAGTTGAACTACAAAGTGTTTTATATGTACCAGAATTAGAAACAAACCTTCTAAGTGTGTTTCAGTTAACAGAAATGGGGTATGAGGTTTGTTTTACTGAAGAAAATTGTACTATAAAACAGGGAAACAAGGTGTGTGTGCAAGGAATAATGAAAGAATCTTTGTATGTAATTAATACTTGTACAGAAAATGAAGTTGTAGCCAGCAAAGTCACAACAAAAACAATAGCCAATTGCAAACCACACCAAGAGTGTATCCATTTAACTCATAAAAGGTTTGGTCATGCTAACTATAAAACAATTTCTAAGATTCCAGAATTGTGTGAAGGGGTGAAAATCAAACCATGTTCTAACTATGTAGAATGTAATGTATGCAGTGAAACCAAGTGTCATAAGTCAAACATTCCAAAACATAGTGAGAGAACAACAAAAAGAATTTTTGAATTAATACATGCAGATCTTGCAGGTCCTTTTGAGACAAGTCAAGGAGGAAACAAATTTTTCTTGTCTATTGTTGATGATTACAGTAGATTTGGATTTGTGTATGTGTTAAAACAGAAGAGTGAAACTTTTGGAAAGTTCAAAGCCTTTGTTAAGTGGAGTAAAAATAGATTTAAAGAACCTATAGCTAATCTAAGAACGGACCGGGGAGGTGAATTTCTTAGCAACCAATTAAAAAAATTCCTCAGTGATGAAGGTATACAACATGACCTTACTGCTCCATATTCACCATTTCAAAATGGAGTTGCAGAAAGGAAAAACAGAACCTTGCAGAACATGTTAAGAGCTCTATTGAAAGAGTCAGGATTGTCTAATCTGTTCTGGGCAGAAGCTTTGTCCACCTCAAATTATTTGTTAAACAGGCTTTACCACTCTGTACATGAAAAAACCCCATATGAAATGTTTTACAAAAGAAAACCTAGAGTGTCACATATAAGGGTTTTTGGAAGTAAATGTTTTGCTCATGTTCAGAAAGAAAACAGACCAGGAAAGCTAGCTCAAAGAGGTTTGGAATGTAAACTGTTGGGATATGATACACAAACAAAAGGTTATCGTTTGTGGTCTCCATATCACAAAAGTGTAATTGTGAGCAGAGATGTAGTTTTTCATGAACAAATGCAGGAAACAAAACAGTATGTAAGTTTGCCTGTAGAACAGAAAGCTGTAGAAACAGAAGAAATTCCTGAACAATCTCAGCAAGAGAGGGAGGGGGAAGAAACTGTAGAGGAGGAAACTATGCCTGTAACTATGCCAAGACGACCAGAAAGGGAACGCAAAGCTCCAATTCGTTACTCAGATGAATACCAAAGCAAACAGGTTTCTCATAGAGCTTTACTAATAGCCTATGAACCTACTTCATTTGAGGAAATTCAGGAAATGGAACCTACAGAAGCTCAGGGCTGGCATGAAGCAATGTCAGAGGAAATCAGAGCAATGGAAAAAAATGAAACGTGGGAGCTAGTACCTTTACCTGAAGGTCGTAAAGCCATTACCAGTAAATGGGTATTCAAAGTAAAACAAAATGAGAAAGGACAGGTGGAAGGTTCAATGGTAAAACACAAAGAGATGCTTTAAAGCTGGGTCTCAGATTGTAACACAATTTAAACAACATGCGCAAGAGGAGGACTGTTAAGTATATGAAAAGAAATACTTGCTTAGTCATTAAAATTGTGTGTGTATGGCTATCTCAGGGTTAAACAGAGAAAGTCTATCTGTGGGCAATTACCTTGAGATAGAGGCTGTTCTGGGAACCTTGCCAAGATTCTAAGTTAGCCTCATCACAGCTGTATGTAATGTAGATAACAATTGTGTAAGATGTGTATATAGTTTCTCACTTGTGTAAAATGGAACTGATCACTGCTCTATGATCACTGCTCTCTGTGTATGCCTCAGTGTGCTGATCTGAACTGATCTGAATTGAACTGCACAGAAGCCTGAAGGAAATAAACCAGCTCTGCTGTGTAAGACCTGCGTGATGTGTGTTTGTTTCTGAGCACAAACAGAGTTCCAGAGAGAGAAAAGTTCTGGCACAATAACCCAACAAATACTGCATCACTTTGCAACCTCTAGCCGAGTTTAAAACAATGGCCCCCACGCCCAGAACTCCCCAGAACTGAGTGTGGGTCTCAGCAGGTCTCTGTGGATTACAGCCACAATAAAAAAGAGAAACACCAAGCAGGCTATGACACTTTGAAAACGGTTTGAAAACTATATGGAGTGTGTCCTGGGCCCCAACAGTTGTCACTTCTGTTATAAACCGTTTTAAAGCCGTAGTGCCACAAACATCAATACTCTCCCGACATCACTCTTGTCACGGAACGCAACGTTATTTCCCTTTTTTACTACTTGGGGTAGTTTTTCATTACTCCATGTCACTAGTTGGTTCATGCTGCCACATTGTAACTGCTTTTGCTTTACATAAAAAGCTTCTTAGCGTTTTCAACACATAGATGGGGTAGCAAGCACATTGTTCATTACACATCTTAATTAGGCTGTCACTACAGCTGCTCTTTATTTTAAAAAAAGATGTATTAAAGCTGACTTTGTGAATGAAAGAAGAAGAAAAAAGCACCCCCACCCCACCACCCCTTGTTAGCAATCAAAAGCAGCTTTGTTTTGTTGCATCACACAGTTCAGCAAAATTAAAGAAAACAATCTGGCCCCTGTTCACATGGCGCATCAGAAACATTTTAGCTCTCATACACACACGCACACACACACACAGTGGCAGTTTACCATCTGCTGTGAACAGGTGGCATTTGTGTATTAAACTAAGAACATTTGAACCCAGAGAATAGCACTTTCAGCACCTTGCGGTACACACAGTGGTCTTCACATCACGCAGCGTGTCCTAAACCTCATCTGATCAAGGCGGATATTTTCAAAGGGGATAAAAGCACAGGCAGAAAAAGACTGCTGTTCTCAAGATTGTAATTCTGTGCCTTACCTTGAGGAGATACTTGGGAGACTGCATGCAAAATAGAAAGGAGAAGAAAGAATGGCTAAGCGGCATTACAGTAGACATGGAGGGAAGGGGGTGGGGGAAATGGGGTTTAAGATCAGACTTTGATAGAGCACAGGGCGAGACAGAGAGAGCGGGAGGGTATAGAAACAGAAAGCCGTGCTTTCAAAATCCATCATTGCTGCTCTTTCGTGCCCTAAATAGTGAAAATATGTTAAAATGCACTTCAAATGGAACAGTGTGAAAAGAAACGCGGAGGGCTCTTAAAAATAAAATCTGAAGAAGAAGAAAAAGGTTAAGGGAAAGCCCTATGCAGCACAAGTGGTGGATGGATGGGGGTGGGGTGGGGCGAGGGGGTGGGGGAATGCTGCATCAGCACAGATAACTTCAAACATTTCAGGAGGTCATATGACCAAGTAAATAGCAATCTTCCGCTTAGAATTGCAGGGATGTCCTCAGGGAAGGAGGTGAGGGAGGCATTTCAGAACTCTTAGCAGGCAGAAATTCTTAACCTCCCTAGCTAATTTCTTCTTCAGAGGAGAGAGGGGAAAGGATTCCAGGGCTGTTGCTGGAATCTGGGGACAAAACGGATTTGAGAGGCGGATAATGGTAACAACAACAACAACAACAACAGCAACATGAAGTCAGAGATGTGAACTGAGGCAGGGAAACTCAAAGAGCATGGCATCATGTATTGAGTCTTACTAGGTGTTATAGGAGAGAGGCAGACAGGGAAACAACTGTAACGTCTAGTTCACTGGGGTTATTGGATGGATGGATGTACATTCCAACGAATCTATGCATTTCCTAAGAGCTAATAGTTGGGTCATACTCTGTCATACTCTACATCCTCTCAGAAGCAGGGCCGGCACTACCATTAGGCCAACTAAGCAGCCGCCTAGGGCGCAGACCTCAGAGGGGTACAGTACTGCCCTTTAAGGGTCACAGTTTTATACAAATTAGCTGTTTTAAGAAAAAACATAATAAAAGGAAAATATAATAGTTCAGAAACTCTTCTTGAACAGCTGAATCAAACTTGGTGATTTTTTGGTGTGTATGTGTGCAAATAGCTTGCCTTGCCTAGGGCGCAGTCTGGCACCGGCCCTGCTCAGAAGAAAATGCAGGACTGGATTTTGTAAAGAGGCCCTAAGGGCACAATCCTATGCATGTTTCAACAGGGGGGGGGGAGTCCTACAATTTCCAGCATTCACCAACCAGTCATGCTGGCTGGGGCATACTGGGAGTTGTAGGATTCCCCTCCTCCTCCTCCACCAGTCTAAACATGCATAGGATTGCATCCTAAAAGCCTTAGGGCCATTCTGGGTTTCTACCGAACTGCTGGTCTAACTCATGAGCAAAAAACTGACCTAGATAGGCATTCATAATCCCCAACTTTTGACAACATTTTGCTCATTTGTGATAGGTGCTGTCGGTAGGGAAGAAAAACCTGAAAGGCCTGTGTTTGACTGCTAAGGAACTAATGAATCATTCCCAAGAGCAAGATTACACAATAATCCTCCTGTGTGCAACTAAAGGGAAGAGGCAAGGCAAAAATATGGCAGGAATAAAAGATTATGATGATCAAAAGAGAGATCCCCTTACCAAAGGAAGCAAATGAGCAAAACCTGATTTATTTTAATTTTTTGAGTGTGTGTGTGTGTGTGTAATTATTATGATTATTTTAGATTTTGGCAAGCTGGAAGAAAATTAGTTGATTTAGATTTTACTTTCAGGAAAGAATTAAAGAAATCACTGAATAAGAAAACAGTTTATCCTCCCGTAGCGTTAATAAAATGTAAATTTCCTTACTGCAATAATTACATCTGGATAATAGCTGTTGGACTGTAAAACAAAACCAACCAACTCCTGATTCCCAGTTAATGTAAACCAAGTGGGCTTGCATCAGTTAAGGGCCTGGTGTGCTGCCTCACTGCAATCTGTTACAGATCTCTTTTCAAATAGGCAAGCAAAGGCGTTGGGGGTGCACACTGACCTTGATACGACCAGCACTGAGCTGTGGGGGCAAAGACCTGGAGGCGGCTGTCACTCTTGCTCTGGCCTGAGCCAAGTTACCTGTTTAGGGGGGGAAATGGGGGTGGGGAGGAGAGATTGAGATGGAAATAAGAATTTAGACAAAGAGTAAAGCCTGCAAAAAGTAAATGCAGGAAGAGAAGAAAGCAGACTAGGCAAAAGCAACACAAAATCTAGTAGATAGTCTGGGATGGTGCAAGAAAACTAAGGAAATCATTGCATTCCACATTATTGAGGCTAGAAACACCCCCTGATTAAGTTTTCACAATTAAACCAAACTTTCCACGTACAAATAAATGCATGGGGGAGAACTGCACCTTCTGGCTTCATCCCCAGCCTTCAGGGTGCCACTTATACAGAGGCCTATGCAAGTACCCTCAAAACACACACAGGCCCAGTTCACACGACACCCTAGGCTCATTGAGGTTGTTTAAACCCACAATTAGCCACAGTGCATGCCGGGAGATAGTTTGAATATGCTTTCCCTTATTGAGGTGATGGGGATTGCTGAGTCATGTGAACCTGGCCAACGTGGGTTATTTGAGGATTACAAAACCCTCACATAATCCTACTACATTAGAAGGCTGTCCCAAGAGATTTTGCTGCCTGAGGCAGAGGAGCACACTACACAAGGCTAGCCAAGTTATTCTTGCACCTGAGGCAGGAAATCCTACAACTGCCTCTCCCCAACCCCACAACCCCAGCAATAAAAAAATACAACATCATCAATTTTTGCTTTTTCATGACACCTAAAATCAACTGCCTGAGACGACCACCTCACTCTATTTATTTATCGCATTTGTATACCGCCCCATAGCCAAAGTTCTCTGGGCAGTTTACATAATATTTAGACACTAAAAACACCGTACTTCAGTTCAGCAGATCAGGGACTTGAGAGCTTGAGCTGAAGGCTGAGGCTAAGACCTAAGCAAGTATAGTAATTGGCCCAAAATCTCCTTCAAGCAAAGATGGGTATAGGGGTTTACAACAACAAAGCCTTTGGTTTATGCCAGGCCTGATCAATCAAGAGGTAGAGGGCCAAAACAGTCATTTCTTTATATCCATATCTAGCAGCAACATCTCCCCCTCCATTTTTACTCAGGAGTAGGTGCAGGGTTGTTCTTGAATTGTGGGTATGAACCCTGCACCATGGTTTAACTATGGATTGTTAACCATGAACAACCCAGGGTCACAAACCAATAACAAACCATGGTTTTTCTTCCTGGGTTGTTCATGGTTAACAACCTATAGTTAAACTATAGTGCAGGGTTCACATGTAACAACAACCCACAATTCAACAAGAATCCATGGTTGAATGACAACCCGTACTCAACCAATACTTTGAATTGTTGTTTCATGTAAACCAGGCCAGTGACTGCAGGGATCCTGAGTTGGAGAACCCCCAGCTCAGCCCTGCTATGGACCTGGTTTGCCTATTCCATGACTTTGTCAAATACTGCATTCTTGAATTTGCTTATAACCAATTGTTTCCTCTGACCACCTTTTAGGTGGTGACTATTTTTTTCTATCTTACTGTGACTAATTTTTGTAACCTCAAATGAACACTGAGATATTTCTGGGGCCATCTCCTTACTGTGGCCTTAGGAGAGCCATGCATCCTACTTTACAGTCCTTTATTTGAAGGGCTGGCAGAGGACAGTCCTCTGTTTGAAGAGCTGTCCAGTCCAAGTCAGTTTAATGATAAAGAAGTAAGAGCAGAAGATGCCTTGAGGTTGCCCATCTAATGTGAGCACCTGGACAGCCGATGGAGCGCGCACACAAGTCACCTAATTACACTCTTCCCCACTAGGGACAGATGTATTGTATTCCTATTTAAATTATAGTCAATATTTTTACATTTGCATCTATACATATAATCAGCATATGCGGATTTGATGCAAACCAGAGTCCAATGCATAAGTGACCATGCTATTTAGCATGCCACAGATATGCTTATTTTTGAGGCACATGCAGTAGTGGACGAAATAAGGAGTTTGTGTGATGATGATAACCCACTGTTTTTTACCCAGGATGGCAAAAATAGCCATGAATAGGAAAAAAGCACCAAAACTTTATAATGTGAACTCCTCATGAGTTAGGGGAATGGCAAATAGGAATGACTTTTTCCTTCCCCTTTGGCTTGTAATTAAGGATGATTAATCCCTGCCCCCGCAACCAACGTCCTAGATTATCCATAACCATCTAGGAAAAATACACTCTGAGAGGCCTGATTTATATAAGACATGAGTAAAGCCCGTATTCTTCTAAGCATTCCACATATTCTAAATCATGTTTAAACATACGTGGTAAATGCGCTGACCAATTTGCATGTAACATTAAGTAGCCAACATACATCTACCTGGGTTATCATGCTAATGTTAAATTGAATGACCCAGCACACATTATTTTATTATTAATATTTATTTATATAGCACCATCAATTTTCATGGTGCTGTACACATGGTAAGTTCATTACTAGGATGTATGCCCCATCTAACATAATGGGGCTATTTGCACAACACAGCCCACTGCAGGTTACCCACAGTGATGATGCGGTGTCTGTGGCCACAATTTTGGACATACAACCCCCACTCAGGGTTGTGTCATGTGAATCTGATGAGTATGGGTTATGTGAGGGTTAAACAACCCACACATAACCCATGGTCCATTTTAGGCTTATGCAAACATTGCTTAAACCTTGCATAACCCATGCTCGCTGGGTTCACACAACACAACAATCCCTGAGTGAGGGTTGCATATGTAACTTGGCACCTGTGGGCACTGCAGCTCATTTTGGTTTAAATAATCTACAACAAGCCACAGTATATCATCCGAACCTGGTCAATGGGACTTACTTCTGAGTAATTATGCTCACAGTATGCTTAAACAGGTATGGATTTTATCCAAGGGCGACATCTTGTATACTTCCTCACAAAATATGCAGAGTAAGTTTGTGGAGTAAACGGAGCTGTTCTTGAGCTGCTCCCCTTCAGACTGCAGGTGGGTGTTCAATAAAAATCTCCCTGCATGTAATAAACTAGCGCATACACACACACACACACGGTTTAGGTTTGGCCTATCCCTGATGTGCTTGTTTATTGCATACAGAGAGTTTCTTAAGTGAACTGAGCATTCAAACTGCTCCTATCTATAGTATGTTATAAAGTCAGGTTCTACCACCTCATCCCATGTATGATATAGAAATGCTGGGAACTCTGAGGTGAATCTAAGGAGAAACACAGGAGCCCAGATAATGAACTGCTGATTATCCAAACTCACATGAGCACTGTTCAAACTACTTCATATGAATTCTCATGAAATTTGATACAACTTGACATCATCTGTGACTCAAAGTTGATGATAACATGATAAAAGAATCATTGTTGACTTTCTGACACTTACTCTTCAGCCGTGAGTGCCTCTATCACTGTGGCACACTCCAACCTGGGTGATGTAAATTAATCCATAGGGGGCTGATCTATGGAGTATTTGCCTTGGGGTGGGATAAGAGCTTGAACCATCTGACCTCCCAGTCAGCTGATTTCAAAGACTGCCTAGGTTAATTGGTCAAAAATAATGGACAAGATCCAGTCCAAGATAAGCATGTTTAAATACCATCAGTTTCAAAACGAAAATTATACACTTGCTTACATTCTTCTGTTGAAATCAATGGGGCTGAGAACTGCCCATCTTTGATTGAATCGTACCCACTGCGTTAGATGTTGGGACATCCATTGAGTGGCTTGCCGTAATCTTTGGAGAGTGTTCATTAGTAACATTTTAACTTTATTTATCTATCTATCTATTTTTGCAGACAAATACGTTTAAAGAAAAAAGAGTCGGCGAGGTCTGAAAAATTCAGGCGTTGAAAGGAAGAAAGGAAGTGATGTGAACTATGCATGTGCAAGCCATTCCCGAAACATTTCAAAGTTTTAAGTAGTGAGTGGAGCACAAGATGTCCAAATGTTTTCTCTGGCTACATATCTTCAGAGGCTAAACTGTGATTAATAGCATTGAAAGAACCCTTTGAAGCAGGATTGGTGACATCAAAGTCCTAATCCATGGGTGGCAGGATTTTTATAATGAGTGGGAAGCATTTTAACACATTTCAAAGGATTTACAGCATGAATAAACAATAGGGCCCACTGCAGATGTGCCACACACCTTTCAGAAACATAACACATAAATAAGTTTCCATTTTAATTTAAATGTAAATAAAGTGTTAACACTCCTTTCAGATGTTAAAAGTGCCTTGTTTGCAGCAGCTCCACTGTTTTTGCTCATTGCTTTGCAGAAAGCCTGTTAATTCCAAGCAGCCTGTTTTATTCCAACATTATAGCTGATACCATATAACTGGAAAGAGGCAATATTAAATCAACAAAACCAGAGCCCACTTTTTAAAAAAATAAATAAATAAATCCTTGCCCAGGAAGGAAATTCAATTAATATAGTGGCCATATTATATTCAAAGGGCTATTTGACATCCGATGCTCTCGCTTGTGTTTCTAGCAAGCTCTTTGGAAAACACTGTGGGAGCTGGCACTCAAACATCTAGAGATTTCATACACATGCACAATGATAGATCATCGTTCATGTTTATTATTTATTTTATTTATTAAAACATTTATATCCCACCCTATATCACAAGGATCTCAGGGTGGCGTACAGATAAAAACAGACATATAAAATAGAACAATAAGTATACAATTCTAAAACAAATTAAACCATGAATATATTAAAACCAATATGAAATTTTAAAACAGTAAAATCCAATTAAAACAAGACAGTTTTTAAAAACAAAACTAAATAGGCTATCAAGCGAACAGGACAAATGTGCTCAGAAAGCGCTTTTGTACCATCATCTGCAAACTTCTTTCCCTCGGGGGATGTAAATAGCCCTCCTCGATTTGGATTAAAAGTTCTCCATAAAATTCTTGCCCTTTATTGTCAGGACACATTTTGTCGGGACACATTTAAAGGAAGAGACTTGAAACTGATTTTTACATACTCCTGGTTGAAGGGTTTGGGGCTGTAATGCTACCCTTTCTTGCCTCATGTGGAACCAAGTGAACTCAAGTGACTCCAAGACATTTATAATGTAATGACATAAACTGTGGACATGTCATGCCAAAAATGTAGAACACAAGCTGCAAACTATGCATATCATCAGTGAAAATTTCAATTCCCACCCTCCACCTCTGCCAATTTGGTTCTGGGTAAAACATTTTATGGAGCTCAGAGTTTTGGCTCATCTGTTACATATCATACATAAAACATTTCTTCATTTAGCCAGGTACTGTGCAATAATCAGCCAAATCTCTATTGAGGTAATATTTCTGGAGCAAAACATGAAATATCCCCCTCCCCTCCACTTTGTCTATCAGTACTAGTTCTTACGGTTCCTTGGAGAGATACCAATATGTGTGAAGCTCTTTTCTTAAAGGAGCCCTCCAGTTTGCAAAACAAGATTCTAATGTTGCTACCTAACTATGAAGCTTTCTGCTAAAATCCCAAGAGGGGAACAGCTTAATTTTTATAGAAACTAGTATAATATCAGTTTCAGGGCTAAAGTGCCTATACATACCAGAAATGCTTTAAATTCTAAATGGGAGACTTTGTAAAAAGAAGACGATAATGAATAAAATACATTAGGGCCATTGTTCTGCGTCCTCACTTGTTGCCACGCCAGCCCAAAGGACATCTGAAGCAAAATAGCTCCGATGAATAGTCATAGCTAAGATTGAAGATCTAAACACTCTTCAAAAGCCCCCTTCATGACTATTGCCAAATTAATTTGGCAATAGTTGATCTCGAGACCGTGAAATTCGGAAACAGCTATTGATATATTTCAAAGCAATTTGAGACTGTGTAAAAATATTTCCCTCTCCAAGAGACTTGAATTTGCTGGCATAAGTAATCAGGGTAGGGAGAATAATTCCTCTGTCTAACAGAGTTGCCTGCACAAACTCATCTGTTCACACAAACCTACTGCTAGCTGCTCTCCACTTCATCAAAAGGTAGGATGCCCAGGAACAGTGCTCCAGGGTTTAGTTTCCTTTGGATGAGTGTGCCTTGCAGATTTGCGAGACCGTTGGAGTGCCGGTTTATTGACAAATATACAAGCAGAGCATCGCAGAAGGCTATCAATGGCTACTAGCCCTGATGGTTATGTGCTACCCCCAGTATCTGAGGCAGTAAGCCTGTGCGCGCCAGTTGCTGGGGAACATGGGTGGGAGGGTGCTGTTGCACCATGTCCTGCTTCGTTGGTCCCTGGCCGACAGCTGGTTGGCCACTGTGTGAACAGAGTGCTGGACTAGATGGACCCTCGGTCTGATCCAGCAGGGCTATAATAACAACAACAACAACAACAACATATTTCTTACCCGCCTCTCCGATTGGATCGAGGCAGGGAACAACAGCAAGCATAAAATACTGATTAAAAACATAGTATACACTATTTAAAAACATCCTAAAAGCATACTAAAAGTATCCTAAAATTCTACTGGATAGGCCTGCTGAAAGAGATCAGATTGTCAAGCTGACAAGTCTCCTCTGGCAGGCCATTCCACATAGACACATGCAGACAGTGGTGTCACCAGAACAAGACTTTGGGGCAGAAGACAAGGGCCCCACTCAGCAGAATGAGCAGGAGCCCTCCCCCCCCCAAAAAAAATTGGATGAGGGCTAATAAACTGAAACTCAATCCAGACAAGACGGAGGTACTGTTAGCGGGTGGTTCATCTGTCCGGCTAGGTGATGTTTGCCCTGTCCTGGACGGGGTTGCACGTCCCCTGAAGAATCGGGTCCGTAGTTTGGGGGTGCTCTTGGATCCAGAACTGTCACTTGAGGCACAGGTGAATTCAGTGTCAAAGAGCACCTTTTATCAGCTTAGGCTGATATACCAGCTGCGCCCTTCTCTGGACAGAGTTAGCCTAGCTACAGTTATCCATGCTCTGATAACCTCTCGTTTGGATAACTGAAATGCATTATACATGGGGCTGCCTTTGAAAATGGTCCGGAAACTTCAACTGGTACAAAACAGGGCAGCACGCTTACTAACAGGGACTGGCCGGCGAGACCACATTATGCCAGTCCTTTTCAAGCTTCATTGGCTGCCAGTCCAGGTCCGGCCCGATTCAAAGTGCTGGTATTGACATTTAAAGCCCTAAACGGCTTGGGGCCAGGTTATCTGAAGGAACGCCTCCTCCCATATGTACCTGCATGGACCCTAAGGTCATCCTCAGGGGTCCTTCTCCGTGAGCCCCTGCCAAAGGAAGTGAGGCAGGTGGCTACCAGGAGGAGGGCCTTCTCTGTGGAATGAGCTCCCTAAGGAGGTTCGCTTGGCACCTACATTATATGCTTTTAGACGCCAGGTGAAGACCTTTTTATTCTCCCAGTATTTTAACTGTCTATAAATAAATTTTAACTTGGTGTTTTAAATTTGTAATTTTGCATTGCTGCTGTTTTTATCTGGTTGAGCTTTTATATTGTATTTTATACTATGGTTTTATACTGTTGTTTTATACTTTGAATGTTTTTAATTTTTGTGAACCGCCCAGAGAGATCAGGCTATTGGGCGGTATAGAAATGTAATAAATAAATAATAAAAAATAAAAAATTAAAAAATGCAGCACTGTTGCCTTACTATATTTTGAAGCAACATAAGTAATGCGCATGCGCACACACACGCACACACACACACACACCATTTAAAACCACCCTCCCCCTGTGAAACTATTGAAACCAGAGTCTAAACTTGCCTAGCTGCAACAAGGTATGCAGCAGGCAGCAAAACTTCTAATACTGCATTTGATTTCCAAACAACAACTATAGCAGCTCCCCAGAGCTGTACCTTAGTTTCAGCATATTAACAACATTACCTGATGCAGGTTTACGTGGAAGATAAATCTCACTTTGTGTAATGAGGCTTATGCCAAGTTTAGTGTCCACAGGACTACAGGCTAAACCTCTTCTCTCTCCCTATCCCATCCGCCCTCACCCAAATGCAAGCTACAAATTCCTTCTTTCTCTCCGTCCCTGCCCCAAACTCTGATGGGCATTAAAAGCCAAAGTAGGCTTCCCCAATGTGGTGCCTGCCAGATGTTTTGCTCTTTCCCTACCTCTATGCTACAGTCTCAATCTCAATTCAGATCAGGGTCCCTGTGCTTAGAAAAATAAAAAAGAAAGATTTAGCTGATAGCTAAGTCTTCAAAATAATGGCTGGCTTTGCACAATTACCATGGCTTAGATAAGCTATGGTGGCTTGTTTAACCTGTGGCACTTGCTAGTTCATGCTGGGAGCCATTTCCTAATTAGCCGCCAGCAGGCACAGCTTGTCATATCTTCCGAACCCAGGTGGCATGGCTTGTTTGAGGGGGAAATAACCCTCAAACAACACATGGCCTGTTGCTGGGTTATTTGAGGGTTGTTTCCCCCTCAAACAAGCCTTCTTGTCCAGGTTTGGATGACACAACAAGCTGCACCCAGCTGGATAATTAAGCAAATTGGGGAAGCCTACTTTGCTTGAACACACCACGGCTTAAACAAGTCATTGTGGCTTGTACCTAAAACCGATGTTGTAGAACAGGAAAAAGTGAAGAAAAAGGCAACTAAAATCATCAAGGGACTGGAGCATCTCTCCTATGAGGGAGGGTTACAACAGCTGGGATTGTTTAGCTTGGAAAAAAGGAGGCTAAAGGGAGACATGATAGAGGTGTACAAAATTATGTATGGTGTGGAGAATATGGATAGGGAGACATTTTTCTCCCTCTCCCATAATGCTAGAACCTGGGGTCATCCCATGAAGCTGATTGGTGGGAGATTTAGGACAGGTAAAAGGAAGTACTTCTTCACACATCGCATCGTTAAACTATGGAATTCACCACTACGAGATGTGGTGATGGCCACCAATTTGGATGGCTTTAAGGGGGTTGGATACATTCCTGGAAGAGAAGGCTATCAATGGCTAGTAGCCTTGATGGCTAAGTGCAACTTCCAGTATCAGAGGCTGTAAGCCTGTATACACTAGTTGCTGGGAAACATAGGTGGGATGGTGCTGTCGTACCGTGCCCTGCTTGTGGGTCAACAGCTGGTTGGCCACTCTATGGTCATGGCTAGACCTAAGGTTTATCCCTGGATCATCCAGGGGTCAAACCTGTTCATCTAGTTACACACAGGGGATGCAGTGCTCAGGCAGGGGCGAACCCTGGATGATCCCAGGATAAAACTTAGGTCTAGCTGTGGCCTGTGTAAACGGAGTGCTGGACTAGATGGACCCTTGGTCTGATCCAGCATGGCTCTTCTTATGTTCTTATGAAAACCAGGGCATTGTGTAGGTTGGGTCTTCGGTTCTATTTCCAATCAGTAAAATGCTGGAATATTTTCTATATGCTGAACTCCTTGACTATATAATCCACCTCATGGCTTCAGTTGTAGTGTGGCTCACTATCTTGTCTGCATGTGTTTGGAGTTTTCTGCCACAGATTTACTTGATTACCGTTCTATGATAACAACAGTGCATTTCCAGAACAGCTGCAAGCCACTCTGTCTCAACTTTTGCCCCTCACCATGGTACAATATAGGGATAACAATACCAGACTACATTATAAACATAAGCATATTATAGAACTATTAGACAAACTGTGAAGCTAATGATTTTTTTTAAAGACCAATCAGGGATCATAATCAACACAGGAATAACAATTTGCCTATCTTGCAGATTTGATGTAAAGATTACTGGGATAATATGTGTCGAGAACTTTCAACAACTTATTTCAATGGTCGTGGTCAGGAATGCTGGGATTTTGAAATCCAAAACATATGATGGGCACTAGGTTTGGGAAGGCTAGTCTAGAACATGTTTATTGCTTAGCGCATCATGGTTTCCATTTATTTCCTATGTGGAAAGTCTTCAAACTCTTAATCAAATTCCAACCAAGTACAGTTTCCTATATTTCTATTGACTAACACCCCACCCCCACCCCTTATAAATGCATTTTCATTGTGTTTTCATTCTTTCATTAGATAATGAACTTCTTCTTAGGCTGTTTTACTCTAGCTGTTCTGCAAGCACATCAGTGATTAGACTAAGGGTTATAATTAGCGAGTTTCTTGATTTCTTTAGCGATCTTGTTCTGTTATTGTGTATGTTCTTTTTTTGTTGTTGACTCTATTTTTAAATTGATTTCAAAATAAAATCAAACTTCATGAAGGAACAAACAAACAAGAACATGCTTGCTGCTTACATGGCACGGAAATTAAGACAGGCACAGTAACTTAACAATTTCCATGCTTTCAGGAAATGAATGGGTCTTGAGTTACTAACTTAAATGAATGATTAACGAGTCCCGTTCATTTCAATTGACCCACTCTAAGTAGGATTTATTATGGATTTTACCCTAAAGCCGCAATCCATGCTGGCTGAAGCATCATACAATTCCCAGCCAGCCCCAGCCAGCATGGCTGGCTGGAGGGATGCTGGGAGTTGTAAGACTTTTTCTGTCTAAACATGCATAGGATTGCACCCTAAGTATCTTAAATAGTTATCTGAGGATAAACTCTTTATTTGCAGCAAGATGCTCAGTGGACATTTAAACAGGCAGGCACCCGGATTGGTACATCTGGTCTTTAAAGCAGCATCAGTCCCCTCCAAAGCAACAGCACATGGCTGTAACTCTCCTGCCCCCTTGGCGCACGCGTGTGCACACACACACACACGCACACACACTCCCCAAAACAACAGCGGCCTTGTCAGGTTGGATGCAGGTCACAAACAGGCTCTAGGCGTGACTACATGAGAAAATATTTTTTTTATCAAAAGGCAGAACATATGAGTTTGAAACACATAAAAACATAAATAACTGAACAACAATGCTAACTGAGCAAATGTATTCAGCCATTGATACAAAATCCTGGAGAGATGGTTGTGTCTTCCCATTGCACAAGAGAACAGCATGGCTATGACACCATCTACTGTCTCCCTGTTGTCACTTCTATTTCCTGGCTATTGTCATGCTGCTCCCTGGGCTGGGAACAACCTCCCCTTCTTTCCTCAAGCCACTGCCTTTGTCTCCTTCATCATCCCTTCCCAAGACCACTTCTTCAGCAAAGCTTTCTCCAGGCCACCTTAGCTTTATAGGGAGCCCTTCTTCTATTGCCATCACATTCCCTTTTTGAGCTCTGTGTGGCACACAGAATGCCATTGGCATTAGATTGGTAAAAACCATCAGGGCTCCAGAGATTGCTCTGATTATAAAACCCTGAAGAGCTGCTGCCAACCAGTGTTAACAATGGACCAATGGCCTGATTCAGTATAAGGCAGCTTGCTAGGTTCCTGTGTTCCAGTCCGAGGACATCCGGAGGACCACAAGTTGACCCTACCCTATATATTTATCACACTTAGCCTGGCTCACAAATACATGTACATCACTTGTCTTCTCAGAACTTGATTACTTGAAGCAGAACGTGTGAACTGACCACTGAAAAGCATTTCAGGTGACAGGAGAGATTTGTGACCAGATCTATCAACTTTTTAATTATTTTATTTTATATTAAAGTGGCCGTGGGAGGTGGGTTTGTTTGTTTGTTTTAATCAGAGAAGTGGTGCTGGGGGAAGGGATGCCTGTTCTCCCATAGCTGCAATCATTTTAAAATATACTGTTATTTTTCCCCATTATGCCCCAGAGCTAATAGCAGGCGAGGGGGAGGAGGGAAGAGTTACATGTGGAAAATGACACAAGGGGGAGAGTTTTAAATAACCCCTTTACCAGCACCGTTGATCCAATAATTTCATTTACTGTTGTCAACTGCTCAGAGAGCTTCAGCTATTGGGCAGTTTAGGAATGTAATAGATAGATAAATAATATTTCTTAACCACCCTTAATTGAAATGATTCCAGGATGGTGTAGAAACATGTGGATAGAATTATTCACACAAACATATAAAATGCTATGGGTTGAATCCAACGGTGTTGTTCCACTGATAGAGGCTTTTCCATCAGTAGAATCCTGCCCGCCCTCAAAATCTCCTCCAGCTGGCTAAGAAACCTTCTGAAGCAGATTTGGGGGGCAGCGCAGAGGGCTGTGGGCATGGGGAGAAGGAGAAAGTCCCCCCCCCGTGCTAGCGAATTTCCACTAGCATAATGTTAGATTTATTGCAGCATAATAAAAACAAATAACCATAAGAAAATATGGCAACCAGTTAAGCAGAATAAAAACAAGAAACAAATAGAAACAAATGGAGCAAAATCCAGTTAAAATGCCTGGGGAGATAGGAAGGCCTTAAACTGGTGCTAAAAATGTTGTAGTTTTGCCCTAGTTGAGCCTTGTTAGGGAGACCATTCCAGAGTCAGGGTGCCACCACGTAGAAGGTCCTGATTAGGCCTCATCTAGAGTATTGCGTCCAGTTCTGGGCACCACACTTCAAGAAGGACGCAGACAAGCTGGAGCGTGTTCAGAGGAGGGCAACGAGGATGATCAGGGGTCTGGAAACAAAGCCCTATGAAGAGAGACTGAAACAACTGGTCATGCTTAGCTTGGATAAAAGAAGATTGAGGGGAGACACGATAGCACTCTTCAAATACTAAAAATGTTGTCACACAGAGGAGGGCCAGGATCTCTTCTCAATCATCCCAGAGTGCAGGACACGGAATAATGGGCTCAAGTTACAGGAAGCCAGATTCTCGCTGGACATCAGGAAAAGCTTCCTGACTGTTATAGCAGTACGACAATGGAACCAGTTACCTAGTGAGGTTGTGGGCTCTCCCACACTAGAGGCATTCAAGAGGCAGCTGGACAACCATCTGTCAGGGATGCTTTAGGGTGGATCCCTGCATTGAGCAGGGGGTTGGACTCGATGGCCTAATAGGCCCCTTCCAACTCTACTATTCTATGATTCTATTCTTCTTCTTTGTAAATATGATATGCACCTCTGCTAAAGAGGGTACTCCTAGGAAGCGCTTCTACAGACGTTCTTCAGACACAGGAGGCTATTATGGGAAGAACCCCCCTGCAGCTTATTTAAGGTGGCAGGTGGGTGTTGGTATGGATGTATTTTAAATTGGATCTCATCAGTGTTGCTGCTTCTCCCTCCTTTTCCTCTTCTTTTCCTCTTTCTTAGTCCTCTGGAAATTCTGCTTCTTCTACCTCTGCCCTCAACAAACCTGCTAGTCACTCCCATTTGGGAACCCTGCAAATTCTGTTGCTGCTGCTGCTGCTTCCTTTCAAGCTCTGCTCTGTTTTACAGTAACATGAATCTTCTCCTGCCTGCCAAATAAAATCTTCCTCAGAGTTCCCTGTGCCATTGCCATTGGAGGCTAGGCACCCAAGTACTGGAGACAGAGGCAATAGCTAGACGGGGCTTTATCCCAGGGCAAACCCCAGGATCATCCCTGTGCATCCACATGATGCACAGGGGATCCTGGGATCAGGAAGGGATGATCCCTCCCTTGCCCTGGGATATAGCCCTCCCTTTGGCCCCAGTTTTTCCACGGTCCCGGGCTCAGCCCAGGACTGCGGAACGTGTGGCCAGTTCCCACGGGTTGACCCGGCTCCATGCGATTCCTCACAAGGAGCCGGGAGCCACGCATGGGGTGCAGTGCTCCTCAGTAGTGCTGCGCCCATCTGGGGTAGGTGGGGGGAGCTGGGAAAATAATTTAAATTTAAAAAATGACTTAGCTTTTGCGCACGAGCGTTCGTGTGCTGCTGGTCCTTTAAAAATAAAAATGGCGGGCGTGACACCTCTCCTTCTGAGGTCTTCACGTGTTGCATGTAAACAGAGGAGGGATCTCGCGTTAAACACAACGCGAGATCTTCCCTCCTCCGTCGTGGGATAGCAGGTAGGTCTAGCTAAGGCCATAGTCATCTCTGCTGGCAGCACCAGAATCTTGAAACACTCTTCTATGAGATATTCACCAGATGCTTTGCCTTCTTAGTTATCTTTTAGGGACCAAATGAAGTCTGCTTGGTCCTCTTGGGCATTTACTGGCTTTCAGCTGGTATTACAGATCTTTTTTAATCTGCTGTTTGATACTTCTGGGCAAAAGGAAGAGGGGCCGACCAAGGGCAAGATGGATGGATGATATTCTGGAGGTGAAAGACTTGACCTTGGGGGAGCTGGGGGTGGCAACGGCCGACAGAAAGCTCTGGCGTGGGCTGGTCCATGAAGTCACGAAGAGTCGGAAACGACTGAACGAATAAACAACAACAAAATTGTTTACCCACTTTACAGCACAATCCTATCCATATCTACTCAGAAGTAAGCCTCACTGAGTTCAATGGGGCTTATTCTAGTTTAGTAGGTAGAGGATTGCAGATGATGATGATGATGATGATGATGATGATGATGATGACGATGATGATTTTACTGTTTTACTGCTATATTGAGGCTTTCTGCAAAAGGCATTTTTTTAAAAAAAAATGTTTTAGTATAAATGGATAATTAAATTTGGCTGAGGTACTACTATTTAGTGTCACACTTGTGAGGGTTTTCCCCATCGTATACATCTACATAAGCTAATGGACAAAGAAAACCATTCAATTCCAGAAACACATAGTCTTCCAGGGAATTTTCTTGCCCTCTGAATTAACAGCTCTAAATGTACCCAGCTTGGAATCTCATACCATTCACTGCTGATCCTGTACAGTTTTAAGATTTTGCAAAGAGTCAGAAAGAAGGAAAATGCCAAACTCACTAACAGAAAAACATATTTAGAAGACCACTGACCTTTGCAGCTTGCTGTGTGGCGAAGGGGCACTGAAGGTGGACCTTGTCAAAACAAAGTACAAAATCAGAGCACTACAGCACCACCTCTGTCCTCACAGTAAACACTGAAATAGGCATAGTAATAAAATCTACCATAGACACAATGGTTAATATTCCAGATGGTGGTGGGGAGATCATAAAACCTTGCTCATGTTGAAAACATTTATGAGGAGGGTTGCAGAACTATGGGGGGCTAGTCCGACCCCTTTCCCCCAAACCTGGAAGTCATACTTTCCACCACTGACGTGGCTTACCATCACACCTTCAGCAGGTTTGGAACTCACTGGAAAGGCTGTATTCACATACCAATATGTACGCATAGAGTTCTTGCAAGTGAGGAAAGACCCTGATTGGGCCTGGGTGCCTCCTCACCCCGAAGAGTTCTACACACATACATTGGTATGCATGTACAATCCCTTTTGACACATTCTGAGGGTGGGGGCATTGGGCATCTGGGGGAAGGCAGGGCTAGCCCACACAGCCCCATTGCCCACGGGCTCATTCAAAGTGAGGAGGGGGTCATCATGTGAGACCCATGTTTTACCATTAAGTACCATAAGCAGAACTAGCGAAATTCAGATAAGCACTTCCCAGGCACTTTTTAAAAAATGCAATTTGTACCTATTGATAGCTTTGAAACTGAGACCAAAACAAAACAAAACCCACCTGTGCAGATTTCACAGTTCACAAAAATGAACCAGTTTGCTGGACATACTATCCAGTGCAAGTAGTAGTTTAACAGTCCAAAATCCAGCTTTATATACATACATGACAACAGGGTGATTAATTATTCCATTGAAACGAGTTCATTTTGTGCAGCTCTAAATGTTTGATTCTCTAACTTTAAGGCACTTCATAGCTTGTAGGATGGGTTTGTAATAAATTCAGTTTCAACTCAATAAATGCATGCTTTCAAAATATTTCATTGTTTCAACTACTGCATGTGTACTAAAATGTAATTTTCAAGCCAATAATTAATACTTAAAAGCAGCAACATCATCCAAATGCTGTGCACATTAATGTGCCTTAATGCTGACGGCAATCTTATGGATTCACAGTAAAATTAATTGTTCAGATGAATTATTTTGCATCTATGTCAGAGATTTTTTTTTAAAATACTTTTAGGGCAGCTGCAATCCTATACACACTTACCTGGTGTTAAACCCCATTAAATTCAATGAGACTTACTTCTGAGTAGTCTTGCATAGGATTGCAACTGTTCGTTTGCAACACTAAACCCACTTTTCTGGGAGTACATACATTCCATCAAAATGAGTGAAAATTACTTCTGAGCAGACATGGATAGGATTGTAATGGTGTTATATACTGCCCTTCAGCCGAATGATTCCACGGATGGTTCATAAAAAAATGCAAAACAATAAAACCAGTATAACAAAATCAATACAAAAACCAAAAGCAGGTATGTTGGCCATAAAAAAAATTCCAAAATCCATATAGTTTTATCCATATAGCAATATCTTTATTAGGCCAACTCAAAGACCACAAAAATATGTGAGCCATTGAGATCTCCTGCTCTCTTCATTAAGGCAAATTGTTTAGGCAAATTTGCCCTAAAGCAATAGAAATAAGCAATTAAAAGCAGCAGATAAAAGAGCTTAAAACTCAACACTATGCTTTGCCTGGCACCAATGAAGATAATAAAGTAGGTACCTGTAAGATAGGTAGATATAGGTATAAAAAAACACCATAAAAAGCATTGGATCTATTTGGGAATGTTTCACAATTAAATGGCATAAACTGGAAGTTTCACATCATGAACAGCATGAGTATTAGCTCTATATTGTGTTCTGCACACAATTCAAGAAGATGCTGATTTTGACTTACAAAGTCCTTCATAGCTTAGACCCAACATATCCTTGGGACTACTTCCTTCTTTATGTGTCACCTCACAACAGCTTGTCAGAGACTTGGTGGCAGTATTTGTACAGCTGTCAGTGACTGTAGTACACAAATTCATTTGTAAAGTCTTACCACAGTCTCTGACATAAACAATTCTTCAGGTTTTTAATCAAGCTTCAGTCTGGTAGTACCATGGAAAAACTGACTCCAGTCCACAAAAGTGTGAAGCATTCTTGCAATAGCTCGCCATGAGGATGTGGCTATGGTAGACCACTGTTGGGCTATTGACCGTGAGGAAGAATACACTCACCACTGCATACAGCAATTTGAGGACTATTTTAAATCATTAATACTAATATTATCCACTTTTCTACACTGCATTTCTGAAGCCAACGAAGACCGTTGTGAAAACGTAAAAACATAAAGACTACAATCAACTAAAAACATAGTAAACATTAAAAACAACCCTTTAAAGCCATAATGAACACCATCGCTATTCGGTTTACTTATTTAAATTTAACAGTTTTTAGACTGAATTTTAAAAGATTTAAAAGAAAAGAGAACAGTACATAGCTACCTTCCCTGCTTTGCTATGCTCCAGCATTCTCTCTTAATGTTCCTTTGGAGTGATATTATGGGCCTATTTATAATTTGGTCTGCCTCACTCTATTGATTCACATGGGACTAAGAGGGAATGGCTGCAATTAGAACTTTGCAAAACAAAGCAAACATGCTTTCCTTCCAAGGGTGAGGCAGGCAGACTCCTACCCATTGCATCTATGCAATTACAAAGCTACCAATGCGGGATTAGGGCAGCGAGACTCTTGTAGTGAAAAGCTACTCCCACTCCCTCACAGGAAGACCTTGTAGGTCTCATAGTCTGGGTCCAGGGGCATTGCTAGATTCTTAAAAGATCTGGGACACAGGCCCATGACACAACTTTGCATGTGGTTTATGTTTATATACATGTGTGTGTATCCGGATTGAAGTGGGGGTCAGTGCATACTTCTAGTGTGTGTGTGAACATAAACACCCTGCTTCTGCTTGGGACACTTCATTGGAGAGGCATTGGATGTTGACGACGTCATGAAAAGGACCCGGAAACTTCTGTGAGTGACCAATCACAAGCAAGCAATAAATTGCTTGTTTGGAGAAGCTCAAAGTTTCAAAAGGATAGGCGCAGCAATTCATGTGGAAGGGGAGCTGTCCAATTTGGGGGAGGGGTAATTTGCTTTATCTTTACTTCCCTCTGCTTTGGATTCAGGGTTCGGATCTGAGGCAGTGCACAGCCCTACTGCAAAGCACTCAGACTCATCCCGAGGGACTTTAAGCTCACTCTGGATCTATGTTTTCCAAAAGGTTGCAAGCTGCAGGAGTGAAGCCTGATAAAAGAAGAATCAGGAGCCTATCATGCTTTGGATCCCTCAGGAAACTTTGTTCCACAGGGATCTGAGAAGATCTGAGAATGAGCATGGTTCCTTACAGGGTTGAGCTGGCAAGGAAACCTTGAAAGAAAAATAGATCTAAGGAAAGGGTGAATAGTAACACTGGAGAGTCAGCAGGTTACTTTCATGTACCCCTATAGCAAGTGGAGAAATTAGGTCTTAGGCAGCCTCTTCAGAGGAAGAGCCTATGAAGAAGAGGAAGTTATGATTATTATTATTATTATTATTATTATTATTATTATTATTATTATTATTATTATTTATTTATTTATTTATATAGCACCATCAGGACATGGATCAGCTGACAGCCTCATCTCCAGGGGTGATGGGCTGGAGTAGCTGTGTTCCTCTGTTCTGGCCTATGTGATGGTTTGCTTGACATAGGCTGACCATATGGAAAGGAGGACAGGGCTCCTGTATCTTTAACAGTTGTATTGAAAAGGGAGTTTTAGCAGGTGTCATTTGTATATATGGGGAACCTGGTGAAATTCCCTCTTCATCACAACAATTAAAGGTGCAGGAGCTATACTAGAGTGACCAGATTTAACAGAGGGCAGGGAACCTGCACCTTTAACTGTTGTGCTGAAGAGGAAATTTCAGCAGGTTCCCCATATATACAAATGACACCTGCTGAAATTTCCTTTTCAATACAACTGTTAAAGATACAGGACCCCCGTCCTCCTTTCCATATGGTCAGCCTACTTAACAACCATTTGGTTGCAACCTGGAGTATAACACTGCCATACATTACTGATAGTGGATGACAAAAGGAGCGGGCAGCAATGAGTGGGAGTGGCCAGTCGCCTCTGATTTGATAGTTGTATTTAAAAGGAATTGCTCATTCTTCAGGCTGCAGCTTGGCAACTCTAGGTTCCCTCCCGCAGCCTCTTGGTGCAGGGAGAAGATTTTCATGACTGCTCTCTCCAGGAATTATTATTTCAGAGACCTGCAGTACTTAACTATACAAGTGACATCATTTTCAGTGAGATTTAGATTATCGGTTTCTGTCAATTGCAAGGTAACTGGTAAATCAGCCTTTCCCAAACTGGATCCCTCCAGATATTTTGGATTACAACTCTCATTAGAGCCAGAGTCAAGGGTGGACATGGTTAGGTGCCTGAGAAGGACCCACATTCCAGCAGGGGCCCCACAGACATGAGCTCCCTGGAGTTGTTCCTGCTCTTCACCATTGCAGCCTGCTCATTCACTTGCCTCTCATTCTGACCCAGACAGCGGTGGTGCTGAGAAGGAGCCAACAGTAGATGCCACTGCCTGCCTGCTTGCTGACTCTCTGCCTGTCAAACAAGCAAGTAGCTGCAATGATGAGAAAGATGATGAAGAGCAATAGCAGCTGGGGAAAATGGCCCTGAGAAGACAGAGGCTGTTTCTACACCTGCCTTCTTTCCAGGGATCATCCCAGGATCATCCCTGTGCATCCAAATGACACACAGGGGATCCTGGGAGCAGGCAGGGATGATCCCTCCATTTCCCTAGGATAATCCTTAGGTGCAGGGCTGGTGCCAGACAATCTTGCACAAACTACTTGCACCTCCCCCGCCAATTGCCAACTTCGATTCAGCTGTTCAAGAAGAGTTTCTGAACTATTATATTTTCCTTTTAATATGTTTTTTTTCTTAAAACAGCTAATTTGTATAAAATTGTGACAATTAAAGGGCAGTACTGTGCCCCTCTGAGGTCTCACCCTAGGCGGCTGCCTAGTTGGCCTGATGGTAGCGCCAGCCCTGCTTAGGTGTAGAGAGAGGGCCAGGCTCACTGAGGGAGGGGGCCCACTGAGAGAGTCTTGTCCAAGGCCCCTCTGAAATTTGGAGTTTGCACTGACTCCCATCATCCCTGATTGGTTGGGGAAGGCTACCCTACACAATGGGAAACAACCCATTATGTGAATCAACCCTGAGTTTGTATAGAGACCCTTTCAAAGCCCACAACCTGTAATCAAATCCTCATACGTACAGCCCTAGACTCAGTTAAACTATTTTGAATCAAGTTCACCGATGTCCCACATCTGCAGGCCAGGAAAGTTCACAACAGTTCCTTTTGCCCATCTGCAGTCTTTGTGCACAAAGCATTGGCAACACAGCAAAATACAATCAGTTTTTACTAGCTTTTATCAAATGGGCCAGACATGTAGAAGCAAAAAAAAGAGCCCTTTTTGAGTTCTCAGGCAAGCACTAGAAACTTTCAATTAACTTTGCTCAATTCTTGGAAAATATACATTTTGATTTATCTATAAATGGAGACGTTATCATTGTAATAGCTTTTGTTACTGATCCATTATATTGAAGAAGAAAAACAAAAAAGAAATTTCCAGTTATCTTTTAGCAGGGAAAGCATGCAAACCCAGCCCTCCCATTCCATTTTATTATGAGGTGAATTTATAAACTGTAAATAGCTTTTGGAGACTTTCTCCCTTTGATTATTCATAGAAATAAAAAGTGGGGAGAGAGCATAAAGTTAAGTGGAAGCACATTACATTTAAGTGAATATATATATATATATATATATATATATATATATATAGCCACAGAATAAATTCTGTATGTATATCAGTCACATTGTTATTGGAATTCAAGTGGTATAGCAAAAACAAAAAAACTGTGATGTTTCTGGAAGTGCCATTTGCTGAAAAAAAATTGTTAAAATAACAGCAAAATAATAGCTGAGAGATGATGATGAAGGTTCAGTCTTTTTAAATGTCTTGGTAGAGTGACATGGGCGGCAGCTCCAGCATTTCCTGCTTGTCACCCATCTCCTCCACCATTTCCTGTACCGCACACTTGAAATCCTGCTTGCACAGCATGCAAGTATGTAAGAATTAGTTTAAACAAATAACTTTGCCAAAACCATAAGAACATAAGAAGTCCCATGCTGGATTAGACCAAGGGTCCATCTAGTCCAGCACTCTGTTCACACAGTGGCCAACCAGCCATCGGCCAGGGATGAACAAGCAGGACATGGTGCAACAGCACCCTCCCACCCATGTTCCCCAGCAACTGGTGCACACAGGCTTACTGCCTCGAATACTGGAGGTAGCACACAATTATCAGGGCTAGTAGCCACTGATAGCCTTTGGCCATCCAGATTGGTGGCCATCACTACATCTTGTGGTAATGAGTTCCATAATTTAACTATGTGCTGTGTGAAGAAGTACTTCCTCTTGTTTGTCCTGGATCTCCCACCAATCAGCTTCATGGGATGACCCCGGGTTCTAGTATTTTGAGAGAGGGAGAAAAATGTCTCCTTATCCACATTCTCCATACTTCTTCAACAATATCATGTATAATTTCGTACACTTCTATCATGTCTCCCCTTAGCCTCCTTTTCAGTTAGAACCATTTTTCGATTAGAACCACTAAGAACTCTAAAGCACCTTGGATAGTTCTTTTAGAGTTCTGACTAGCTCTGACTGAAACCTGGAGCAGATTCACTGCTCCACTGACATGGAGCCATCAGCCTCCACTGTTCAGCAGACCAGCAAAGTAATCACAGCTTGTTTGGCCAGCTCTCTCCGCCTTTTCTGTCAGGCCCTGGATGGCATCCCGAATGCCTCAGCAGTGAAGTACAGGCATGGATTCACCACAGTCACCAGCCTGCTTACCATTGGTTGGCTGCATGAACGGGGCATGGAAGATCTTGCGTGGCTGTAGTGCAAGCCAAACAAACCATCTTATCTCCATCCTCCTCTTCTAGACAAACTCTACAGAAACTTTGATTTGTATGTTGGTTAACCCTTTCTTACCACAAGAAATGGCAACTGGAAAGTGTTGCAGCCATCAGTGACTGCTGCACCTGTTCTTGATTTTAAGGAAAGGTATTACTCGCCTGTCAGAAGTGACTCATCAGAGGAGAGTTTTAAGGTTGATTTCCCTCTCCCTAACACCTGAGATCACATGGGTAAACTAGGGTGACCATATCAAAAGCAGGACAGGGCTCCTGTATGTTTAACAGTTGCACAGAAAGGGGAATTTCAGCAGGTGTCATTTGTATGCATGCAGCACCTGGTGAAATGCCCTCTTCATCACAAAATTTAAAGCTGCAGGAACAATTCTAGAGTGACCAGATGCAAAAGAGGGCAGGGCTCCTGCAGCTTTAACTGCTGTGATGAAGCAGGAATTTCACCAGGTGCTGCAAGCATACAAATGACACCTGCTGAAATTCCCTTTTCTATGCAACTGTTAGATACAGAAGGCCTGTCCTCCTTTTCATATAGTCACCCTAGGGGCCCTTCCACACGCCGTACTGAAGGTGCATGCATGCGCCCCAAGTACGACCCCAAAACGATAGTGTGCACTACAGCCAGAAGAGACGGAGGAGGAGGAGGCTGGGGAATCCGGGCGCGTCCTTACCGCCGCTGCCGCCTCCCCGCCGGCCTCCTGCTGCCTGGGTAAGAGCGACCCAGGTCGGAGAGCTCGACAGAGGTGGAAGCCGAGCTCTCCGACCCGGGTCGCTCTTACCCAGGCAGCAGGAGGCCGGCGGGGAGGCGGCGGCGGCAAGGACGTGCCCGGATTCCCCAGCCGCCGCCTCCTCCGTCTCTTCTGGCTGTAGTGTACACTATCGTTTTGGGGTTGTACTTGGGGCGCATGCATGCACCTTCAGTATGGCGTGTGGAAGGGCCCTAGGTAAACACACAGGGCTCACATGGTCTGGTATAATAGCTCCTGAGGGGCAGGGTCTCAGTTTGCTCCACATTATGAAAAGTACCTAGTGGATACCAGATGGTTCCTTGAGGATTTACCCAGCAAAAGAGCGGGGAAAACATTTAATTGGTTTCAAAAGGTCACTAATGTGAAGCAGTAGCAAAAAGCATAGGCGATCTGGTATGGATGTAATTCTAGGTAAAGGAGGAGTTGGGCATGGAATGAAGACTGTTGCCAGGGAGAAAGAAGAGGAATGAGGAGTTTAGGGTGAGGGGAGCAAATGAGAGCACAAAAACTGAGGGGTGGTTCCTTTCTTAGCCACTCTTGCCTCACCCCTCTGTGGATTGGTGAGAGAGTTGGTCAGGGTACAAAAACAAACCAGAAATAAGCCAGAATTCCAGGTTCACACATAACAACAAACCATGTTTAGTCAATGCAAATAATAATAATAATAATAATAATAATAATAATAATATTTAAAATAATGTCATTACATTGGTTTTTATATTGCATTATATCTATTTTTTAAATAAAACTCCATATCTATATATAAATAGTTTAATAAATAAATAAATAAATGTTTAAAGCAAGCCAATAGTTGTAAACCAACTTCAAACTATGGTTTCAAATTGGGGGGTGTTACCAACAAATAAACTATGGCGTATTGCCTGGTGTGAGTTTAGACTAATGTAGCATTATCTGCTTCCAAAAGCAAACAAGTGTCCTATGAGCCCAAAGAATTCAGACCCAGTAGGGGAATAAATGGCACATGAACTCCACTAATGGAATTTTTGAACGCTAACCAAACTTTTTCTATAAATGAGAACATTTGTGGCTTTTTGCACTTACCACATGGTTTTTGCCCTAGTTTCTTTATTTAACAAAGGAGAGGACAGATAGGGCCAGGGGAGGGATAAAAGGGACAGGGGCTAAGTGTGGAATAGAGTGGGGCCAGGAGGTGGGGGGCAGACTTCAGGCTACTTGGATCCACTTTGCCAGTAGAGTTGAACTAAGATCTGGTCAAAGGCAACAGATTAATAATGACATTTTACAAATGAGGAATACTGGTGCTAAGACATAAATGATTAGCATAAGTTAAAGCATGACAGAAGGTTTTTAAATTTAAAACACTTTCGATTTTACTTGCTGTTGTTAAACTATTAAAACCCTTCCCTATCTATTCCAAATCACCCAGAGATTAACTAGTAGATCCCTGACCACTCCTGGTGTTGAGCGACAAAGACTGGAAAGAAGATGTTTGGAGGCAGGATACAGAAAAAGTGGGAAAGGTGTTAGAGAAGGAGGATTGGAAGAAGTAAAGCAACGTAATGGGGAAAATGACTCAAAAGAAAATGCAAATAAAGAGTAGCTAAAAACAGTTAGAAAGAGAATTGTTTGGGCAACGGACCCTGAAAATATAAGTCATAATAATGGGAGAAAGAGAAATTCTTGCAGATGTGAATATTACTATTTTATGCAAATTGGATTTTCTTTTTAACAGGATTTTACTACTCATTTTCTGGAATATCAGATCTAGAAGAAGAACCCTTCTTCTTCATCACTTCTTTTAATCTGAAAAACACCTTTTCCCATACATTCTATACAATTTACAAATGTGAATGATACTCACCTAGAAATGTTTGGTGTTATTGCAGAGATTAGTAGGATCTTATATGACCAAAACAAAAAGTTTGCTTTTTAAATATTATTTACTGCTGCTTCAGTTCTGCTATTGTAAAGCTGTAATTTGATATGTACTTATGTAGTAATAAATCCGATTGAACTCAATTGGCCTGAGTAGACATATGGGATTTTACTGTGAATGATAGTCACAAGGAATACAATTTTTCTACAAAGGTGAAGAATGCTTTTTTTGTGAACCGCCCAGAGAGCTTCGGCTATTGGGCGGTATAAAAATGTAATAAATAAATAAATAATGAAATAATGAAATAAAATCAAAATTATAAATTATCCCGAGTAATATTTAGAAAAATGCGGTTTGTAGAGTGTCCTATATATATATGTCACTTTTCAAAGTCCTTCTTTGCTCTGTGATAGCCCCACCTAGTGGATCATGTGCACATAGAATGCAATTACTGGGACCCTATAAACTCCGTAGTTGCAAACTTTCCAAGAAAACAAACAATGGGGTAATAGTGTGCACTTTTCTGTTGCACATTTTACACATATGAGGCCCTCTTTCGATTTTCAAAGCTGTTTATTCTGAACACCTGCAAAATTTGGTGCAATATATTATAGTACATTACCAGATTGATTGACTGATGGATGATCTCTATCCTGATTTTCAGTATAAAAAATATAATCCAGAAAGTTGAATCCTACATTGCAGATCCTGCATTGAGCAGGAGGTTGAACTAGAAGACTTCCAAGACCTCCTTTCCAACTCTCTAATTCTATTATTCTAAAACAAAAGTAAAATAACAATAAATGTGATTGAAAACAAGGTGAAATGGCTAAAAGCAGAATTTGCAGTAAAGTCCTCAAAAAAGGCAATATTCCAGAAAGGCTGCTGAAATGAAACTTATTTTGCACTGAAGCCAGATGTATGTCCCTTGGGAGACTATTCCAAATTCTGAACATAATTCCAAAAAGCTCCTCTATATCTAGTGCCCATCTGTCATATCTCCAATGGGGGCGGGGGATAGGAACGTAACACAGGAAGATGCCTTCTGCCAAGTTAAACCATAGGCCCATCTGTTTCAGTGTTTACACTAACCGTCCCCAACCTGTTGCCCTGCGATTGCTTTGGATATCAATTCCCATCAGCCCCAGCCACCACGACAAAATGGTCAGGAATGCTGGGAGTTGTAGGCCAACACACCTGGACGACACCAAGTTGGGGAAGGCTAGTCTACACTGCCAAGCACCTGTTCTCCAGGGTTTCAGTCAGAGTCTTTCCCGATCCTACCTGGAGATGCCAGGGACTGAACCAGAGACCTTTATCATGCAAAGCATGTGCTCTACCACTGAGCTGTGGCCAAGGGACCCAAAGAAGGCCTCAAAGACAGAGTGAAGTCCTCAGCAAAGGCTCATATGGTGGCCATATCTGCACAGATCCTTCCTTACACTTTGATTTCAGATTTTAAGCATAAAGGAAGGAGAACAAAATACAAGCCAGCAGAAGGCCTGCGTGTGAATGCTAGGATCTAGTGTGGGGAGAAAGTCTGCAGGTTGGCAAGGTAGGATGAGGGTGGGGGGCAAGAGGCACACAGTCCTAAGGTTTATCTATGCCAGAGGTGGAAAGTAGATCTCCAGATGTTTTGGACTTCATCTCTCAGCATTCCTAACTACTGGCCATACTGACAGGGCCTTCAGAGAGGTGGTCCAAACATCTGGAGAGCTACCTTCTGCTCACCCCTGATCTATGATAAAAATTGCTTTAACCATTGTTTCTTCTCCCTGGGAACTATAGTTCCAAAGCAGAATTTTTGGGGGGCATCCTCACCCTCTGGTTGGTCCTATGTGACATATTTCTAAAAAACCCTCTATACTTCCTGGCCAGTGGCTGCGTCAGCTTACTCAGTGTTCAAGGAGTATACAGTATTCATAACAAATACAAAGAAAACCACTGAATGGGGAAAACCTAACAATGAACTAAACACAGACAGGCCAGTCAGATGACAAAATGTTCAACCAGACACCCACAAGCAGCGATAAGTCTGTGAAACAGTGGCCTGGGTTCAGATGTAATGCTAAACCATGCTTAGCACGATGTTCATGAAGCAGTAACAAGCCTTGGGTTTGTGCTCTCCCCTCTCTTCCTCTGCTTGCAGTCAAGAGGAGATTAGAATTTTAAAAAATGAAAGTTTCTTGTTACATCCAAACTGGGGAAATTCTGGTTAGTTTAAACTATGGTTTGTTAATGCCGGGATTATAAACCATGATTTGATCCCAGCTTGTTTGAACTAACCACAGTTTAAGCTAACCAGAGTTCCCCACAAGGAGCAGTGCACCAGGGGTTTATGCTCCCCTTGCACACCACCTCTCCTCAAGGCCATACCAGAACAGGAGAGGAGATGAAGGATCATGCAAACCCAAGACTTGCTGGTGCACATGGCAGAGCACTATGTTAAAATATGGTCCGTATGTTTATTTAATGATTTTATTTATTTATTTATTTATTTATTTATTTATTGTATTTGTATACCGCCCCATAGCTGAAGCTCTCTGGGCGGTTCACATAAGATCCCAGATTGTTTGAACTTGTTCACATAGGAGTTTCCTTCAGCCTGGAAATTAGTTAATGGTAATTGGGGCTTTATATATAAACAGGAAAATCAGACATTAAGATTAATCTGAAAAATTATTAACAGATCATTAAAAGAAAAGAGTTGCAAGCATCTCTTAATCTGGATTTAAGATTTTCTAAACAATAAAGCTGCAGCTCTTCACCCTGTAATATACGTACTTAGTCCTATTAGGCTTAAGCATGCATAAAAGTATACAAATTTGCTTCCACTGTGATGGTGAATTCTGCCCAGGGATGAATTCTGGCTGAATTTTTGGAGTGTTCTCAAAAACTCCTACACTACAAGATATTGCGGGTGGAGGCGGGGGTGTCACTGAATTCAGCTTTGGACTCTGCCAGATTTGGAAGGCGTCTCTCCATAGACTTAGGCTTCACTAGAGGTTTCAGAGCACACCACAACCCAAAGGCAACAGGCACTGCATAGATCATGAGGTTAGGACAGTGCAGGGCCATTTAGCTCTTGTGCATGAACCAGGACATCCAGGATATTCTGCTTTCGAGAACTGCATCTCCCATGATGCTGTGAGGCCTTGAATGCATGATGGCGGCTTTGGAGCATCTGGGCCAGCCTTCCCCAACCTGATGCCATCCAGATGTGTTGGACACTCCCATCACTCCCAGCCAGCTTAGCCAAGCTGGCCAGGAATGATGGGAATTGCAATCCAACACATCTGCAGAACACCAGGGCTTCCATGCAGGGTGCTATTTCATAGAATCATAGAATAGCAGAGTTGGAAGGGGCCTACAAGGCCATCGAGTCCAACCCCCTGCTCAATGCAGGAATCCACCCTAAAGCATCCCTGACAGATGGTTGTTCAGCTACCTCTTGAAGGCCTCTAGTGTGGGAGAGCCCACAACCTCCCTAGGTAACTGATTCCATTGTTGTACTGCTCTAACAGTCAGGAAGTTTTTCCTGATGTCCAGCTGGAATCTGGCTTCCTTTAACTTGAGCCCGTTATTCCATGTCCTGCACTCTGGGAGGATCGAGAAGTGGGAGGATCCTACACCCTTGCCCCCAAAGAAAATTTTGCAGGGTGTAGGATTGTTAGAACCAGCACTATACAGTGAGAGGGCCAGTGTGATGTATTGGCTAGATATTGGATTCCCTCTCCCCTCCCTTACTGCATTCCTCATTATATATTTGAGTTAATTATCTGAGACAAGTTGCAATACATCCTAAATATTCTGAAACTGAGAAGTTGTGCAATTTCATGCTAATCAACTTCTTTAAAAATGTAATAGGTTTGGAACCGTATGAAAGTACTAGTAGTCATTCAACAAGAGAGTTGCACACACCCAGGCTATACAAAACAGACAACCAAAAGTCGAACATAGAGTTCAAAGCAGACAGTTTGCATAAAAGTTTAGTTATAAGCCCAATAAATTCCAAGCTACTTCAGATCTTTCACTGGAGAGAATTTGAATCTGAAAAAATAAGCAAGACTCATCTGGTTCAGTTTCATTACATCAGGGCTCAGAAACATCTTAATTGGCTCAGTCATATTATGTGTAGTTCAGAATTCTGAAGTACATGTAATGATGTCACAGGAACAGTCAAGACTTACTTCTTCTTTTGGATTCAGTTTTTGTCTGCAACCTTTCTACAATAAATCTATTTTGCACTCAGGGATTGATGGTCAATTTTCTGCTTCACACCACAAGTGCTACAAAGCCCTTCAAGTTAACCACAGACTTTATACAACATCTGGCAAGAGTTTAAAAATGACCCTACAAACTGCAGTTACAACAGTAGTAGCCCCCAAAAGTCAAGATAGGAAATAGCTGGTGCAACTTACAATGAAAATATAAAGGTAGGCATCTGCCCATCCCAAACTGATCATCCTATTCTCCCCCACACCTCCACCCCATCTTTCTGCCCCAACTGTTGCCAATGGGGTTTCAGAGCATTGAAGGTCTCAGCCACGGCACTTAAGGATGGCTTGTGAAATCTAAGGACTGGTTCATACAATACCCTCCCCTACCTTCTCCCAGTGGTGGCCCAAGACATTTTGATCCCTGAGGTGAAGGACAAGATGGCACCCCTGCCATTCCAGGCACAGAGGCTAACAAAACTAGTAGCTGAATCTTACTACAACACTGGCGATGGGATAATGCCCTCCAATGCATCCGAGAACAGCAGGCTAGCTTAGAGGATGCAGGGTAGGCCCCATGGAATGACAGAGCTCTGTCCTCCAACATCTCCCCGCTGCTCCCTGCCCCACACACCTGCCTTCTCCCTATGTGTGGTGGAGAACTGAGATTTCATCTCCCTGTCCCATCCACCAAGTTCATCTCTCCTGATGATGAGGCTTCTGGATGTTCACAGATTGCATAATGTCTGGATATGAAGTCTGTGCATGAAATCCATCATGTGGAGGCCCAAACCACGTGGTTGATTCCTGGATGGGGTGGATATGCAGTCTGAAGTCATGTGCTTTGGATTTTTTGTGTGTATCCTCTATTTAAAATTATACATAATTGGTGTCTGGGGATGTCCATGGAGGGCCAGGTATGCTCACACTCCCCCAAAATGCATACAGATAACACAGCAGAGAGTATATTCCAAAACAGGCCTAGGAAAATGCTGGTGTGACATTTTCATCAGCTTGTTATCAATCTCTTATGACAACTTGTAGCTCTCCAGATGTTGTTGGGCTGCAACTCCCATCATCCCTCACCATTAGCTATGCTGGCTAGGACTGATGGAAGCTGCAGCCAACCAACATCTGGAGGTCCACTTTTTATGGTATCAATCCCTTTTTTATGGTATCTTCCAAACAGGGATCTTGGTAGTATCAATTAAAGAACAAAACATGCAAGACACATTCTCTGTATAATCATAATGTTTCTTTTGCTACTCTATAGGGCTTCCTTCTGTTACAAATGTTAGACCATAAATGTTTTATCAGAGGTCTCTTCAACTCATTGAAATAATGTCATGTCAAACCTAAGAGCCATCATGTATTTTTACAAGGACAATACATCATCTCTATTATGTCAGATAGGTCTTTTACTGTGAAGCAAACTGTTTTTCTTTCAGGCATACATACAGGCTGTCTTTACACGGTATGTTTTACAGAATCACGCTGCCCAGTCCAAAACTTCACAGGAGATTTTGGCACGCTCAAAAAGAAGGCCTTCCCATTCACTTCCATGTCTATATCAACCAGGAACACACATTCCAAGCGATTCCTAACGCAGACGTGAATCGACAAACGATTTTTCATATAATAATTGCATTATATGAAAATGATTCATTTGTGTATGCATTTGAAGCATATGAGCTTCACAACAACAGCAGATGCTACCTAGATTGGTTAGAGAGCTGCCAGAATTCCTGGCTAGAAGTGTTAGCTCAGCATCCCTTTCACTTTGCCCTTTCATCCCTGAGTGGGCAAAGGCCTAGCCAGGAATTGCTGTAACTTACAATGAAAAGACGAATAATTAACCAAGCCTGCATATTTCATACCAACTTCATGAAATTCTGACATCATCATCATCATCATTATTATTATTATTATTATTATTATTATTATTATTATTATTATTATTATTATTATTATCATTTATATCCTGCCTTTTTTACTCCAAGGAACGCAAGGCGGCATACATAATCCTCCTCTCCTCCATTCTATCCTCACAGCAACAACCCTGTGAGGTAGGTTGGACTAAGAGTCTGTGACTGGCCCAAGTCACCCAGTTAGCTTCCCTGGCTGAGTGGGGAGTAGAACCTGGATCTCCCGACTCCCAGTCCAACACTTGAGCCACTTCACCACACTGGCTCCCTATCTTATTCCACAAACACATTACCTTTTCGTGTAGCTATTTAACTGCTGTAGGCTGTACCATATGTACTCTGTTTTTATTTTATTTTAGCACCTTCTTCCCCCGCCCCCCGACCCAATACCCTTAAGTTCTGAGGTGAAAAATGCTACTCTAAAAGCCACACATATTTCATCACTGCAAGCCTTACTTTGGTAAGTCCATTTCCGGTGGAAAATTCTATACCTGCGGTTTAAAAGTTGTCATAAACACAGGGATAATAATAATAATAATAATAATAATAATAATAATAATAATAACAACAACAACAACAACAACAACAACAACAATGGCATAGCAAGCCGACCGAAAATTAATTAGTGTTCCTCCTCATAAATTGCTCTCCATAAACAACATGGATGGAAAACAGTGTAATTCATTTGAAGAAATTGAGTATTTTAAAGTTGCATTGCAAGCAGCTTTCTGAACTCTGTGCAGGAAGGTGACTTAGTGATAGCAGCTGTGGGGAATTTCTTTAAGCCTTTCAGTTTGGGAGAAGCGACCAGAGGCTGCATTCCAGTGGGGCCTGGTGGGACTGAAGCCAAAAGGTATGGGGCTAAGATTAATCATAGAATCATAGAATAGTAGAGTTGGAAGGGGCCTATTAGGCCATCGAGTCCAAACCCCCCCCCCCCCCGCTCAATGCAGGAATCCACCTTAAAGCATACCTGACAGATGGTTGTCCAGCTGCCTCTTGAATGCCTCTAGGGTTGGAGAGCCCATAACCTCACTAGGTAACTGGTTCCATTGTGCTCTAACAGTCAGGAAGTTTTTCCTGATGTCCAGCCAGAATCTGGCTTCCTGTATCTTGAGCCCTTTATTCTAGGTCCTGCACTCTGGGAGGATCGAGAAGAGATCCTGGCCCTCCTCTGTGTGACAACATTTCAAGTATTTGAAGAGTGCTATCATGTCTCCCCTCAATCTTCTCTTCTCCAGACTAAATATGCCCAGTTGTTTCAGTCCTTCTTCATAGGGCTTTGTTTCCAGACCCCTGATCATCCTTCGTTTATTTATTTATTTATTTATTACATTGTACGTTGCCCTCCCCTGAACACACTCCAGCTTGTCTGTATCCTTCTTAGAGTGTGGTGCCCAGAACTGGACAACATACCAGCGTATTGTAGTTCAAAGCTCTTATTGCCAATAACTAAGCGTTAGGAGAGGCATTTCAACCTTTTAGAATGAAGCGCCGGGGGGAGGGGGGGAGAGACTGCCCTAAAGCTGGAAAACTGCCAAATGAAAGGGAGTGGGCTAACGTAAGTGGCCATGGCCATCTGAGAAACCCCAGAGGGCCAGACAGGGACCCCAGAATCCCAATGGAGTGGATTTGGACCCAGGGCATGAGAGTTCCCACCTCTGAGCTATAGGAATAGCATAACTGTTATTGCTTCACAGGTGAGGAGTACCTGTTTTGGTTAAAGGGCTTGAGAAGAGCTGCTGAAGAAGTTTGTTCTCTGAAGTCCTCAGCACCACCACTATGTCAGCTGGAAGCGTGTCTCTGTTCTTCTCAAGGAAACCATATGCATCATACTGCACCTAAGAATGAAACAGGGCTATTACAAAAACCTGCTGCATATTTAAAACCAAGAATTGGGTCATTTGCTCCATAGAGCGTACTGTGCTCATAGAATCAAATGGACGAAGGGCACCAGAAGTTCACTGACCATCCCCATGTCACTCTGTCATTCAGCAGAGATCAAAGTGTTGCGTCATGGGTTTTAAAACACTGTTGGTTGTATCCAATGATCCTGTTCAGATTAAACATTTTGAGCTAAACATTATGGCTTAGTGTGTCATGTGAACCATGACTTAGCATATCATGTGAACTATTCCTAACCACGGTGGCTACGCAACCACAGTTTAAACATGCTCACTAACCATTTGCTGCACAAGGCTTAGTGGCCTAACCATGGCTTAATGTATTGTCTGAACAGGCCCAATGTGTCATCCCACAAACAGAAACAGTTCCTAATTCTTGATTCCTTCAACAGAACCAGGAAGGGAGTGATCCACACCCCCACACCCCCACAGCACTGCACCCTCAGAATCTGCTCCAGCAGATTTTCAAGTAGCATAAAGACCTGAAGGAGAGGAGAGAGAGGAAGAAAAGTCCTGTTGGCCCTGCGGACTTCCACTAGCATGACATTGTATGGTATTTAACCCAATATCTAGATCTTGAAATACCAACACATTTAAAACACTAAATTTGAAAGCAATGGAAGAGAAATTACATTTGGGTTTAATATAAGTTATATAGCCTCTTACCTTTCCAGCATAGTGCTGAATGCCAAAACTCAGTTCCACACGTTTGGGTCTCCAGAAGTACTTGCATCGTAAATTATCTTCAAATTTATCTAATCAGTTAAGAAGAGAAAACATCATCAATGGCCCATTCTTTGAACCATGGAACATCCTTGCCCATTATGGATGCTTCTTCACCACATAATTAGAATTGGGAGTGCTGTTTTCCCCTACATTACTTCTTTGACATCTCTCACATCCCTTTTGTTCTTCCTTTCCATGTACTTTAAGAGGGAATTAGCCCAGCAAAACTAATAGGTAAGTCTCATTCCACTTGTATTTCTGTCAAGGTCCTACCACTCTGCAGCGATTTGTGGGAAACTGTGGGAGGATTGCCACAGGGCTTTCTGATATTTTAGCTTCATCCCACATACCTGTTTCCCTCAAATTATCCCTACAGCGCTAAGCTGTTGGCATTGTTGTTGTTGCTACCGGCAAGATCCTTTGCATACCAGGAAGTGGGTTTAAGGGGGGAAATGTAAAAAAAAAATCATAAAAAATCAACGGATGACCCAATCCGATTCAAATTTGGAATGCTTAAAGCTCTTCTTAATATCTATTACTGTACCAATTTTGATGTCTTTATCTTTAAAGCTTGCGTAGATGTTTAATTTTTCTTCAAATCTTGCTCCTGCGCCCCAGTGGCCGCTCAGATGATACGCTCAAAAACTAGTATCAAAATACGGTGAGTCTTTTGCTTTTATAGCACAATTAAAGCAGGATACATGGGAGCACTTCACAATAAAAGCAGATTATAAGCTGGAAAACTTCGGAGTCCTTTGCATGCAATTCGCAGTGATTGCACAGTATAACGCTGGTGTGACAAAGCTCCTTATCTTATTTTGGCTCACTTATTATGTTTCAATAATATGTCACTTTAGGACATATATCTAAAACTACTTAAGGCTCTGCAGCTCACCTACGGGCCTTATGCATGCTAAAACTCATATGGCCTAGGAATTTCTTCGTAGTCTGGAAGCAGCTAGGGGATAGATCCCAGCTTTTGAGGGCCAAGAAAGACATCTTTCGATAGCTTGAGGAGGATATGGGGGCAGACCCCAGCACAAAAGTAATTTATGCAAATCTACAATAGGTCTGTTGGTCAGTATGTTTATCCCCACAGTACTGATTAGGGTGGGGGTGGAGGGCAGACAGGCAGAGATGATCAGGGCCGGCGCTGCCATAGAGGCAGCTAAGGCAGTGGCCTAGATTGCCAACCAAAGGAGGGCGCTGAACGGCACGCCCGGAATCTGCTCTCCTAGAGCGGCTTCCGGGCACGCTGTTCCGAAGCCGACGCCCCACACCCCAACCCAGCGTCCTGGCCAGCAAAGCCAGGACACTGGGGTTGGGGGGCTAGGCGGTGGTTTCAGAATGGCGCACCCAGAAGCCACTTCCGGGAGCACCGTTCTGAAGCTGGCGCCCCAACCCCCAACCCCAGCCTCCTGGCTTCGAAGCCAGTGCCTGCTCCTGGCTTCGAAGGTAGGACGCTGGGGTTGGGGGGGGCAGGGCGGCAAGTTCGGAAGGGCGCGCCCAGCTGGAAGCCGGTTACAGCCTAGGGCGCTGAATAGTCTGGCACCGGCCCTGGAGATGATGCCAGAGGTGAAATTGGAATTGGAGATTTCTTGATTCACAGTTCAGCCTCTTAAGCACTAGGCTACAGTAGCTGCACAAAGATCTCAAAACTGATTATGGAAGGAGAGAGAGAGAATGACTGAATGTTTCCAACATTGAGATAAACTTTTGATACTTTATTATTAGATCATCTTAATTTTGCCATGTTTTGTAATTTTATTATTTTGTTCTATACCTCACTGATTACAGTTATTTTGTTTTAGATATGTGATTAGCTTTAGGATATCAGTTCACTGACCAGCATATGTAGAATAAAGCAAAAGATCTCAGCTTGGCCAGTACCTGAGATAGCACCACATTCTATTTTCCCTGTTATCTCCACTGGAACAGGACATCTGTCTAAGCAGAAAATTGAAATAGTGGTTTCCATATGAGCAGATGTCTAAGGTGGGTTGTGCAAATTCCCAGTGTTTGACCAGCTGGCACACAAAGAGTAACAATAAACAGTTTCTGTTTAGTCAGAAGGGAGGAAGCCTAAGCCAACGGAGTAAACAAGCCAAAAATCTCTGGGCTACTCATATGATTCCATTACAGAATCTCAGTCTCAACAAATTTTTAAGTGGGTCACAACAAGGTGACCCACTTTTTGTACAGAAAAATGGTTGCAGAACTACCAGCACATTGTAAGTTCCATAGATGCAACTTCCCTAGAAAAAGCTAATTTTCAACATTCTTCTGGATGCAGTGATTGGATTCAGTCATTGAGCCCACAAGACAGCATCAGTCTGAATTATGGCTATTTGAATTGTCCTATGCTTTTTCTTTAACTCATTTCCCATGCAATGGGCCTGTTAGAGACAGTGGCTTGGATCCAAAAGTGCTGTTGTACAAGTGGAATGCAATTTTGTGTGATTCTCTCTTCCTGCTGCAGCCCCTTATGCCACATGCCATTCTGTTCCAGGTGGTTCCCCCAACCCATCATTTGGGGTAGAGGAGGGCTGCAGAGGGGAGGAAGAGGGAGGAAAGCTCCATTCCATGAGCACAGCACTGTTTCTTGCATGGAACAGAGGTTAGGATTCAGGTCAATGATGTCAGAAGTACCTGTGTCACAGCAAGATAGGTCCAATATTCACAGCACTCATAGTAGATAAGAGAACCCAACAACTAATAATAAGTCTAAACAGGGAACTATGTGGAGAAAATTCCAATCAATAAGCTTATGAGGGGCTTAATGGACAGTATTCAATGCTCCCACTTTGGTAGTGGGAATGACTGCTAGCACAATGGGAAGTTAGCATTGGCTAGTGCAACTGGAAACTAGCCAAAACTACCGCTTCCAGAATGGGAAATGTCAATAGAGCTCGTGGACAGGTTGTTCCTGCTAATGCAATGTATTTAGAGTTGGTGGGTTGCCAACACAGGATACTGTCCAATAGATTGACCAGATCACAGGATACTGTCCAATAGATTGACCAGATCATTGCATAGTCTTGAGTTAAAAAAAAATGTAAAGATATTCTTGGCTCTCTTGCTTTTTTCTTTCTGTGTATACATGTGGTCATAATTAGGAGTTTCTGGACAGGTCATACCAACTAAAGTGAGGTCCGTGGCCTGGGGAAATCGGCTTTCTTCATCAAGCAGAGAAAGTAGCCCCATTGGTTTCTGGAGGAACGTATCTAGAAGTGGCCTGTTGTCTTCATAGTCAACCAGAGCAGCATCAATTCCTTCATTCTGATATTCCATCTAAACCATTATGAAAGCCAACAAGATTTAAAGATCACCATGAGGATATTCTATCCCAGCAAGCAATCTATTCTTCCTCAATACGAAACATGGGGCTGTACTAAGACAAGATGGCACCCCACTCCTTGTATGGAAGAACCAAATTAGACAGCAGTTGAGTCTTATTTCAACACTGGTGACAGAACATCCTCCTCCACTACACATGAGGGCAGAACACTAGCTTAGGAGTGCAAGGCACATGGCACTCACAGCTCTGTCCTCCAATATCCTTCTGCCAATGTCCTCCAATTTGCTGACTGAAGTGGTTGCCTCACTTAGCCTAATGGGAGGGCCTGCCCAGATAATATACTTGCAAATGTGACAATGGAATGGCAAACCATTGCAAAACATATTTCCTCAGATGTTTAATTGAAGGGAATGTCACCCTTCCAAAGACATCTTCACTTGTTTTTTCTCCTTGATGTTCATATTTTTGTAACTTGGCAGAAGATTCATGTAAGAGAGTTGCCAGCAATGGCATACTGTTTTCACAAACACATGGCTAAAATAACTTACAAGGATGTCAAACCTGAATTGTTTGGTCCAATGTCAGTAAAAGTTTATTTATTTATTTATTTAGTGTATATCTATACCACCCAATAGCCAAAGCTCTCTGGGCGGTTCACAAAAGTTAAAACCGTTAGACACGAATCAAAGTATAAAACAAACAACAGTATAAAAGTACAATAAAAATACTATATAAAAGCACAACCAGGGTAAAAACGAGCAGCTATAGAAAGTTTTATACAGATTTAAAATACCGTTGTAAAACAGCAAGGTTAAAAGACTAAGATGATGAACTGTTAAAATACTGGGAGACTAAAAGAAGGTCTTCACCTGCCTTTGAAAAGAGTATAACGTAGGTGCCAGCCAGGCGAACCTCTCAAGGAAGCTCATTCCACAGCTGGGGTGCCACAGCAGAGAAGGCCCTCTTCCTGGTAGCCACCTGCCTCACTTCCTTTGGCAGGAGCTCACAGAGAAGGCCCCCTGAAGATTATCTTAGGGTCCAGGCAGACACATATGGGAGGAGGCGTTCCTTCAGATAACCCACGCCGTTTAGGGCATTGAATGTTAATACCAGCACTTTGGTATTAACATTCAGTTACTACATTGCTTTCCCTGTAAGTTTCATGTGGAGAAGGGTATGTGTTTTTTGTTCCCCTGAATGGACTCCCATGAGGAAAAACATTTATTTTCAAAGATGTGGCAACTAACCACATATAGAGGAGGGGAAGAATCAAGAAGAAAGATTCTTCCAGGAAAATCACCTTCTCTGATTCACTTGTCTCACAAGCCCCAAATCTAGCCTACAGACATTGCTACATAGGCAACCAACTCCAATAAAGGAAAGCTTACCTGTTCAAGTGCAAAGATGTGCTGATTGAAATAAAACTGGATCTGCTCATTTGCAATGTTTATGCACAGCTGTTCAAATGAGTTCCTTGTGAAGTTCTCAAAGCCAAAAATATCCAATATCCCAACATTCATTCCACTTTCAGCATTGCTAGGTGGAAAAACATACAAAACCCACAACTGAGCCATCATGGGAAAACAAGGTAATATTGTTGTTCAGAATAAATTCTAAAAACAGGACTTGGAGGTTCTCTAGATTAGAAAAAACCCCACTCCCTTACCAGGTCTTGGATCTTTTCACATTCACAACTGGGTCCTTCAGACAGCAACCACATTATTTTGAATTGAATGCCATTGAAAAGAATAGGCTGCAATGAAACAGCACCATCTAGCAATGGAATAAATAAATCCCATCATGTAAAGATTCTGGATTATCTCTGTTATAAAAACACAGGATTACTGGGGGAAACCACGGGAGATGTCCTAGCTGTTGATAACGTCATGAAATCGACCCACCATGTTAAATATTTGTAATCGACCCACCATGTTAAATATTTGTACACTGTAGCCTTATCATAGAGAGCTTCTTTAAACGAGTTATTTATAGCATGGTGTTTGGCCACTCAGGGACATTTGCAGATCCATTACATGATATTGTTAACTGCCAGGACATCTCCTGCACTACCCCTTGCAAATTGCAGATTTGAAAAAAACACAGATAATGTAGTAATATCTAGAAAAAGTGGGATCTCTCTGTCATAGATGGTGCTGTCCCATCAAAACAAATTGGGGCCTTTCCAAGAAGGGAACAAATTAGGTGGTCACATGTGAAGCAGCATGTCGAGATGGTGGGATTACTGCAAGAAGGAAAGCAATGGTAAGGTGAGGGATTTTTCCTGTGTGTAGAGAAGCACTAAAAGAGCTTCAGTCACTTTTTGGCTTAAAATAGACTAACTTTAAAAAACATCATTTTGTGATAAATATACACCCAAATGTCTTTTCAAGGAGTTGATGAGATTTTAACCCCAGTGATCCCATTGACCTACTTGGTTAAATCCCAGTCAACTCTCTGAAAACACGGAGTTAATGTCCTGGAAACAAAAATGCAGTATCACAGCATGATGGCTATACAGAGGCATTATCTAAAATAAACAGTGTAAGTTCCTCCCATAAAATAAAAAGAAATATATAGTCACGGATGATGCCACCAGCACCCATGCTGTTTATTGATGTGTTAACTTGCCATATATTTTTATCAGGCTGCAACAGGGTATTAATGCGATTTACGATCCAGCTGAAAAGTCGGCCATAAAGTGCCTTTGACATGGCATCACGCACATCTGTCGCTTTGTCCACGGTGTTTGTCCGGATAATTGTCTCGCCTCGTGTTACTACGCAATGTGAGGTAAGCGCTTCCTGAAGTTCGTCTGAGCCAATACTCAGCAGGGAAGCAGCTGAAAGAGTACACAGGTACGTCATGAAACTGAGGCTGTTGACATTGGCGGCCATCTTGTTTGAAACTGGATTTTCTTATGCATATTCTATAGGTACTTTTGAAGCACAATTAGATCTTTATCAAATATTTACCATTATCTAAGGCTTCAGCATTGGGCACTTCACTTTTATCTGTTTGGTGTTGCGAGGAAATGGCGGCAAATTCAATGTTCCCTGTATTTAAGATCCCAGCCAGAATTCGATATACTGAGTGCACTTCCTGCAAACAAGAGGAAGGACAACCTTTAAGGCCAGAACTCTGAAGCCCCAACACCCTCCAAAGAAAGATGACCTGACTGTTCAGTTCTGTGGGAACTGCACATAAACTCCAGCTCAGAAGCATTGATAGAGTGTCCATGTGTCACTCTTTTACAGAGGACAGTCCTCTATTTGAAGAACTGTCATAGGACTGCCTTCTATTTTGAAGGGCTGTCCAGCCCAGATCTGGTGTAAAGATAAAGAACCATCAGAAGAAAGAGCTGGGCTTTTGAGTTGCACATCAACAACAGCAGACTGAGCCAGCAGACTGAGCCAGGCACACAGGTCACCTGATCACAGCCTTCCACACGAGGGTGAGACTTCTCTTTCTCTTTCTACTTAAATTATAGTAATTATTTCTAAATTTGCATGTACACATATGAAAGCATAGACAAAATTTACGCAAAACAGTGTCCTCTTTCCCCCTCTTTTTTTAGTGAGGTCTTTCCTCCTTTTTGCTGATTCATAAGTGGGTACCCTACATCTGGCAGTACAGACCCTATGGGATGCATCCAGCTTATAACAGGACCACTATGTACGCTCAAGGCCTTATTGCCCAGGGGTATTACAAGAGCTGGGAGTATAGACACAAAGGCGGCTGCACAAAACACTAATACCCCCATTGTTCTGCAAGATCCAGACCCTTTGCATTATTACTACTTTCATAAGCTAGAGCAGAGGTGTTTATTTATTTTATTTACAATATTTATATACTGCTCCCCATTGAAAATTTTGGAGCGGTATACAAGATAAAATAAAAACAGAATAAAACACTTTAAAATAGATTTTAAAAGATGCAAAATGTACAGTAAACCGTGGCTAGTCATTAAGGAAAGGCTTCCTGGAATAATGACGTTTTCAGGAGGCACCAAAAGGAATTCAAATTTAATGTTGAACCTTTTTCACCTCAAAAGGTGTTGAACCTTTTTCACCTCAAGAACCAAATTCCATTTTGGAGAAGCCCTCCATTTTGGCTGGGACTGAAAGCAAAAGGGGTAGAGCCAAAAATACCCCCAAAATAATAATAATAATAATAATCTACCAAATAACTAAGCCTCAGGAGAGGCGTTTCAACGTTTTAGAATGGTGGGGAAACTGCAAAATGCAGAAACCACCAAAATATCAGGGTCAGGGGAAATGGAATGGGACCATGTAAGAAAACATGGAAGCCAGCACAGGACCCCAGGCAGGCCAGATTTGGCCCCCAGGCGTGAAGTTCTGCAACCTGACCTACAGAGACTCGTGGCAAAACCAGGTGGGCCATAGTCAAACCAGGCTCATCACAGGAACAGCTTGGGGCAATTTGAGAGACCAGGGGCAGGGCCACAACAGATTCTGGTGGTTCAGGGGCACGGCCAAGACAGAGCCTGGTGGGGTCTGAGTGATGACTGGCAGAATCTTGAGTTTATCCATTTCTCAGAACTGGCTTGAAGAGTATTCTTCACAGACTTAACTCCCCCGCCCCATTAATAATACAGTGGCTTGCTGGCCTCAGAGCTAACTACATGATTCTGCGCCCAATTTGACCTCAGGCTTTTACCTTCCTTCTCTACTCCTTCTCTAGCACCCTCACTGCTTCCTCATGCAGCAATGGCAAAGGTACTTGATCAGCCACCTTAGTTTTATTCTCGCCTTGATATGACAAACTCCCTTCCTAATAAAGCGGAGAACAACAAAAAGTGATTTAAAATGTGAATATGGGTTTGACTGAAAGGAATTGGGCTTCAGGCTGGCACCATTCACGTTTGCTTACAAGCCGAATATTGAAGAAATATAGCTAACTCTTCCACAAGCACAAGCCGGAATTAAATTTGCCACTCACAAACAAGAAACTAGTTATCTTTCTGGCAGCTGATTGAAAATGCCACACTTACCTCATCAGTAAACCCTATGATCCTAAAGCAGTGTTGAATTGCTTCAAACTGTGTGCCGTAGGATTCTTTACTAATAATATCATGCATCACCCTTCCAGTGTCATTATCGATATACCTAAATAGAATGGGATAACTGACATCAGAGAATCATTTCTGAAAAGAAAGGCGCTTGAGGCTGAAACCAAACCCAACTGAGCCAGACATCCTTCTTGATAATCTCATCTGCATAAGCTCATTGGATGTACTCAGTAGAGAAAACACTTTGCATACACTCAGAGACTCACTCACATTTATCATTACATCAATTCTTGGAGAGCTGATCCATGAAATGGAAAAAAAATGGTTTGGGGGCTGAGGCCTGATAGAGATAAAAATGACTAGAACTGGTTTGTTGATATGGATTAATGCAGCTGACTCCACTTTTGGACTCTGCTTTGGAGTGGTCATGGAGAGTGCCTGCACTTCCAGATTTACCATTGCACCACTAGTTGGGGATGGACAAAGCCTGCTCTGTCTCCACAGGTACACTCATTTACATCTCCTCAAGAAACAGTGGAAAGCCATCAATGATGTTTCTGAGAGATCCTTTTTCCTTAAAAAAAACAAAAAACATTTTAATCCCATATAAGTGAATGGCTACTATTTTCTCCAATGGGACAAGCAAAGCACTATATTTGGGACGAAATTGAAACCTCCTTCTCAGGTACTGACTGGCACAGCTCTCACTGGGGTTTCAAGATGTCCCCTTATATGCAAAGTCCACATTTTATACATCATCTCCTTGCCAAGACAGTGCATTGTATCCAATATTAGTTGTACTTAGGGTAGACCCATTGAATTCAATGGGAATTTAAGTTAAGACTAATATTGGATACAACCCCCACTGCCACCACACATTATGACCAGCAAATTGTGAATTGTCCAGATACTATTATTTTATTATTTTCAAAGAGGGATTGATAAATAATAAAATGAGACAAGATTTGGTCCAGTCTTAAAGTTAAAAGCGGGGCGGTGGAGTGGGTGGGTGGAACACAGTTACTTGAAAGATGACGAACTAGACTATCCAAAGGCAAATTCTGGACTAACATGGGAATTACCGAAATAATAATGTGTGTGTATTTAAAATGTAACCCATACTATATTTGCATAATGCTAACACATACTATTAAATCTGTAATCAACCTTTTTAAAAAAAAAAAAAAAAAAAAGATGAAATTCCAGACAGCAGGGAAAATTATATTAGATGTTCTAATGTTTATTTTCAATTCATGTAGTTAAACCATGTATAAGTAATAGAATGCCTTCTGGCCCCATCCACTTGTGTACTTGAGGGGATTGCAAAGGATCCTTAAGAGATGGGAAAGGATTAAGGAAGATTCTAAAGCGCACTGAAAGCAAGAGCCAATCAATAGCCAATTATGGCTGGCATTAAAAGACAAATTAGTAATAGTTACCTGGGAGGCTTTTTCTCAGGAAGCTTATATTCAAAAAGTTTCTTTTGATGATAAAGGCCAGCATAAATATAATAAAATATATGGAAGTTTTTCTCCCCTCTGTTAAAGAAAAAAGAAGTTACCATAAAGCATATAAACACAAGTTGTGACTCGGAACAAGATTTATGTATCATTCTACATCCAATAAGATGTGGTGAACAATAAAACGAAAAAAATACAGAATTAAAAACTTTAAAATCAAATTATTATAGTAAAACTGTGGCTTGTCAGCCGGGAAGGTCTTGTTTAGATAAAAATGTCTTCAGCAGGCAGCAAAAACAAAACAAAGCCAACGTATAGATATATTGTACACATATACGAAGAACTTCTATTATGGATGCAAAGGGGTCCAAATATTTTGAACAACCATCAGCCCCAGCCAGCACTTATCAAGGATAATGGGAACTGTAGTTCAAGACATCTGGAGGGCAGGCTGATTTCTTGTATGCCCAGTGTTGCAACAGTGCTGTACTGTAAGCCTGCTGGTATAATTCAATTTGCCTTAGTTAGGCTCAGAATTTGTGACTTGCTCAGAAGGCGCCATAGTTTGACTATGACTGAGATAGGATTTGAGCTCAGATCTCCTAGTTACGTGCCTAATACATTAGAACAGCTAACAAGGAATCCCTTAATATGGCTTTGTCCTCAATCCTTTTAAAAGTCTGGATAACTCCCAACACATTTGCTAGCATTCTTCCAGGCTAGAAAAAAAATGCTCTTGGAGAAAAGTGTACCATGAGAATAACATCACTGTCACAGGCCTTCAGGACTTGTGTCTTTCATGGCAGCTCATCAGCCTTGTATTATGCCTCATTGCAGGCCCAAAATCAGGGGGTCAATAGAACTCCTGGAGAGCCACCATGGCTGGCAGACTGCATTTGGCTGGTGTTGTGCAGGTGGTATTGTATGGGTCCATTCTGAATGTAGATCATCTTCCTTTGAGCTATTACAATTCAAATATTGCACATTTAAAGAATATTAGGTCAGTCTGAATGCTTTAACTAGTTGTGGAATCTGGATTTGTTGGGCAGAATCCAAAGTCACACAAACGGACTTCTCCTCATGCGACAGGACCTCCACCCTGCAGCTTAGCTGAGCCCCAGAGTTTGTTCCAGAGGATTCCCTAGACCTCATGGCCATGCTGGCTTGAAATGCCGGAAATTGTAGTCCAACATAGCTTGAGAGCACCAGGTTGGGGAAGGGTAGCATAGAACATCTGAGTTCTACAGGGGAAATACTAAAAAAAACACTGAACACCTGGACTAAAAGAGTGCTCCAGGTCTCAAGAATGACAACCCTGTGGGGATAGCATGCTGGGTTTGGGTTTACAGAATCCAAGCATCCAAATCCCTGGTCAGCATTGAAGTTCTGAAGGTGGCATTAAGGAAATCACTATCTTTCTCCTTGACCTGTACCTCACCCAAGTTAATGACCCTGTTCAGATGGCACGCTAAGCCATGGTGGCTAAACTATTTGAATTAAATATTATGGCTTAGCATGTCATGTGAACCATTCCTAAAGATGGTGGCTACTTAATGTTGGTTTAAACAGGCTCACTCACCATTTGCTGCAAAAGGGTTAGCTGCCTAACCATGGCTTAGCTTGTCATCAGAACTGGCCCATTGTTATGAACAAAGGTGGAGAAACTCGCTAGAGAAAAGGCTTGATGCAAATAAGGCGTTCCATCAGGTATTGTGGTCCCAAGCCGTGTAAGGCTTTATAGCTTGGCAAAAACAACAGCAATTGTGTGGCTCATATCCCATATACAATTGTTTTAATAGAAACTGCATTGAAAAGTGTTCTATTCTTCTCTCCTTCCTGTTGAGGTGAAATTGTTAAGAGCAGCTACCATAAAGAAACTCATAGCCAGCTGGGAGGAGTACATCAGGCCCCATCTTTCCAGGCCTTTAGAGGTAATATTTATTTTCAGTAGCCTTCTCCTGAAGTTTTTAGGGGGCTGCTTGATGAAAATTATTTCCGTTTGTTCTTGATTCTAATGCGTGCATTTGATTTTAGGCTTATTGTTTTGTTTTGACTAGTTGTGAAGCTCTTAATTGGATTTTAATTGTGCATTAATGGTTTATAAACTTTGCAAGTCATTTTGGGAGGGCTCTTTTGTCCATAAGCACTTTCCAATAAATAAAACAGCTAAAAACAAAGAAAGAAACAAACAGAAGTATTTTACACAAAACTGTCCAGTTTATACCTACACAGCTTGCTTGATAACTCTGGATTTTTCCAGCAGATATTCAGAGATTTTTGCTCCCATTACCGCTCCTGTTGGCGTAAACATCATTTCCAGGTATTTCCCAAAGCGACTGGAGTTGTCATTGATAGCAGTGCAGGCGTTCCCAAAGGCTTCAACTAGAGGGTTAACCTGGAGAATCTTCTCCCGCAAAGCACGATTGCTAGCCTTCACAGACAGAACAGGACACAAGGACTCTCCCAGTAAAACATGTCTGCTGCATAATTTGTTTATTTAAAACATTTCCAGCCTTCCTCCCAGGCAGGGAACAACAACAAATTAACGCAAACCATTTGAAACAAATACATCAGTACAAACTCTAAGAGCAGCAAGAGGAGGCCGACAATAACATCAGCAGCAACAAGAGCAATAAAACAATAAAAGCAGCATTAAAATATATTTTATTAAAAGCTCAGGGGGAAATAGAACATTTCTGTCCATGTCTACTCATAGGTAAGTCCTATTGAGTTCAGTGGGGCTTACTCCCAGGAAGTGCATATAGGATTGCAGCCTAAAATAGTATTTGCAGTACATCTAAAAGCTAATTAGAGAGTCTCGCCTGGTGCCCAAGTTGCAGTCTTTCTGGCACCAAGTGAAGGCCTTTACTTGTAGGCATTTTAGTTCTTTAGTCGTCGTTTTTAAATTTGAAGAGGATTCGGAAGCTTTTTCTTCCTTTTTTGGCTAACAGCAGCTTAGTGTTCCAATCTGGACAAAAAGCAATTAGTTTTACCTATGGTCAACTCAAATCAACATCCGAGCATGGTTTATCAAGTTAGCTTGTTTTAGTAAACCATAGTTAAGACTAACTGCAGTTAATCTGGGTTCAAACATAAGACTAAACTGTGGTTAACTGAAAATGGAAATTGAAGCTTCTAATCTCCTTGTGGCTGCACTAGAGAAGAGAGGAAGGGCAGTAGTACATGAGCACAAGGCTCGTACACATAGGTAGGGTGACCATATGAAAAGGAGGACAGGGCTCCTGTATCTTTAACAGTTGCATAGAAAAGGGAATTTCAGCAGGTGTCATTTGTATATATGGAGAACCTGCTGAAATTCCCTCTTCATCACCACAGTTAAAGCTGCAGGTGCCCTCTTTTAAATCTGGTTACTATAGAATAGCTCCTGCAGCTTTAACTGTTGTGATGAAGAGGGAATTTCAGCAGGTTCCCCATATTTACAAATGACACCTGCTGAAATTCCCTTTTCTATGCAACTGTTAAAGATACAGGAGCCCTGTCCTCCTTTTCATATGGTCACCCTACACATAGGTGTTATTAAGAGTAGGCCCACCTGTGCATGGGCCCCTGATTTCCTGAACTGTGCTCTGAATCTTTAGAGTTGCTCCAGTTTACATCATCTGCCTTAATACAAGTCTGCTTCTTCGCTTTGAGCACAGTAGACCTGCAGTTACTAGGAGACCTTAGAACTCCCTCCCTTAGCAGACCAATAGGGAGTGTAGCATGAATTCACCAGCCATTTAAACTAAAGGGGAGACTGCCACCTTTCCCATCACCATACTTCTTTTCTTCTTTTTCCTTTCCCTTCCCTGTCGTGGTCTTTCTTTCTCTTCCTCGGTTGCACAAAACAAAACATCTGCTTTTATGAAGAGCTGCTGGAGGATGGAAGAGGGAGGAGGGATTGTTGTATTGAGGGGAACAGAATGGGCAACTTACATCACTGTAAGTGCTCAGTGGTGAAAGAAAAGCATTCTGCATATGTTCAGAGGCACTCTATATTTAAGAACATAAGAAGAGCTGTGCTTCATCAGACCAAGGTCCATCTTGTCATAAGAACAGCCATGCTGGATCAGACAATATGGATATGAGTGCAAAAGTACCCTCCCACCCATGTTCCCCTGCTGCTAATATTGGTGCAATATAAAGAAACTTCAGTAATTCAGTGAGCTCCATCAGCTGAGCGTTTTAGTGCACACTCATTACTGGACACTCACAGATTTTCGTGGGTCCGTCTCATGACATCGTCTGCCTCCCGCATGCCTCCCACCCCCTCTGGCCTTCCTTGCACCACAAAAAAACACCCCAGTAAGTCTGACCTATTTTTAAAGACAGAAGTTGCCATTATCTCCTGCTGTGTGCAGGAGAAGCAGCGTGATCAAAATGGCCCACCGAATGGGCCACATGCAAGTTGTTTACTTCCTCTTTTGAAAGAGGAAGTAATGAGGGACAAACGCAAGGGTGGAGAAGTGACGGAAATCAAACACGATCCCCCCCCCCCCCCGTGTGATGACAATTTGCATGGATATATATGGGATGTGCATCGAATTCAGATCAAGTCTGAAACCCAAGAAGAATCGGGCAGTCTTTATGTCTCAAAAAAAATATTTGGTTTTGTTTCAGTAAATGCTGCAGGAGAGGGAGGGGGGAGTATGGTTCAATGACTGACAGGTCAGGTGCTAATCCTAGGGCACCTTTTTATCATGGCTCCCAGCACTGTGCTTTGGGAAATCAAATCACTTCTCCCCCAAATTGGAGAGCTCCCCTTCCACATAAACTGCTGCACCTATTCTGCTGAAACCTTGCTGGTTTCTTAATTAGGGACACCTCTGGGCCAACTGAAATTTCAGAACAATGGTCCACAAGGAAGGTAGATAGATAAATATGTCCTTTTTTGGAGACCCTCAAAATGTCAAGGCCTGTGGCTATTATTCTGCAATTTGAAAGATGTGATACCTTCTGATGGGGCAATGTATTATGAAATTTTCACCCAATTCCTCCAAGGAATAAAAAAAGGGTATTGGCAGCTGCCTTTGAAGTAAAATAAATTCAAAATAAAATAAATAAAATAAAAAGGCACATGGCACACCAAAAATGCACTTTTTTTCCTGACGCTTTCTGACATTCCTAAGGGGATTACTTCTGCAATTATTATTTAGTTCTGGGCAAGAGAAAAAAGTTCAGTGATTTTCTTTAATTTTCCATGACAATCAACAGGAAGCACAAAGCTTTGGTTTTTCCGAACCTTGACTCGGGTGTGGTACTGAACTAAAGTGGACAGTCTCCAAATTATTCAGAGCAGAAGCAGGATGTTTTCCAAATCGTGGGGGGTCAGTGTACACCTCTAATGTATGTATACACATATGTATGTATACACACACACACACATTAAAATTATGCACTGATCCACCAATTCAACTCAGACACACACACGCACGCACACACACATGCAAATTTGTTATGGGCCTGTGCCCTGGATCTTTCAAGAACTTAGCAATGCCCATGCTTCCACAGTCTCATCAGTTTAATGCTAAACCATGATTTAGCGTTACATGTGAGCGCAGCCAGAATTTTACAACGTTGTGCTATATGGCAGTCAATAGATACCTTTCCCAGGAAGGTCAGATGTTGCACAATGAGATGGGCACTTTCAGTCTTTCCAGCACCGCTTTCTCCGCTGATGATAATGCACTGACACATAAAACAGAAGTGAAGATGCATAGCTTACAACTCAGGAGTAAACTTTAATCTCCATTCAAATGAACTTCCATAGATCATTAAAACATCCAAGCATGTTAAGTCGGACTGCCTTTCTAGAGTCCAACAAATCATGCACAACTTGGGATAACAAAGAAAAGCTCCAAATTTACAAACTTAACTCTCTTTAGTGTACGCGTAAATATTGATCAAGCAAGAAGCTTTCATAGATTACAATTATCTTCATGGATAGATACAAAAATGTATGTGTTTGATCCACATCAGCGGGCAGAACTCAGCCCATGGGATGCTTCCAATGGAGGAAGAAGGGAGACATTTTTTTCTGGTTCCCCTCCCCCTACACCTCCTGTGCCCCCCACAAACTGCTCCAGATGGAGGGGTCCTAGCACTAACAATCAGAAGTAATTGTGAAGCTATTCCATCTTTTTCTCCTTAACGGATGGAAGATGCCATGGGAAAACATGAGAGGGTTACAAGTGGAATACGACAATGCCTGGACTCCCTGTAAAATTCCACGAATGAAGCAGAGCAATGATAGGATAAAAGCCTCATCTGGAAGCTTTTCCTGGGGTTTCTTTAAAATGTACATCTAAAATGTATATCTAAAAATACATTCACTCAGGATTACTGTACAACATGCAGCAAATGGAGAAATTTCCAAATTAATCTGGTTTGTTTTTTGTTGTTGTTTCATTACAACCAATGGTCAGCTTTGCATGTCACGCTTCATGTGAAAAAAGTAGCACAGGACTGCAATCTTCAGGATATAAAGGCTCCCATTCCTGCAGGACTATGTTCCATTTTAATTAAAATCGTTGCCATATAATTGGTTTTATGTCTTCATTACATTTATATTAGAAATATCCCAATTATGTGTTGCCATGAAAATGTGCAATCACAGAGTTCATGACTTATAGCCACAGATATTAGTACTTTGGGGCATTAACCTCAACGCCAACTGTGAAGACCTCACCTAAAAACAGACAGAAATTGTTGCCCTAGGTAGCATGTTGATCAACTACGACATGCCCTGGAAGTTGAAATCCTCAGCCAGAGTGGTGGCATATCTACAATACCAACTGTATCCTCGCACACGTCCTAGGAACATTAAACCTAGTCCTAGGAGTTGTGTATCCATAATCCACAAAACCTATGTGCTGCAAATAAATCATCTTCAAGGCCTGTCTAGTTTACCCATTTTGGTAATCAACAGTCACACTGGATCATTTAAGAACTTATTTTGATTGATTTGACCTTTATTCTGAACACTTATTTCTGAATAGACGTTTTTTTACATGTGAAAGCTTGTAGCTTTTTAATAAGTAGCTGTTCTCATAAGACATTTTGGTCAAAACCATGGAGAACTCCTACAGGCATATAGCACCAATGGAGGTTTACCCCTCATTTTATTTCACCCCCACACAAAGGGAACAAATTGTGCAGAGTGGGGGGAGAGTAACTGGTTGGGAGGATTTAAACATCCCTTACCTTTGTGTGCTGGTCCCAATCTAGATCAGGGACCTGCATGCTTACTCAAAGGTAAAAAAATAAAGTTAGGATCATCTGCACACTATGTATTTAGCATAACATGTAGTTTAGCCCTAAGCTTTGATCCAACCCACTACATTTTTAAGCATTCTTTTAGAAAATGTCTTACATATACACCTAAAACTAGTCATTTTTAAAGCAGTATTAAGACCTTCAAGGTTTGATTTTCTCTGTGCAACACTCACAATTTCCTCACAGAATGTTTGGCCAAGTTTAATAAATCAACAGTCTAAAAAGTTTGGTATGTTCCCATATTGTACAGAAAATGTTAAGTATTTTAAAAGTGGATGTTTTCCTACCTGGTCTTTGTTAAAAGTAATCATGCCTTGGTAAGCGGCATCTGCAGAGGCAAATATGTGGGGTGGATTTGAAGAACGCTTCACACCATGGTAAAGCTTGGAAAACTAAACAAGAGAAGATAGTTGGCAAAGTACGATATGTGAACCATGCAAATAGATGTTCTCCCATAAAACTGTTGAAGGGACAGAAAAATATTCTCCCCAAATCCTGCGTGTGTTTTTCATAGGAAGCCACCTTATATCAGCTCAGATTATTTGTTCATCTAGCTCAGCCTTCCACACTAACATGGTGCCCTCCAGATGTTTTGGACTACAGCTTACATCAACCCCAGCCAGTACAGGCAATAATCAAGGGTGATGGGAGTTGTAGTCCATTTGGAGGGCATCAGGTTGGGGAAAGGCAATCTAGACCAATACTGTCTACTTCAGCCTACCCCAACATGGTGCCCTCCAAATGTTTTGAACTACAGCTCCCATAATCCACAATGAGTGGTGATAGGTGATGGGAGTTGTAGCCTAACATATCAGGAGGGGGAGGCTGGTTTACTCTGCATGGCAATAGTCCTTCAGAAATACAGACTTTCTATCTGATCCTTTTCACTGGAAATGCCAAGGATGGGATGCAGTACCTTCTTCATAAAAGGCATACACTCTATCACTGAGCTATGCTCTCCCATTTTGTTTTTCAGTGGCCCCTTTATAGCAGCAGAGAAGGTTCTACCCTAAAGGAGGCCAAAAATAATTTTAAATACATAGAAATAAAATAGGGGCCTGGGATGAGTAAATTTCATGGCAGGGGAAGTATTGGTGCAACTCTTCTTCAGAAACGTATGCCCTTTGTTGAAAAATGCATTCTTAGTTAGAACCGCTTTGGATTGCTTTTCTTAAATGAGAAAAATAAAACGATGTAACTGTCCAATACTTAGCAAATATTAAAACAACAATAACCAAGTTTCGAGGATCTCTCTTACCTGTGGAGAATAGATGCTGAGATTCTGGAAGGGGTTTAAGGCTATTAAGATATCTCCAACGTAAGTATAAATCTGTAAATCCGCATAACGCTTCTGCAATTGATGAATAATTGTATCCTGAAAAGAATCCAAGCTTTAAAGTTAAGCAGTATTTTTGCAGATAGGAAAGTCATTGTACGTATGTACATCATATGCATGAAGCAATGAGTAATAATCTTAAATGTCATTTGTCATTCATGTCAAATATTGACTTCACTATATCAAACCCATTGTTGCCATAATCTCATATCTGTCATTAAGATAAATCTATAACTATGCCAGGTTAAAAGCAATAAGCCTGTCTATTAACTTTTAGTTATTGTGTGATTTGGAAAAATATGCTGGTGTCTAAATATAAACTGGAAATAGAAAAACACAATGAAAATATATTGAACTTTCTGTTGTTGTTGTTGTTGTTTTAACTCTCTAGACAATGCCCATAACATTAAGTAAATTGCTTGGTATAAACACAAAGATTTTATACAAAGATTTTGCTTACAATTACAGCTTTTTTTAACCTAAGGCTCAAATCCAGCTCAAGTGAAGCACTTTTACATACCATTAATTTCCAATCAATTGCCCATTGAAATGGATTTTCACAAAAATGTGCTTAACTTTGACAAGATTGAGGTCCTACTTTTTGCCTCTACTAAAATAATAAAAAAGGAAAAAACTGGAGAGATCTATCCAATCTAATATTCTTCTACCATAATGCTCATGTGCCAATTTTTATTAGATATATAGCCCTATTGTCACTGTGATAAAAAGAGCACAAATTATGAAAATTAAGTTCCCCCTTATACTTTCTTAGATGAGAGTGAATAAATATTTCTTTCATTACACATGTGACCCAGGTTAGCAATTCATTACTTTGAATGGTAGAGTAGTTCTTTCTCCCTAAAGCAAACTAGGGCCAGATCTACACCAAGAAGTATATTGCACTTTGAGAGAAGTAAGAAAAGAGTATATAAGAGGCAGGAACCACACTACTGCTTTATAGCCATATTGAAGTGCACTGACAACTGTTGGGGACCATGACACATACCATACATCGCTTTCATAGTGCTATATCCTGCTTAGTGTTGCTCCTGCCTCTTATATATCGCTTTCTAGAGAGCTTCAGCTATTGGGCAGTATAGAAATGCAATAAATAAATAAATAAATAATTTATAGTGCTATATCCTGTGTGGTGTAGATCTGGCCTGGGTGCAAAGAGCAGTTCTTCCTCCCAAACGCAAAACACTACAGAAGCCCTGCTCTTTCAACGGTGTGAGAATTCAGAAACCCAGACAGACTCCCCTCCTATGTGGGTAGCGGGTAACAGGAATCCCAAGAGGACTGAGGACTTCTTTAGATTAAGGGGCAATTGCATTCTCTTACTGGGGTTCTGCTTCCTGCTTCTCTTGCACAATTCTAATGAGCTGCATTACACAGGCGGAGAGGGGTGACCACATGGTCTATAATTGAAAACCTCTCCACTCATAGCCTTGAATGGGACAGCACCTTCTAGTGGGTGCTTTGCAATGCAACTTCAGCTGCATGTGGTAGGAAAATATATTTCAAAACGATAGGGATAGCCAGGACAGAACAACTGGGCTAAGGCTCAGGAGATGTGCAGGAAGTTGACATCGCCGTCAAAATGACCCACAAATGTGCGTGAGTGGCCAATCATGAGTGTATCTTATTTCATTTGTGTGAAGAGCCTCTGACTGGCGGGACAGATCGGTTTCAGAATACAAGAGGGTCAATGTCACATGCTGATATCGAAAGGCCAAACTAGTTGTGGTAGCGGGAGTAGACTCATGCATTAAAATCAGAGTTGCCACACTAAACAGGGAACTGTAATTTAAAGAGCAGCATGAGCAGGCAGAAGGGGAAGCTGAGCTCTCCCTCACTTGTTCTTCCTCCCCCATAATTGTTGCACCTCAGTCCCCCCCCTTCAGTAGTTTCTAAAGTAGAAGTAACTCCTGCAAAAAGAAAATGACAGCCAGTGTAGGGTAGTGGTTAAAGTGCTGGACCGGGACTCTGGAGACTCAGGTTCTAATCCCCACTCGACCATGAAGCTCACTGGATGATTTTGGGCCAGTCACTGGGTATCGGCCTAACCTACCTCATAATGTTGTTGTGAGGATAAAATGTAGCGGAGAAGGAACTAAAGGACAGGGCTATGCAGGTAGGAGCACGCTCATTCCTCAATGGTCTCTGCTCAGTTTTTGGAGACAAAGTAAATAAGCTGAGTAAATTAACTTTGGGAAGGAGGGCCCAAATCTACTCCTCTTAACATCCAGTTCCAAGAGCAGGGAGAAGTTGAAACGGGTGCAGGGAGGGAGAGGGGAACATATCACAACTTTGGAGAAAAGAAGAAAGGAAAGAAATTGACTATTCATGGAAGAGAGATTTACCCTGCTGGGTAAATTGCCATGTGTTTATCTTGTATATGTAAAAGGTCACTGGAGTTGAAATTAAAAAGTGTATATACATGGAAAGCGAATATACAATTGCTATGTTTATAATTGTTATATATGCTCCTAATCCCTAACGTCCAAATAGAAAATAGTGATTCTGAAACATGTACAATCTAATCTTGGTGTTCAGAAAACTGGGCTTCTCATCATAGCAAGCACAAATAATAATGTAACTTACTGCCATCCATCATCTGGTTCCCTTGTGTAACAGAACAATCTAAATGCTCAGAATATAAATGAACCTACAATAGGAGATCATAATCATATGATACAAGGGTGGTCCCCCCCTCCCCCCAGTATGTCAGAACAATGAACAATTAACTTGGTGACATGGTGATATTATTAATAATATTAGTAATAAGGATGCCTTGCAGGCAAGAGCAGGCAGTGAGATCGTGGTTTGTAGTGGGGATGCATTACCTCAGCATATCTTACCTCATCCAGGACTTCAAGGTTTACCAGGTCATCATCTGGAGAATATTTCTCAGATGCATCAACACGATATGGTCTTCGAGTGTGTATTCGCTCATGCCTGTAAGAGTGTCAGATTTCATGTGTGAAAACATCCTTCCTAAAAAAAAAAGCATCTGGCCAAAGGAAATAATAATTGACCTTGTGGTTGGTCTTTTCTGAGAGCTACAGAGTGACTTGAATTGGTTTAACAATCATTCCCTAGCCTCAGGGGTCTGGGAAGTGTCCTGTGAGGGGAACCAGCAGATTATTTTAAGCACCTCTCACTAAACTACAGTTCCTCAGATTCTTTGGAGGAAACCATAACAATTTGCCTGCTATAAAACCTATATAAATTTGTGGTGCAGATAAGCACAAAGTCAGAACTAAAGACCAAGCCGTGCAACAAAAAACATTTGTAAAAATCAATGTACCGATTGAGAGCATTAGCACAATATTCATATCTTTTTAGTAACATCTATTTCTTCCTTTTTAGTGCAGTCGTCTGACAGGTCATCGATACATTTGCTGTCTCCATAAAATAAAATAAAATAAAATAAAATATCAGGATATGTTGTGTTGTCTGTCCTGAGCAAAATGGGATAAAATGGGCAGGAATGGTCTGACGTACACTTACCAGAGAGAACGTCCCATTTAACTCAGCAGGACATACTACTGCTCTACACATAACACAGAAAGAGATTCTAGCACTTCAGACTGCAAGTGCAAGATGACATTTAAAATGTCCATGAATATATTAATTTAACACATTTCAGAGGAGGCTATGCTGAATCTTTATAGTGGATGTGGTAGCTTACTATACACAGGGAGACTATTTCACTTCGGCGGGGAGCATTCAAACAGTTTACTCCCACTTGCAGACTGAAGTGGTACAGTCCAGAAGTCTCCCTCCTTGGTTTCCCACATCATTCTGTGTAAAATGCAAGAATGGCTGTTTCTTTCATTTAAATAGGCAGGAGATTATTATTCTGCACAATGGCATGTCTCTAATATAGAGCACAACAATGATAACCAATTTCAAAACCCCATTTCATTTACTCCACTGCAGCGTTAGTTCCACATGCACCTGAAGTCATTACTAGCTTGTCACATTCCTGCCCTTCCCTGCTTACACACACACACACACACACCCCTTGTATCCTTTGTTACACAATTTGTCAGGGCTCCAGCAAAAAAATAAAGTGCCTTTACCCTTTTGCCTTGAAATTTGCCAAAGCATCTCCTCAGAGTGGTTCACAACAATTAACTGGTCCAAGACCACAGTTCTGAACCACGACTGCTTTGACATACTAAATTCCAAGATCTAGAGGGGTAGCCGTGTGTTAGTCCATTGCAGCAAGTGGACAGCGAGCACAAAAGCTCAGTCATGCCAGAATACTTTTGTTAGTCTTTCAGGTGCCACAAGGCACTCTGTCGTAAATTCCAAGCGTGTTTAAAGCCAACTAGGAACATAAGAAGCTGCCTTATGCTGACCCTGTTCAGACCACACGCTAAGCCACGGTGGTTAGGCATTTTGAGCTAAACATTATGGCTTAGGGTGTCATGTGAACCATTCCTAGCCATGGTGGCTACAGAACCACGGTTTAAACACTCTCACTAACCACTTGCTGCAGAAAGGTTAGCAGCCTAGCCATGGCTTAGCGTGTGGTCTGAACAGGCTCACTGAGTCATACCATTGCTCCATCGAGCCCAGTTATTATCAACACTGACTAGCAGTGGCTCTCCAGGTTCCAGAAAGGAGTTTTTCCTACCCTACTTGGAGAGACCATCGATTGAACCTGGGATCTTCTGTATGCAAAGCAGGTGCTCTACCACTGAGCTGTAGCCCTTCCCACTGACCTACAGTTCCTTCTCTTTGCAGATTAAATGACAGCCTCTGTGTCACACAATCATGTTAGCAGAACCACCTCCATTTTTAACAGGAAACTGTAAAATCTCCATTGCACTCCAAGCAAAATGTCAAAATGCCCTGTATGAGAATGTCTCCTTGTGTGCGTCCTTGCATCCTTGATTACTAATATAAACAAGAGTCCTGGCTCCAGTTGTCTGTGTTGAAGTTAACTCTCTGTAACTTACTGTCAGGCCAAAGGTATTGTTTACAGGACTGTTTAGCATAATTAACTATGCCTCAGTGTTATGTTCTGATTGGTTAATGCTGCTACTGGGCCCTGCCCCTTGAAAGCTTTAATACTGTACCATATTCCCTATGTCTTTTGTCTGATTGCTCCCTTTGAAGAGACCAGGCCTTGATTACTAATCAATAAAGCGCTTTTGAACCCTCTGTCGCTGGAATGGTGGAGTCGTGCTTAAGGGCTGTTTGGATCTCGTCCTTGGGTGAAAAGAACATTGATCTAACAAATGGCGCCTGACTCGGATCTACCCCAAGACGGATTCATGCCTGCCAGTGGAGCCTAGATTGAGAAGCGATCGCCAAGAGAGATTTCTCTTGCCTCAAGTAGGTTAACATGCACTGTGCAGACATGGAGACCGAATTGACGGGACCATTCGAGCCAAGGTTACAAAATCGACTCCACCCGACAGATGGAAGGGAACAGGCAACAACAATTTGCAATCAGACGTGATTAGAAAGGGCGAAGACGGGAGACGGCTATTTGGTGAGTGAAACCTTTAATCCCATGGACCCTGACGGGAAATGGAGGGAGTGGGTGTTCACAATTGACCTCAGAAATGGGAAGCTTATAGTCAGTATTGGAAAAGAGTCCCCGAGCCCATTGGGGTTGTTGTCTCTGGGAAAGCTTTCATTGAAATTGAAATTGAGATTTTGAAACTCTAACAGTGTAACAATGAGTTAAAAATGTTTGTGACTGTGAATGAATGTCTTTTTTATGTTAGATTGTGGATTTTTTTGAACTTGATCCGAAGTTAATTTCAGCTGTGTCATTGGAATCAATTTGCAAACATAGAAATGTAATTGAGTAAATGTACCTCTCAAAGGATCGCCCTTTAGTGTTGGAATGTGAATTACAGAAAAGTTGGTGTTGTGTTAAAGTGAAAGAAAAAATTGTCAGTTTGTGTTTTCCACCCGGCCCAAGTGAAAGAAATTTGAAGTTTTTGTTTTCCTTCTCCTCCCTAGTGTTTTTTGCTTCTCCTATGCTTAGCAGCTAGAGATAAGCAGTTTTGTTCAGTGAAAGTTTTTGTTTTAGATTTTGAAGACTTTGTGTATTTTGTCTTTCACAAACCTCAGATAATTAGAACCCCATTTTCACGGAAGAAATGTCTTCCATAGCTTTGAAGATTCACTGCCTGAGTTGAAAAGCTCAAGTCCTTGTTGCCAACCGTTTTGCCAAGATGAGAGAAAGAAAAAGTATGTTGTTAAAAGTGGATAAGAGAAATGTCTGAGAGAGAGAGAGAGAGAGAGAGAGAGAGCGCGAAGGCTGTGCAGAAGAGATAGTTTGAAAGACTTTTAAAAAGGTTGTTTTGGTTGTTTTGAAAAGATGTTGATTTGAAGTGAAGTTGATTTGAAGAAGAGTAAAGTATGTGAATAGCAGAGGTGAAGAAGATGAGAAGTTGAAATGTAGAAAAAGAAGAAAAAGGAAAGTGTTTGAAGGTTAGTGTACGTGGCATGGTTTTTGACCAGAAGGAAAAGGGGGGTGAAGAAGCCCTGCCTTGAAAAAGTTAGTGAATGGACAATCTTGCATCCTCTGCTGATGAAGATTGGAAATACTGAATTGCTATATTTTTGTGTGTGTTTTGAACGTTGTGTTCTGAAAATTGCCCAGTGGTTCTTTTTTTGGGGGGGGCAGAGATATTCTAACTTTGGCCTAATAGAACTTTTGAAATGCTTTGAGCCCTGAGCCTGAGCCCTAAATGCAACTACAATTGAAGCCTAAAAGCACCCCTGTGTTCTTGCATCAGTATCCTTTGAAATTAGAAGCCAGAAGAAGAATACAACTATTGCTTTTTAAAAATGGACTTGTGAAATGATTAAAGCAATTAAAAACTCCAGCTTGCATCACTGTGTTTGCCCTACCAGCCTCAAGTGTGCTGTGCCAAAAACGTGGCACAGACCAGTGGAGTACAGTGGCAGAAGCTAACACCTGAACCCTGCCTGCCAGTCCAGATATGAGATCAACCTCCTCGTGGACCCAAGGCTTGCCTCATTGAATCCTGCCATGTTGATACCTGAACTACAAAGAAAAGAAGTTCCAGAGCATGAATGCCTTGAAGTCTTGCAACTTGGCACCAAACTTCGCCCAGACCTATATGATGACCTCGAGTTGTTTACTGATGGATCCAGCTACAATTGTACAACAAGCAGCTGAACTCGTAGTATGCACAGAAGCCCTGATGCTTGTTTCAGGCAAAGGACTATATTTACTGATTCAAAATATCACATGGACAGATTTGGAAAGAAAGAAGATTTGTGACTGCCCATGGAGCAGTGACCCATGGAGAATTAACAGTTGATCTGTTAAAAGCCCTGATGTTGCCAAAAGAATTGGCTAATTTGTCTACAAGCGAGCTGCCATAATTGGAGCTAGCCCATTTCTCAGTATTTGAATCCACCTTATGAAAAAGAAGACTTGGAATTAGCACAATAACTCTAAGTTTTCGAGAACCCAGAAAGATGGGATTTGTTACCCCTGATGTGCCAAGAATCATCATGACCTCCCTGTCATGACCTCCCTGAATCAGCCAAAGAATATAAATGCACAGTGAATTGTTTTTACTGGCTTCATTTGTAAATGCATCAAAAGAAAAGCCCCTGCAGACATGGACTTGTTATCTTTTTTTTAGAATCCAGATTGACTTTGTTGAAATGTAAAAGTTTTTTGAACACCTACTTGTTTTTGTTCAGGTTTTTTTCTGAACACCTACTGTTTTGTTCAGGCCTGAAACCATAGAATCAGATCTAGAAAGCTATTTTACTTCTTAGGTAGTGTAGAACATGGCACTTTTGTCCTAAAAGTAGGCTGGCATCTCATGAAGATTCCAGTCTGGAAGGCAGATAGAGTTAATAGGACCCTGAAAAGAGACCCTAGCAAATTAGAAATTTCCTTGAAATGGGTGGATGTATTTCCAATTGCATTGTTAAAATCAGAAAAAGGTCTTAAATTGTTTCATTTTGAGCTAATGTTTGGCTTTTCCTCTCAGTTTTTAGTGGGGGAACAAGAAAGAATTAAATAGGAATTGGGAAATGTTTTATTCCAAGAATATGTAATTGCCCTGCAGTTTTCTCTTTTCCAGCTCCATCGTTACCTGCACCTTTCCAGAGATTGTCGTTAGAAGAACCCTGCCTATTCCAGCCTACCTGCTTAAAGTAGGACCCCAGGATTGAGAAAGCCCTTGCTGCTTTGTACTTGTAAGTTGTAAGTGAAATTATTATAGACAGATAAATGGACACATTGTTCTAAAATAAAGCCTCCCCTGTGCCAGAAGGACACAGGCAAAGCAAAGTTCATCTGCCTTCTGGTGCACCGGAAGCCACCAGCAACATAGGCGAAGAAACCAGCACGGAGCAACCTAGGTACTCAACCCAACATTTAAAAGACACTAAAGTTATCTTACATGTGTGTGAAGATTGTGTAGTTGTAATTTTGATAATTCTTACTTTAGTAGGTTCCAAGTGTTTCTTTAATTGTCATAGCAAATGTTTTTAAGAAAGGATTTGTGCCTTTTACCACTCATAAGTAACTTGGCTTCGTTCCACAACTGCCAAATGTTCTTTGCAAAAGCTTATCTCCCTGCCCTGCAAAAGCTTGTGATCACCACACAAGCCAAAATATCAGAATTGTGTACACATATTATGATTCTACCCAAGGACTTTTAGAGCCCTACGGTAGTTGTAAATGAAAGTTAACAAAGAATAGCAGAGTTGGAAGGGGCCTACAAGACCATCAAGTCCAACCCCCTGCTCAATGCAGGAATCCACCCTAAAGCATCCCTGATAGTTAGTTGTCCAGCTGCCTCTTGAAGGCCTCTAGTGTGGGAGAGCCCACAACCTCCCTAGGTAACTGATTCCACTGTCGCACTGCTCTAACAGTTAGGAAGTTTTTCCTGATGTCCAGCCGGAATCTGGCTTCTTTTAACTTGAGCCCGTTATTCCGTGTCTTGCATTCTGAGAAGAGATCTTGGCCCTCCTCTGTGTGACAACCTTTTAAGTATTTGAAGAGTGCTATCATGTCTCCCCTCAATCTTCTTTTCTCCAGGCTAAACATGCCCAGTTCTTTCAGTCTCTCTTTATAAGGCTTTGTTTCTAGACCTCTGATCATCCTGGTTGCCCTTTTCTGAACACGCTCCAGCTTGTTTGTGTCCTTCTTGAATTGTGGAGCCCAGAACTGGACGCAGTACTCTAGGTGAGGCCTAACCAGGGCTGAATAGAGAAGAACCAGTACCTCACGTGATTTGGAAGCTATACTTCTCTTAATGCAGCCCAAAATAGCATTTGCCTTTCTTGCAGCCATATTGTGCTATTGGCTCATATTCAGCTTGTGATCTACAACAATTCTCGTTTGTAGTATTGCTGAGCCAAGTGTCCCCCATCTTGTAACTGTGCATTTAGTTTCTATTCCCTAAATGTAGAACTTGGCATTTATTCCTATTAAGTTTCATTCTGTTGTTTTCAGCCCAGCACTCCAGTCTATCAAGATCACTTTGAAGTTTGTTTCTGTCTTCCAGAGTATTAGCTATCCTACCCAATTTTGTGTCATCTGCAAATTTGATCAGCGTTCCCTACACCTCCTGACAAATCCATTTCGGCTTCTAGTAATCACTGCATTGATTTCAAGGTGTTTACAGATTGACTTCTTTATAATCTGCTCCAGAATTTTCCCAGACTGACTGGTCTGTAGTTCCCATGTTCCCAGGTTCCTTTTTGTTTTTTTGAAGATAAGGACAACGTTAGCCCTCCTCCAGTCGTCCGGCACCTCACCCATCTTCCATGATTTTACAAAGATAATAGACAAAGGTTCTGAGAGTTCTTCTGCTAGCTCCTTCATTACTCTTAGATACAGTTCATCGGGCCCTGGAGATTTAAACTCATTCAGGGAAATTAGGTGTTCTTTGACCATTTCTTTATCAATCTCAAACTGCAATCCTGCCTTCTCAACTTCTGCTTCACTTTTTCCAGGAAGGAGTCATAGACCCGCTTTTAAGAGAAGACCGAGGCAAAATAGGAATTAAGCACTTCAGCCTTTTCTTTGTTGTCTGTTATCAATTTGCCTTCCTCATTAAGCAGTTGAACCACCCACTGATGATCTATTTAGATGGCTCACTAGTTATCCAATATGGAGTAGTTAAAAGAAGGATTTCTTGCATTGTATTTTGTTCCATTGTAATGATTTTTGTTTATCCTTGCTTTTTGCCTTCCCTGTATTTTGTATTTTGTGAAAAGTCTTGCAAAGTCTGTAATCCACCAGCAAATGTATTTGTATTGTGAAGCCTTAGCCACAGATGATCTAAAAGAAGCTAGCAAGCTTAAGTTTTGAATTGCTTTAAAAGGGGGGAAATTGTTAGCAGAACCACCTCCATTTTTAACAGGAAACTGTAAAATCTCCATTGCACTCCAAGCAAAATGTCAAAATGCCCTGTATGAGAATGTCTCCTTGTGTGCGTCCTTGCATCCTTGATTACTAATATAAACAAGAGTCCTGGCTCCAGTTGTCTGTGTTGAAGTTAACTCTCTGTAACTTACTGTCAGGCCAAAGGTATTGTTTACAGGACTGTTTAGCATAATTAACTATGCCTCAGTGTTATGTTCTGATTGGTTAATGCTGCTACTGGGCCCTGCCCCTTGAAAGCTTTAATACTGTACCATATTCCCTATGTCTTTTGTCTGATTGCTCCCTTTGAAGAGACCAGGCCTTGATTACTAATCAATAAAGCGCTTTTGAACCCTCTGTCGCTGGAATGGTGGAGTCGTGCTTAAGGGCTGTTTGGATCTCGTCCTTGGGTGAAAAGAACATTGATCTAACAATCAGAAGCAGAGACATACTGTCGCATAGCCCCTGTATAATGTGATTACATGGAAGTAATATTTGAAAATGCCAGTGAACACCTTTTGTTTCTAAATGGGAAGTCCCAATTTCTAAAATTATCAGGACCAGAACTACTTTTTAACAGAAGCGGTGGTACGGTGCACCCTCTGTATATGCAAAAGCCCAAGCGCCTTTTATTTGTGCAACCAACATAATGAGAAAGTAGTACACCCACTGAGATACACCAGCACCCTGCTGGGGAATATTTAGCATTGATCCTCAATGACACTGTGATAGATTGCTCCTGTGCATGACATGCTGTGGAGAAGAACATAGCAATCAGATGACACTCGGGCCAATAGCATGCAAATCGGTTAGAACAATGCTAGGACTTTTTAGGGCATTGAGAACTGCCTTTTGCTGTGCATGACTGCAATATACTACCCTCATTCCCAAAGAGAAAAGGTACTTGGCTTTTTATGATTGGCTTGATAAATGCTGATTTCTCCACTCCTATTGCTTCTCTCTCTCCCCCCCCCTCTCGCTCTCGCTCTCATCAGAACCTTTTGACCAGCATGCCTAAGGTTGCTAATTGAAATAAAAATTGCAAAAAGCAACTACAACAAATCAGTTCAAAGTGATAACAGAAACTATGAGTCAGAGTAACGCAAAGGGGAAAAAAACCATATGATTGGCCTTAGCCCTTTGCTATGCTGCTGTCCATTAATAGTTGTAGAGGGAAAGGTTAATGGTTGTAGAGCACATATTTTGCATGCAAAAGGTGCCAAGTTCAATCCACAGCATCTTCAGGTAGAGCTTGGAAGCAGTCCTGTCTGAATCATTGCTGCCAGTCAGTGACAACACTAATGAGCTAGATCACAGGTAAGGAACCATTTTCAGCCCAGGATATCAGGGACCATGTGCCAGCAGGGGATGGGGCTACTGTTCATAGTGGGCGCAGCCACTACAAAATGTGGATGAAAGCACTAAAGGCGTGCACCCTCCAACACGCAAAGGGGGTGTCTATGCAAGGTCGCATTTGTGCCTCGAGCCCCAACTATTCCGCACTTGCGCTCCTGCCTGTTGTTTCCACGGCAGGGAGCTCAAGTGCAGGGTTTGCACCTGAAGGAGCTGCCGCCACTGCACCCATGCCACTGAGATAGCATGCAACCATCAAGGCTAGTAGCCATTGATAGCCTTTGCCTCCAGGAATTTATCCACCCCCCTTTTAAAGCCATCCAAATTGGTGGCCATCACTACATCCTGTGGTAGTGAGTTAACTATGCACTGTGTAAAGAAGTACTTCCTCTTATTTGTCCTGGATCTCCCACCAATCAGCTTCATGGGATGACCCCGGGTTCTAGTATTTTGAGAGAGGGAGAAAAATGTCTCCCTATCCACATTCTCCATACCATGCATAATTTTGTAAACCTCTATCATGTCTCCCTTTAGCCTCCTTTTTTCCAAGCGAAACAATCCCAGTTGATGTTGCCCTTTTCTGCACTTTTTCCATCTCTATAAAATCCTTTTTTAGGTGTGGTGACCAAAACTGTACACAGTATTCTAAGGGTGGTCGCACCATAGATTTATATAAGGGCAGTGTGATACTGGCTGTTTTATTCTCAATTCCTTTTCTTATAATGCCTAACATGGAGTTTGCCTTCTTTACATCCAGGCTGGATTGCTGTAATGTGTTCTATGTGGGTCTGCCTTTAAAGATGGTTTCAAAACTTCAACTGGTGCTAAGTGCACCCACTCAAATCCTGGTAGATACTAGGCTGTGGGATCATGTGACACCTATATTGTACCAGCTACACAGAGCCAGATCTACACCAAGCAGAATATGGCACTTTGAAAATGGTTTGAAAACTGTATATGGAGTGTGTCCTGGGCCCCAACAGTTGTTAAACCGTTTTAAAGCAGTAGCGTAGATCCTGCCCTGGTTGCCACTGTATTTCTGGGACCAATTTAAAGTTGTAATTGGCCTTTAAGGCCCTAAATGGTTTGTGTTCAGGTTATTTGAAGGATCTCCTTCACCCATGCCAACCTACCCACACTGCTTCAACATTTGAACAGGTGGTATATAGATGCTACTTGATATGGGTACTTATATGGATGTTTGATCTGTTTTTGTTCAAGTTTATGTATAATTCTTAGAAAGCTGTATTTACACACACACACACACACACACACACACACACTTTTCATATGCATTCATTGAAATTGATTTATTCAAATTTGTGTAGCTACTATTTCCCCCTCTTTTTTGTTTTGTTGAAATTTCACAATAAAACATTAATTTAATTTTTTAAAAAAAACCTTCCCACACTCTGAGATCAGAAGTCCTGCTTGTGTGCCCATATGTTTTGTTAATTTTGATGTCATTGTTTTGTTTGATTCTAATTTAAACAAGCTGAGCTTTGTGTGGTAGAGCATAAAGGGAGTTGTACTTTGGAGCCCTACAGTCCACTTTTGTGCACTGGAGTTAACCTGAGGTAGAGGTTCGATCAGCTTGGACTGAGGAGAGGCTATTGCAATGGCCAACAGGACTGTTTGCTCACTGAAGGCAGATTGGTGTCATCAGAGACAACACTGATTTTCCTGGGTTAACTTCCCCCTGAGACTTTAGTGTAAAGGGGAACATAGGAAGTTGCCATAGAAAAATGTCAGACCATTGGTCCATCCAGCTCAGTATTGTCTATTATGACTGGCAGTGGCTCTCTGGGGTCCTAGGCACAAACTTTCCCTTCACCTGCTACCTGAGTCTTTGAACTAGAGAGGCCTGAAATGGAACCTTCTGCATGCAAAACATGTGCTCTCCCAACTGGGCTATGGTCTCGCTCCTATGGTCATGTCATGAGAAACCAACTATCTGCAAGGGTTAACAGTAGGTAATGGATCACTATGGAGAAATGATCCCACTTATTTCATATATCTCTGTTCAGAGCAAACTTGTTTTTAATAAGCTAAGCAAACAGGATGTCCTCCTGAAGAGGTAAAACAATCATATCTACCCATGAAAGGCCTACCCAGTTGAATGTTAAGATGTCTTTTAAAAAATCAAGTTTTTAATAATGTATTGGTTTAATATGTTTTTTAATCAGTTTTATGTATTTAATTGTATTTTTGTATTCGATGTTGTTCCCTGCCTCAATCCAGAGAGAGAGGCGGGTAATAAATTATTATGATTATGATTATTATGAAGGTTTTATGTGCCATAACATCAACACCATTTGTTTCAGGTGGACCTACCCACTTCTGAATCTATTTTGGGACTAGTCTTCAGCATCTTTAAAGTTCTGGCTGGTTCTGACTGAAACTCAGAATGGATTCACACACAGAAATCAGAGCCACCAGCCTCAACTGTGTTCAGCCGTTGCTTGTGCTCCTTCTTTCCCTGGGAAAAGAACTCTGCAGCTGAGAGGTACCCATTTAGAGTGACTCTCTAGATGCCTTTGAAATTCCAACTTGGTGCATGGATTAGTTTATGAGCCATTGTGTTTTCATTTGGGGGCACCTTATATTTACAGCCTTTTTATACCAAGTCATTTCTAATTGCTGACTTGGTTTGCAAATGAACTACTTTTCTGAATAAATATAAAACTCCTGCTGTTTTTTCCCCCTTGGGCAATGGAAAATGTCCATTTTATTACTGAAGGCTTAAAAACAACAACCTAAAAAGCACATGCTGCTAAGGAAGCATCTTAGTCAAATATTATTAAAACACAAAGATCTCTGTGCTTAACTCAGAAGGGCAATACTGGGAGAGAGCACAACATTAGCATCATGTCCTCTCTGGCCTCATCTATTTCCTACTGGTCCTGTGCCCTGCAAATCTTTATCGAAGAATGAAATACAATCACATTCAGAGCGACATCACACAGATGACTTTGCAACTTACTCAGGGCTGAACCCTGTAACATTGGAAAATTGGATATTTGTGCCTGAAATTGGACATGTGTTAGAGATGTACGTTGGCCAGGATTACCAGATGATAACCTGAAGAAAGTGTCTCTCTCTTTTAGGCCATCCTCATTGTCGATGCAAAGGTGTGGTGACTAAGGAGGAGGGAGGCCAACCTAGAAGATGGAAGAGTTGAGTAGTTTGCCTCCATTCAAGACCAGTCCCTTTTGCAGCGGATTCTAGAAGTCTGCACTGATGGAGATTTATTTTTATTTATTTATTATTGCATTTATATCCCGCCTTTTTTCCTGCAAGGAATGCAAGGCGGCGTACATAATCTTCTTCCTCCTCTCCATTTTATCCTTACAACAACAACCCTGTGAGGTGGGTTGGGCTGAGAGTCTGTGACTGGCCCAAAATCATCCAGTGGGCTTCCATGGCCGAGTGAGGACTAGAACCCGGATCTACCGACTCCCAGTCTGACACTCTAGGCTCTACACCACACTGGTTCCAGATTGTAGATGTGTAGCTTCAAAGATGGGGTTTTTTTTTACCTATGAAGGTAAAATGTTCATATGTTCTGTGTCAAGCCTCCAGGACAGGAGTGCAGATCCTCTTTCAGCTTGAGGGCCGAATCCCATATCGGAGAACCTCGGGGGGGGAGGGACGGGACTGTATTACAGTAGTGGTTGGAGCCAAAGGCAAAAGAGGTGGAACAAAAATGACAAAATGCCTAAACACCAGCAAATTTTAGCTTAAAGCTCTTACTGCAAGTAACTAAGATTTAGGAGAGGTATCTCCACATTTTAGAATTTGCGGGGGGGACTGTACAAAAGCTGGAAAACCACCCAACCATCAGTGGTTGAGGGAAAGGGGCATGGCCTTTGGGGGAACCTGGAGGACAGGATTTGGCTCCCGGATTGGGCGGGGCTGATGGGAGTTGATGTCCAAAACGTCTAGAGAGGCTTCTGCTGTCTCTGAGTATAGTTAGTTGAGAACAAAGCAAGAAGGCAAACAAGCAGTGTGTCTGCCTAATATATTATTATTATTATTATTATTATTATTATTATTATTATTATTATTTACATTTCTATACCACCCCATAGCCGAAGCTCTCTGGGCAGTTTACAAAGTTTAAAACATTGAACATTAAAACTGATAAACAAAATTTAAAACCATAAAAAGCATAAAAACAGATTAGGGATTGCAACATTTAACAAAGGAAATCTTTGACACGATGGAAAACAAAAAAGACCTGGTGACTTCAATTCCAGCATCAGCAGTATCAAACTTCCAATGCAGTTCAAATGCTAACTGTTTCATCCAGTATGATCATGATGCCATAGAGACTTCTGCTTGGAGTACATTTCACAAGCGTCATAATGACAACACTGGCACAACCTTAACTGCAACATCACGCATGCTATGACTGTAATAAGAATCCATGTAATCGTTAGCATTTACAATATAATCAGGTGGCAAAATGGTAGCTTTCTTGCCCACAGTAGGTTTTCAGGTTTGCTATCTTTCCCTTGGTATTCACCCAGACAATGTCTGGAAGAAGCTGCATTTTAGACCACATTTAATTCTGCTTGCCCATCATTTTACGACCCAAGAGCTATTCTTGGCTTTGCCTGGTGTTATCTGCGTGTCTTAGCAGAGTGTACAGAGGAAATTACAAGCTGGGCACAAGCTAGTTTCTTGCAGCTAATTGCTTTCAAACTGGAATTGGAACTGGCAGAACAACTGGCTCTAGTTGTAAGACCTCCCCGATAGTGACAGAGTGCTGATCTAAAAAAAGCTGTCTACTGAGATACTGCCTAGAGAACCAGCATGGATCAGTGGGTAATGCCAGCTGTGGCTCTAGAGCAGGGCTGGGAAGCTTGTAGCCCCCCAGATGTATGGGTCTACAACTCCCACCAGCTCCCCTAGCCAGCATAGCAAACAGTGAGGGATCATGGGAGTTGCAAGCCAAAACGTTTAGATGGCCACAAATTGCCCACGCCTGTTCTAGAGACTTGGATGCTGGTTTGGCCATGGACTCATTGGAATCCTTTGGGCACAATATCACTGTTCCTCAGCCCTCAGTCAATTTAATTGTTTAGGAATGGATAAGATTGCAAGTGGACTTTAGCTAGTCACTTTAGCTAGTACTGCTTTTCTTATCCATGCCAAGAGGATATCACACACCGGATAGCCACAGATCAAATTTACGTCATTGTTAAACCTCGCCTTATATCTATTCAACTTGAGATAGTGGGGATGGGACCAGAGTAGCTACGCAGGTTACAATTGCATTTGCTGTCTCAAAAAAGTGTGGCTTAGAAAAGCAGGGTCTTCAGCTGAAATCAAAACAGTAGCAAAGTATTGAGCAAACCTCTTCTATGGGATAGTATGATCCTTCATCAGACAGATCTCTCTTGTTATCAAGAGCACAATGGCTTGAGGAAATCCCTGCCCTCAAAAATCCCCTGCATGAGTGTTTACTGGTCAGATAGTAGATATGGGACGTGAAAACCGCAATGCAACACACTGCTATTCAATTCATGAAACAGCTCCCACATGTAAATCTGTATGTGCACATTTGTGAACATTGGCTTGGGCATGGGTAGTCTATTCCCTAAACTGGAAAACCATTCAAAGAACTATATAATATCTTCAAAAAACTTTTGGACCTTCTTCTATACAAACTACACAGTCTATTTTTGTTCATTTGCACACAGGGAACCCAAAAAGGATTCCATTAAGGTAGATGGATGCCTATTGCTCCAAGAACAGGGGAAATGTTCACATCCAAATCCCCCCTAAATGTTGCTTATCACGCATTTATGACTGTGTCCATTTGTCAACAACACGGCATGGGAAGAGTGGTCATGTGTTCTACTTTATAGACAACAGCCCTCTATTTGACGGGCTGTGAGAAGACAATCCTTGTCTATTTGAAGGCACCTACTGATTGAAAGCCTGTCTAGTCTATTTCCAGTTTAAAGATAGAACAACCATAAGAAAGAAGAGCCTTGGGCTGTGTCTTGATGGTGCTGCATTGGCGCCATGGGCCCCCAAATCCTGCGTTTGCACACCTTCATGTTATCTCATGCGAAGGAGCGAACATGGGGTTTGTAACGAGAAGGGGAGGAGGGAACCACACTATTGGATGGGCGCTGCTGCACCTTCCAGGTTCCCCCCCTTTACCTTGGACAAAAAGTTTTTCCCCCCACGGGGAGGAGGTGGAGGAAGGGCCACCATCGCTGCTGCCACATGTGCCCCATTCCTCAGTTTCCCCCCCACATGAAAGTAGCGGGGGGGGGAAGGATCCCTTGGCTGCTGTTGGGAGTCTGCTTAAAGTTTGCAGAAGTTGATATGTGCGGGGCTGCTCTCCAGCACTAGTTGAAAGAGTAAAATGTTCTTTTAAGGGGGGGATAAGACGTATTGATAGAAGGGAGCAACACGATCCCCAAGGAGGTGCAAGGAGGGAAACCTTTCTGGGGAATATCAGCGGACAACACCCAAGACAGCAGCATTTTGAGATCACCTATAGTGTTGCAATGGTAAGTAAAGCTTACTTCACACCTCACTCTCCCTGTCCAGTGACTGTGACCAATCAGAGGCCGCCATTGCCCAGGACACGCCTCCAAAGCAAAGCTGAAGGATGGTGACAGACAGCAGATGCGTCGGGGTAAGTCTCTAACTTTTTAAAATCTGAGCTTTAGGGGGAAGCCCTGGGATGGCTCCACAATGGCTGCTGCATCATACACATGACCAAGCACCACTGCGGATCCATCCTCTGGCAAACCCCTCGTCAAAACAAGCCCTTGGAGTTGCCTACCAAGAGTTAGCACCTGGACAGCAGGAGTTTTGCATGTGCTTGTTTTATAAGGGGCTCTTAAAAACAGTATGGGTGTTGGTGCAATAAAGCCTTGTTTGGAAGCGCCCAAAAAATGTTGTTACTGTATTCAGAGGCTGTTATTTTCTGTGTCTGAGGGTGGATTCACACAACCATGTTTTTCACACAACCATGTTTTACACACATGATCCAAACAGCAGCCTGGCCTTTGCAAATTCCCATTAGGTTCTCACTGTGTGACAGATTTTTTTTTCTTAAACGTGCAAATAGCAGCTGTCAACAGGGAAAGAATCCATACATGACACGCTTAAGCAGAGAGAGTAAAAGAAAAGACAGACATGCATGAAAGACCAGCCTTCAGAAGCACGTCTGACCAATTTAGATTTTTTGCTTTAGAGCAGTGTGCAGAATAATCCCCCTTGCAGTAATATGAGGAAAGTCAACCTCACCTTGAAACTGCATTTATTACTTTGTTTTTAAAGTTTTACTTTAAGGCTTTTGGTTTTCAAATAACACATTCACTGTGTCTGGGTATGCACATACATTTTTATGACTTATGAATCGTGACATTTCATTTTCTTCATCAACATTAGCAGGTATTTATTTACAATAATGGTTTACAGCTTATCTAGCACCAGACAAATTTCATATTACAAAATGATTGCTGAGCAGAGTAAAGTGTGTGTTCATTTGCATTTAAATTCACTTTGAAAACAGTGAAATCCTGCCACCCTCTGGACAGCCGTGAAACCAAGAAATCTGGCTACTAGCCCCTAGATTGTACTAGAGAAGAAGGCTCTCCTGGGGACTATTAAGTACAAAGCTTTATTCAAAGAAGGGTTGGCAACTTTAAGCCACAATCATGGCTTGCCTAACCGCTCTCGCAGTGTTGAACCTTTAATATGTCACCGTTATCACTTTACTATTAACATTTTAATTTTCTACCAAAAAAGACACCAAAATATGAGCACGCTGTCTGTTAAAAATTCGTATACTGATTCATGAACACTTGCATGCAATTTCTGGTATTAGCAGTAAATCCAGGAAACTAGCAAAATGTGAAGCTTCCATTATGGTTGAATACATTTAGAAGACATGAATGGGAAAATTATTTCTCCCCCCACCCCCATCTTGAAGCTCACCATTTATATGGGATGTAGTCATTACTGTACATAAAGATCCATAATAACTAGAGTAGTCCAGGAAAAATCCAAATGGGGAAATGCTTCCCCACATTCATCAAGATGCTCCCAGCCAATTTAATGCAGCCAGGATGCGCATCACGATGTGGATGGGAACGCATATCACGATGTGCATTTCCATCACATCAGCTTTGCACACAGATCTTTTTGCTCTACTTGGGCAAACATCACTAAGGTGTTTTTTTTTCTTCATAGTTAAAAGCTCCACATTTCTGGAACTTCATTGTTTGGGGAAGGTTATAAGAAACTGTGCAGTACCTTGTCTTGGCTACAGAGCCTAACTCTTGTTGTGCTTGAATGAGATCAGCCAGCTGTTTCTGGAGTGCCATGTCCTTACCATGGGCCTGTCTTATGAAAGGATGTTCTAAAAGGTGAGTGACAGATGGCCGTTTTTCAAAGTCCTTAATTAGACACCTGCAAAATAGAGCAATCAGATTACTTATACATAGATGTATACATACATACAGTTACGCTACACGTGACTCTCATCCGTTGTTAAATGCTCAGTTGTTGGGTTCAGCAATTTTGATTTTGGCTACACTCTATATAATGGTACAAATATTTAGCTGCCTTATATTTATTTATTTTATTTATTTATTTATTACATTTCTATACCGCCCAATAGCCGGAGCTCTCTGGGCGGTTCACAAAAATTAAAACCATTCAAAGTATAAAACAACAGTATAAAACCATAATATAAAATACAATATAAAATACATATTATCCTATGGTTCTACAAATACATTGAATCATGGAGTATACATGGGAATAAATACATGGGAACAAATCAGAAATAACATTGTTTTATCAAAAATGAAAAATTAGCATATTACTATATATAAAAGTACAAAATCTGAACAAAATAATTTAAAGTGCAAGGTTACAGCATACTTACTTTCTCTATACTATAGTATAACCTATAATCATATTTTACATTAAATCCCCAAGTTGTTTACATGTGTTATTGAACTAGTTAAGTAAAACAACGCCAATCAAAACTTACCAGAATTATTTGATATTATATTTTAAAGGAATCATCCATATTGTGGTGCTTAGCTGTATGTACAGACAAAGGCCCCAATCCTACTAAAGTTACTTGTGATAAATAGAGGAATCCTACATATGTCTACTTAAAGTAAGCTCTACTGAGTTCAGTGGGACTTATTTCCAGATAAGTGTATCTAGAATTGCATTCTAACCCCACCGAAATACATGTAACTACTCAGTCACAACTAACTTAAGTCTCATGATTTTGATGGAAATTAATCAGAACTAACTTTAACTGGATTTCAAGTGGAGAATTCTTAATTAGTTTACCAATATAAAGAAATGGTAAGAAAATTAATAAAAACCCAGAAGAAAATATTAATAAGAGACTCTCCTAGAAATTAATAGAAGGGAGAATGCTTGAAATGTCTGAACACTCTAACTCAGGAGTGTTTTGCATGATCTATGTTTTTGATACAAAAACATCTTTTTCTTTTTTTTGTTTATTTAATTCTATTTATTTTTATATTCTAATTTTAAATAGTGCGGGGAGTGGGTGGGGGATAGAGGAAGAGAGGAAATAAATAGATAGAGGATAAATAGAGGATAAATGGGTGGGGGATAGAGGAAGAGAGGAAATGGGGGTTATGTGTCCAATCAAAATAATTAAATAGAATGTTTATAACAAAAACAATTCTGAGTCTCTACAACTGGAAAAACTCAGGGCTTTCAGGGTGAAAAGGCAGAATTTTGAGCAATATGGCTTCAAATTAAGCAAAAATAATGTGATCTAAATATAGAAATTTACTGCAGGGCCAGACATTTTTTAAAAAAACACAACACACTCCCTAATATGTCTCTTTGCATTAGTTTATTGAACTTGACTTGGTTCAGTTGCATTATTTGAGAAACAGGCATTTTAAAAGTTCTAATACATTATGAAAATTATTCTTGAACCCATACTATAGTTTCCAAGACTTTCATATTAGTTGCAGTCATTTGACCACACATTTTCAGACTGGTGTGTTTACTATTATATTTCAGCTTCACCAATGTCACGTGAAGTAGTTATTTTACATAAACATTTTAAAATTGCTTCAAATAAGCATTGGAAGCCAACCCCCTCAAACAGACAACCAAATTATTTTAAAAACTTAACAGGTGATCAGAATGAATGACAATGTATAGTCTCCTATAGTTACAAGTCATTTATCTTGCATATTTCACTAATGACAAAAGGGCAAAAATATACTCACTTCCCAAAGCTCAGCTTTTATTATTTTTAAAGAACATTAATGCATGATTCCTAGAGTAATCCACAAGTAACAGCTGCCTGTCAAAATAACTTTCATGTCTTTGGTTGCCTACAGCTTTCCTGAATATTCCAAGGAAACACAGCAGGGGAAATTTCCTCCTTTACAAATGAAGAGACTCTTGGTTCCTGTTTGGATTGGAGCTTTGTGATATAAAACCTTATGTCTCCCCTCCTACTGCAGAGGTTATAAATGCCACTCCCACCATCCCATGAAAAGAAATCCATCATTTGGCTTTATGGTTTCTAGTTTCTTTTGTTTTGTTACCCATCCTTTTTTAAGAAGTCAGTGTGGCCCAATATAAAATATGATGCTTGTCAATCTCTACGAGTTTATATCCTCTCCCTGAAGAAAAGGTGTTACAATCAGTAAATAGTGACCACCACAGTAAGAGAAAACTTTAAGCTGCTTTAAAATTGCAAGTGTGTAATGGCACTATTGGTTGCTTAAGACAAACCAGTAAAATTAAAGGTCAGTATGAAAAGTGAACCCATGACATCAAGCATGGCTCACCCCTGTAAGCCACTTGGAATACCAGAGTTTGTTCATCTTTAGAAACCTTGAAGGCGAAGAGTCTCTCTCATTCTCTCTGAGCTCCATCACACCAGCATTTTATTGCATTTTTGTCCTGTCTTACCGTTTTGCCCCACAATCCTCACATGACATCGTCCCTGTCCTGCAGATTCTTGCCTCTTCCCCTCCATTTTCCGTGTTTTTCTGGGGCGGGTGAAGTGCAGTATTTTTTCTATACGTGGGATAAAACCGCCCTTCTGTCCCCATATATTGCCATCCTCACAATATGTTACAGAATGTTCTTTCTTGTTGGGGGGGTGCATTGAAAGGTGGTCTTACTGATGAAAGAGGAGGGGGGGTTCTCCTCAAGTCTGTAGAACCGCTCAACCAGGAAGGGGGAGGGTGGGGAGGGCACATGAAGACCCCCCACAGAAGGGAGCATTATCTCACCTCTAAAGGCAGAAATGGCGCCCAGATGCTGACAACAAAACTGGGGGGGGGGGGAAGGCACCCACACCCATCATGATGTCCATCAACCACAAGAACCAAGGAACTTTAGGGGGAAGGAGAAGGGGATGAGGTGGGGTGGGCACAATAGCAAAAGAGTGAACAAGTAAAATGAGATTTTGCTGATACAATAGCAATACCAGGAAGGCATGTGAAAGAGACCAGTGCTTGCTTGCTTATTTATTTATTTATTGCATTTCTATACCACCCAATAGCCAAAGCTCTCTGGGCGTGCTTGACCCACTGATGAAACGGAGGTGGAAACCGAAGATCGTACCTGGGGGAAAAAAAAGGTGTGATGGACCCCCCTCTCTCTCTAGTCATGTGCAGGTGCATTTGTTCACCATCAGTGCTCAATGTCATACGTGCTATTTATTTATTTATTTATTTGTTACTTTTATACACCACCCCATAGCCAAAGCTCTCTGGGCGGATTACAATCTGCATGGAGCAATGCCATGGCCATGCCTGCATGAAGGAAGTGGTTATCAATAAATGGGACCATGCCACTTCCTGGCAACAATTCATGAAGGAAGTAAAAAGAAAAAAGAAAAAGTGACCCACCGTTTGCATGGATTACCACTAGTACCCACATAATCCCTTCAGATTGTATTGTACATCATCTATGTTGTTGGATCAGCCCACATAAGACTCTTTAGAGCATATTTGACTGGTCCTACATAATCAGTGTCAGCCATTATACATCTACTTCTACTTGTCCTATTAAAAAAGACTGGCAAGATCAGGATATTTTAGTTTAGAACAAAGAAAAAGATGACTAGGGATGCAATCCTATGCATGATTAGACAGAAAAAAGTTCTACAACTCCCAGCATGCCCCAGCCAGCCATTTCAATCTTTTAGAATGGAGAACAATACACTGCACAAAAAAAGGGAAACCAGCAAATGGGTTGGGGGAAGGGATGTGGCCATCTGGGAAACCCTATAGGGCCAGATTGGGGCCTCAAAATGGCCAGATTTAAGCCCCCAAGCCTGAGGCTCCACATCACTGTGCTAAACAGTGGTTTAAGAAGGTGGATTTAGAATTGCTGAACAAGGTGCCTCTCAGTCCAGGAAGTTATTTAGAACTGGAGCTCACACACAAATCATTTCACACACATATCCACTCCTGTTTCTCCCCCAGGCTTTCCTGATTTAAGCAGCCTAATTTAGGACAAAAATAAGGCCTTTTCTTGTCACTATTTTTAAACTACTGACAATTGGAAATCCATGCTGATCTACTGTAAATCACCTGAAGATCTATTTATTTATAAACATATTTATTATGTTTTTACACTGCCCGTCAACCAAAGCTCTCTGGGCAGTGCACAATGAAAAATAAATAAAAAGCAAGCATAAATTTAAAACATTAAAAGTTTAAAAGGCAATATAAAACCAGCTACATTAAAGACCAGGGAAAGCCTGTGTGAAAAGATATATCTTCAGGAAACATTTAAAAGACATTGTTTCTTCATGACAACATTCTGTTCATCTTGGAATGATGAGCAGGACCTCCTCTGACAATCGTAAATGTCGTCTGGGTGCATGTGGGGTGTTGCAACATTTTAATCCTTCCTTTCTCAGCTGCAATCCTCCTTCAGGATTGAATGCTGCATAGTAATTAAGCTGAGATAAAAACTTCCATTGATACCATTGGATGCTTAGGGCTCTGGGGAACAGATCAGAGGCCATTGTAATTCACTTTGGGGGCAGGGCCAGTGGCCATAAACCTGGGCTTGCAATGCCCCTGCTCTACAGAACAAACTTATTTCAACTTTGTACCAATATCTGCTGTGGCTTTCCCCAAAGAATCCTGGGAAATGTAGTTTACTGAGGCCACTATGAATTATCAGTCCATCTCCTAGAAGACTACAATTCTCACAATTCTTGACTGCGAAATGAATTAATGTCTATAGATATCTTAAGGTGTCTACTTACACTAAGGTTTTGATCTTTTCAAACATATCGTATCCTATGGCCCAAATGGTGGTTTTGTGAAGACCTCTTCTCTTGCTGAGGAGGCCTTTAGATCAGAAGACTCAGGAGGGGATCCACATTGAACTCTTTCAATACCCAAGGCAACGTTTTGTGAGCCGCTGTCATTCTCCCTTCTTAAAACTGATCTAGCACTCAATTTCTAGTTTCTTCAGGGAAGATTAATTTAATGTACCATTCTCAAATCAACCTAGCCAGCATCACATCATAAGTTGTTGAGGTTACAAAGCATGCTAGTTTATGAGATGAAGCTACACAATATGAGGCAGACAAACCACAGGTAGAAAGTACAATCATGAAAAAGTACCCTTTCGTTCAAAGATAAACTTTTTGTTTTGTTTTCTTACATCGTGAAGAAGCAGTGGATGAAACTGGATGGCATTGTCAGGATATATATTGTAAAGAATAATTAGACAAGTACATCGTTATATACTTAGAGTAGATCTTTTCTATAGTTAACACAGATTACTGTAAAACCAGTTCTAGCTAGTTGGGTGTATCCAATACTGCCTCCACTAGTTCTGAGGTGCCCAGAAGACCTACTACTAGCGCAACAGGAAGTAGTGCTTCTTAAAGCTACACCGGAAATTAGAGGAAACACTTGTTTCTGGAATGGGACAGGTCAGCGGAACAGCCTTCTGCAAGCTCCACTGACCTGGAAATGAATGTCTCTGCGCTTTTTGTCTGCCTGTTAGCTTCCCATTGTGCTAGCACAGAGGCAGCATTTTATACGGTTCTATATATTTTTACATATGCAAGTAACAATCGTGGAAAAAAGACAGCTCCCAACTTCCATTTGTCAAGTGACAACAGGGCACTAGACTATATGGAGAACACGGCTCCTCCCAAGGTTGACAATTTAAAGACCACAAATTATAGCCTGCACTCAGGCCTCAACACCTCAGTACACAATGTGTACGTATTGCCTTGTGGGTTTAGAAATCAGTTTTCTTTTTAAATACCCATATATGGGAAGGTGCCAACCGAGTCAGTTGCCAACTCAGTGTGCCAACTCAGTCCCCACAGGACTTACCACTAGTGCAACAGGAACGAGTGCTTTTGAAAGCAACACCGGAAATGGGCAGAAACACTTGTTTCTGGAATGCGAGAGGTCAGCAGAACAGCTTCCTGAGAGCTCCTCTGATCTGCTCCCATTCTGGAAACACGTGTTTCTACTCTTTCTGTTTGCTTCCACAAACAGAAAGAGCAGAAAATATGACATGCGTATTAAAGAGGAAAATATGCATATTAAAGAAGGAAATTATTTATGTACATATGAGCAATACAGTATTCATGTGATCGATGTGTATTTTTCTTAAGCAGCTGTTTAGTGTGTGTTACAACATGCTTATTGAAGGGGGAAATTGTTTGTACACATATGAGCAATTCATTATTCATGTGACTGATGCGTGTTTTTCTTAAGCAGCTGTTTAGAGTGCGTGTTGTTGTTGGTTTTAAATTGGGTACCACCTGAGAGTTAAACAACGGCAAGAAGTTGATTTGTCAGAGGGGCTGTCTATACACTCCTCATACCCCACAGCCACCAACTTGCAGCCACCACGGGCTTTTTGGACGAACCTGCGCTCTGGAAAAGTAGCCAACTTACCATGGCTCTTCCCTTTGCTGCGAGATCACCACATCCTTTCCACCAGCTGTTGGTGGTGATCTTGCTTTAGTTTCAAATTGGGGGCATTCCCAGGGGCAGATCAAGGCCTGGGATAGGACGAGGTAAAGGACGAAGGCAGAGCAGGGGGCGGGCTTGACAAGCTAAAACTGCAGCTTTTTCAGCCGGGAAAGTTCGCACTCCCTCCTGCCATGGAGATTAACATTCCCACCCCACAGCAAAGGCGCCATTGTCAAGACACGGCCAGGGAGATACGCAATCCCCTTCAATCTCCTGCCGAGGCCAGCCTTCCTTCCTATGAAATCTCATGAAGTAAATGCTTCAGGCAGTAGTTTCCAAAAGAGGCCACCATTTTCCTTCCTTCCCCAAAGCACTCTGTATTACTTAAGAAAATGAACCCCAGTCAAAAGCAAACTGGTAAGGTGTCGTTTTGAGTTCATGGTGCAGGTACAATCAAAAGACGCTGGTTTTTGGAAATAAAAGAGATGGACAAAACAGTGGGAAAACATAAGAGAGTTTCAAAACGAACACAACGATGGCTGGATTTGATAAAAGCATCTGTTCCCTTTGGTATATGATGGATGGAATCCCAAAACTCATTGGGAATACTGGCAGCTATTTAATAGTATTAAATCACATTTTTGTGCACCTGTTGGCTTGACTTTTTATTTTAATGTAATCCTATAGACACTTACCTGGGAGTAAGTGCTATCAAACATATGGGACTTACTTCTGCATATACATGCATAGGATTGTCCTGCACAGCTCATTGAAATCAGGAAAATAGTTGTGTAGGAATGTGGGTCTGCAGTTTAAAGACCCACTGTTCGCTTACCTCCTTCAATTAGCATTGCAACTGCTGTTGGGGCATCAAGACTCATGTCAATGCTCCACATCCATTGTGTGGAATTCAATTTTGGGATCCATATTTAATATAACTCAGTAGACTGCATTGATGACGAAAATTCAAGCTGTAAGATGCCTGCACTTCATTCTATAAATAATTATGAAGTGACATGATATGCTATACATTAACAAATAGTCACATTAACAAATAATCACATTGACTAATATTATGGTTACATTTTAGCCTGATGGTGTATGACCATAGATAATAAGAGTAAAATATACTGGAAAGGAAACAAATGCTGCACATGTTGGCCTTGATGAAAGTCAATCCATTACCTAATTTTAAATTCCAGTACCTTCCATCATGCTTTCTTAGCTGAAAATTAATCCTCAGAATTCATTAGTGTCACTACATTAAACAGAGGTTGCAGCCATTTGTTAGGTTACCGAAATCTAACATTCAGGTTCCTAAATACCAATTTCATTCTGTCACAATTACAGGCAAAGATGAAACATTTATTAGGCAGGAACAAGGAACACACAGGCCAGATTCACAGACAGTTTCTGAAAATCCATGGGCAGCTTGCATTTGGATGATAACATTGTGCGGATTGCTCTGCTTCGACAATGTAAACTGTCATTTTGCAGCCAGCAAATCAGAAGACTGAAAGGGGAAGCTATTCATCAACCATCTGATGTGAACAAATATTTACAAATGAATAAATGGATAGAAATAGATTTTACAACCGCAGCAGAGATGGTGGCATATCTTGTCAGAAGCAGCCCACCTCCACCAAAGAAAACATTCTGGTGGTCAGAACTGATAGTCCAATGTTTGCATTTATTTCCTAAAGTAGGAAAGGGAGAAACCTGTCAACTAAGGCAGGCTAGGAAACAATTTTCAAACTTTCCACTTTAGGGGAATTCTCCCCACATTGAATCATTTGCTGTAGGACCTGGATAAGGTTCTAAGGTATTTCTGTAGGCACATATGTAGAGGGTCAAACAAGAGGTTATGTTAATCATGTGATTGGCCTGTGTGTGTTTGTTTTTTCATGACAAAACAGAAGTTGTGAGAGGCCTGGTACAGATGGGCATGAGGTGAGGCTTTCATCCTTTTTCACCCATCATGGCCACTCTCAAACCAGTATTTGCCCCGGGGAGAAAGTTCCATTGGTGATAAGTTGGGTGAGAGAGACAGGCTTGGTACCATAATGGCCTGGAGGACAGACAAGCAACTCTTTTCAGAATTATGACAGACAGATATCCCGGTATTTACTTTCACACAAATTGCATCATTATGTATTGTTTGTTTAGCCATCACTGAAGCTATGTGACATGTTACATATATTCTGACTTTAAAATCAAACTGAATTCTCCTTTGAGCATTTTACGTGTGAAGGGGAATATGGCAATCAACGAGGCATTTCGGGGCATTTTTCTCCCCCCACCCATGTCTATGTATTAAGTGTGGATGTCTGCAGGAGGAAAAGCTACACATAGAGATCTAACCCTCATGCTATCACCTAAATGCATTCAGCACTTTCTATAGCTCTTCAGAGTTCTGGATGGCTCTGACTAAAACCCAGGATGGATTTGCCAAAATCAGAGCCACCAGCCCTCACTGGTGTTCATCCTGCAGGTTAAAGGAGCAGACAGGCCCCCAACACTGGCCCCGTCCTCAGTGACAAGGAGCCTGTCCCATCCCCAACCCTGACATCTATCTATTAGGTGTAGATGTCTGAGGGCAAAAGTCACGTACATACAGATCTACACCCATAGGCTTTCCTACTGCAGAAGTCAATGCCAAATGCACGGACCTAAGGAGTGGAACAGCTGTGTGCTGTCAGAGGTGGAGCCAGTAATCATATAGACCCCTTTACATGTATAACACATGAAGAGTGTTATAAAGGAAACTGAATGACCAAGTTGTATAGACTTCAAAATACTAAGGTTATGAGAACAATTGACTTGGGCTTCTTTTGTCACTCTCTTTTCTCTTATTAATTATTAATTTTCTCCCTGCATGTAACCATGAGTGTTAAAAAGTTGAAGACAATGATATACTAACTAAGGATTATTTGTAATATACTATGCTGGATTTTACTACCTGAGGCCATTATCCTCTGATGGTTCCTTGGCAGGGCTAAGTGAATCACACTATTGTTTATTTATTGTTTATTTTATTACCAAAACAATGATACCCTGCTCTTCAGCCTAAAGAGACATCAGACTAAAAGCTCCAACAGGCTTGGGCAAATAAAAAAGGGTGCCAAAAGATTTGGCATCAGGCAAGTTTTGTCAGGGAAGGAACTCTTGAGCCAGGGTGCAATGACTAAAAAAACCCCTATTCCTGGTCTCACTTCCAAAGGCAACAGGGTGTGGGGATAGCATGGACAAGGCCCTGTGATTATCTTAATAACTGGGAAGGTTGATGCATGAGAAGGTAAACTGGTCCAAAGCTGTTTTCAATCCCAAGCCATTTAGGGCTTTAAACATAAAGAAATTCGCTCAACAAACAGGCCAAGAGCCAGTGAAGCTCTGGTGAGATATGCTTCATTCTACTGGTCCCAGTTAATCACCTATTTAACTGCAGTATTTCGTACTAAGCAAAGGTTCTGAGCAGCCTACAATGCCAGCCCTACATATGAAGCATTATAGTAATCTAAACAAGATGAAATAGCAACACCAGTCTAATCTGTAGTGGGTAGATGCATTTCACCAAATCAGCTGCAACACAGATGTTAATTTTCCCCTCCATTAAACACTTCAGCAGGCCCACCAAAGATGCTCCAGACAAGGAAGCTGAGCTACTCTGTGCTCCCCTGAGGCAAATCCCAATACTGACAACTGACAGGAGGTGGACTGAATTATTTTCTCCTGGACATACAAACAATAGTAATGAATTTCCATCCCCAGCATCACTCAGCTCTTTTCCAAACCTTCAAATCTTATCTAGCCTTTAAATAGGAATTATTATAGAGACATTTTTAATTGGCAACGAAGACTCTAAGACTCTACTGTTGCTCACAGAAATGACAGAGCAGAACAGCTACATCCTTCTACGTCATAGCTTCATCAGAGACATTTAGTCCATTTCAGAGAGAGAGAGAAAGAGAGAGGGAGAGAGAGAGAGAGAGAGAGAATCTAAACATGCAGCAGTTTAATGTCTGCCATAGACAATATGGTGGTGTGCTTTCTTATTACTTAAGTCAGGTCTCTTTCACAAGTTTAATCCATGCAGGATGCAAAGTGGGAAAGAACTGAAAGCAAGCTCTGTGGAAAGCTGTCTCATCCCTTCGCATTTTCCCTCATAAACGTCTGCCTGAGATTGCTCATCCCTGCCTCTGTCATATGTAGCTCTGACTCAGCCAGCCAGTCACATGCCGAGACAGGTGGAAGGGAGCAAGCACACCATGAGTTCCGTTTGGAGTAATGATCCAGTGACGTGTGCAGCCTTCACATCTGCTCACCTGCTCCCATACCTGCCTGTGTCCAAATGGCTGTGCGACATAGCTGTTTTTGAAAACAAAATAAGAGAAAACAGGGGCAGCTTCACCTGCAGCCATTTCCCATTCCTTTCTTGTTTTCAGTCATAATTCCACTGGATGCATGGCATCATTATGTATCTAGGCAGCATTATCTATACTCCCGGCTCATCTCTGGCAACCCTTCAGTAAAGTCACCCTCCATGACCTGCAGTTCATGTATCCAAAACTAGCACGCCATGATTAAAAACTCTCTCTCTCTCTCTCTCTCTCTCTCTCTCTCTTTTTATTGCTCTTTCAGCAACACTCAGTTTCCACAGAGGAGGATTCAGTGTATCATACAGTATTCAATTATCATGTGCAAAATAGACATTCTAGTACACAGGACACATTTATATCTATATTGATCCATTTTTCAAAACCAGATCTCATAAATTTTGAAAGCTCCCTAATGGAAAGAGAAACACTCAACTCCTTGAAAGCCACAAAACTGAGCTGTAATAAATTCTCCTGCAGCAAAATTCTTGGAGCAATTTTTAATTAATTAATTTGTTTGTTTATTTATTTATTTATGCAGTAGTTTTAAGTTACTGAAGACATTTCAAATGATAAAAGAGCCAGTGTGGTGTAGTGGCTAAGGTGTTGGACTGGGAGTCGGGAGATCTGGGTTCTAGTCCCCACTCAGCCATGGAAACCCACTGGGTGACCTTGGGCCAGTCACATACTCTCAGCCCAACCTACTTCACAGGGTTGTTGTTGTGAGGATACGATAGAGAGGAGGAGGATTATGTACACCGCCTTGGGTTCCTTGGAGGAAAAAAGGTGGGATACAAAAGTAATAAATAACAATAATAAAAGAGCTCAGGTTCAGTTCCGAGGAAAACATAGCGCTGACAAGTGAACAAATTCTTAGGCAGTTCATATAATGATCTACATCAGGGATGGGAAATTTGAGGGGCTCAAGGGGAAGCAGTTTGAACCCCCAGAACCCCCCAGGGGCCATACTCACCCACAACACACTGCTGAATTTCAGCAGCAGCAACAGCAGAACAATCAGCCATTTGCTGCCGAATGTAGGCAGCAAACCACAACAGCAGGCTAAAAAATAGTTGCTTCCAAAATTCAGTGGCAAACCACTGAGTGCTTTATTGCTGTTGCTGCTGCTACCTCTGCCAAGGCCAGGAAGGGCGGGCATATGTAGCCCATGGGCTGTGTGTTACCCATCCCTGTTCTACAAAAGACTGTGTGTAGCTTGACTTTTCCTTTTTTAAGGCCTTAGAATAGTTTTCACTTATTTGTCTTTTCTGGACATGTTCTCACATTACCTTAATCATCCCTTACCTGCATCTATTGATGCTTATGCCCTGTGTGCATCCGAAGACTCATTCACTCACTGTGTGTTGCATGGGACACTGATAGCCAAGTCAAAATATACCTTATGAAAAATAAGTCTCAATTATTTAAACGGGACTTACTTGAGCAGTGTTTGCACAATCAGTGCCCATGAACGTCACCAGACAGGTGGATTTCCACATTTCCCTACCGTCGCTATGGCCTCCAGCTGCTGTCCCACAATAGCAACAGTCTCTTTACACAAGGAGAGAAAGAGGAAATAAACAAAGTCCACATGGCCCATTCAGGGGCTGTTTATATTGTCCCGCTTTTCCTGCACACATCAGGAAATGGCGGCACATTCCATTTTTTAAAAAAAGATGGATTAAAAGGGGTCTATTTTGCGACGGAAATACAAACGGAAGGAGCAGGAGCCACATGGGAAGCGGACAACGTCGTCTAAAGAACACACACACATTTGTAAGTGGGCAGTAGCAAGCGTGCGATAAAATGCTAGTCTGGTGATGCTCTGTGTGTGATAAGCATTTATTTTAAGTAGCTCAATTTTTTTAAAGCCTAGTATTAGAGACTATTAAGATGCCTTTTTAATAATGTGCTGCTTTTAATAATGTATTAGTTTTAAATGTTTTAATTAGTTATATGTATTTTATGGTGTTTGCATTTGTATTGTATCCCGCCTCGATCCAGACGGAGAGGCCGGTTAAAAATATATTATTATTATTATTATTATTATTATTATTATTATTATTATTATTATTGCAATTCTATTCATTTCTACTCAACGTAAGTCCTACTGTGTGTGGTGGGGCTCTTCCCCAGATATTGTTTTTAGGACTGCAGCCTTAATCAGGCATCTCTTTGTCTGAGGCGGGGAAGTAACCAAGTGAGCCACCTGGCACTGTGTGCACTGACCTCAGGCCTTTTCAGCCAACGTAGGAAATTAGTGTACAACATTGGCCCCTGTGATTGGCAGAAAGTATGAGGCCTATGGACTGGTCAGATGAAATGTTGACAGCAAGAAATTCAACACCAAACCAATGCTAAAAAAATTAATTGACTGTGCAGTTTACACTGCATAGGCTAATAATAATTGCCAGAACTCATGTAATGTCACTATGCTAATATATGAGCTTCTAAAGCCTATAATTCTACATTTTAAACTTACTTTTACCTGACAGTGCAATCCCAAGATTGCCTAGCTGGAAGTAAATACTCCAAAATAAGTGTGTACGGAATTGTAACTTGGGTGCCTTGATTCCTTGCCTTTTCCCAGCTTATGAGAGACTAATTAATTCAAGAAGCCATGATAGCTAATCACTGGTTAAATAAATTTAAAATAAGTGTCTGTCCCTGGAGATATCAGTTAATTAAAATTGCTATTTGGTGAGGTAATGTAAATAAAGGTTATTGTATCCTTCTGTTCCCCTAACACATTAACCCCTTGACACCTCCAGAAAACATGCTGAAGCAAAAAATATTAGTGGTGTTAGAAATGGTTTGGGTTCTTTTTCTAAACAATTTCTATCACATGTATCTGTTAACTGTGGGGCGGGGGGACGACCAGAATTACATCTCAAGATGGCAGGTATTTGCTTTAATTTCATAGGTGGCAATATCAGCTTTGTACAGTCCACTGTGTGCATAGTACCCATTTGTGGAGAGAATTCCCATAGGGCATAAGCAGCGCAGGCCTTAGGGGTGAGTGAACTGGGCTATCATCTGGGGCACTGAGCTGAGGGGGGCACCAAGCTGACCTCAGTGAGTGTGTTTCTTTAATGTACTGTCTGCAGTGAGCTGGGGAGGCAAAAAACACGTCTCTGTAACCTTTCTTCTACAGGTTGTTTGGGTACTAACTACAAAAATGATCTCCCTGCAATTAGATTTAAAGTATGTTTCTTTTTCAATTTCCACTTGGATGTCATTTGTGCTAGGCAAAAATAAATGGAAAACAGCTTTACTTTGTGGCAATGTTACTGAGCACATAGCACTTCTAATACTGTAAACACTATAAGCACCAAATCATCGTCATCATCACTCACTGGCATCACATCAAAAAATTATACAGAAAACCTTCAGAAACTGGGCCTACCAAAATACATCCACACCAACATCCAGAAAGCAGTCATAATTAAAACATGCTCAATTGTCAAGAAATTCCTGAATCTGTAAAAGACAGCATGACTTGGCAAAGCCCGATATGTCTGTCTAGAAAAACCGCCACAAGTGAGAAATAATAATAATAATAATAATAATAATAATAATAATAATAATAATAATATAAAGCTGTAAACAGTAAGAGGCCAGCTGAATAACATTTTTATTTATAACTTTTCTTTATTATTTTTAAAGATAAGTATAATGGATATTTATTTATTTATTTATTTATTTAATTACATTTATATACCGCCCCACAGCCGAAGCTCTCTGGGCGGTTTACAACATTTAAAAATAGTACACATTAAAAGTATACAATTTAAAAACACACACACACACACACACACACACACATAAAAACAGTATAAAAACAACAGTATCCATTTAAAAACAACAATTGTGGGGTCCATTAAAAACAAACTTAACGTTGTTAAATGCTGTTAAAATGCTGTTAAAAATGCCTGGGAGAAGAGAAAAGTCTTGACCTGGCGCCGAAAAGATAACAATGTTGGCGCCAGGCGAGCCTCATCGGGGAGATCATTCCACAGTCGGGGGGCCACCACTGAAAAGGCCCTCTCCCTTGTTGCCATCCTCCGAGCTTCCCTTGGAGTAGGCACTCGGAGGAGGACCTTAGATGTTGAGCGCAGTGTACGGGTAGGTTCATGTCGGGAGAGGCGTTCCATCAGGTATTGTGGTCCCAAGCCATGTAGGGCTTTATAGGTTAAGACCAGCACCTTGAATTGGGCTCGGAAACATATAGGCAGCCAATGCAAGCGGGCCAGAATCGGTGTTACATGCTCAAACCTCCCTGTTCCAGCTATCAATCTGGCCGCCGCATTTTGCACAAGCTGCAGCTTCCGGACCGTCTTCAAAGGCAGCCCCATGTAGAGGGCATTGCAGTAATCTAATTTGGAAGTTACAAGAGTATGGACAACTGAAGCTAGGTTATCCCTGTCCAGATAGGGGCGTAGCTGGGCCACCAACCGAAGTTGGTAGAAAGCACTCCGTGCCACCGAGGCCACCTGAGCCTCAAGTGACAAAGATGGTTCTAGGAGAACCCCCAAGCTACGAACCTGCTCCTTCAGGGGGAGTGCAACCCCATCCAGAACCGGTTGAACACCCCCCATCCGATCAGAGGAACCACCCACCAGCAGCATCTCAGTCTTGTCTGGATTGAGCTTCAGTTTATTAGCCCTCATCCAGTCCATTGTTGCAGCCAAGCACCGGTTCAGCACATCCACAGCCACACCTGATGAGGATGAAAAGGAGCAGTAGAGCTGCGTGTCGTCAGCGTACTGATGACAGCGCACTCCAAAACTCCGGATGACCGCACCCAACGGTTTCATGTACATGTTAAACAGCATGGGGGACAAGACCGATCCCTGCGGAACTCCATACTGAAGAGTCCACGGGGCCGAGCAATGTCCCCCAAGCACCACCTTCTGGAGCCGTCCTGCTAAGTAGGAGCGGAACCACTGCAATGCAGTGCCCCCCACTCCCAACTCAGCCAGACGTTCCAGAAGGATTCCAAAATAAAGAATGTTTATCAAAAGATAAGAAGTGCTACAAATCAAAGAATATTATAAGTAAAACCGGTGATAGTCCTGCTGTGTTGCATAGTGCCCTGCCACTGCTCAGAATGTGGCTTTTCGAACTTTGGCTTGTGCAAAGTGTAGCACAGTGGCTTCTCAGGGTTTTGAACAATTTTGTTCTTGAGAGACGTCACACTTGCACCAGGTCCCATAAATCCTCTGGGTGGCCCTGCAAAACTGACTACTGGCAGGGGGTGGGGCACCAAACACACTCCTCACCCAGGGTACTATTTACCCTACGGCCACCCTGGGCAGAGACTTCCCTCCTCTCATAGCACATATGGGCACAAGGTTACAGGGTATGAGAAATATGTGTACACCTCCTATATATATATTCCTGTCAAGCCCCCAGCCCCCTTCTGCTCAATCAAGAAATGCAAGTTTGACCAAACTGGAGAAGATATTGGAAGTGCTTTTAGGCTTCCTACAGATAGCATTTTGGATGTTGGAAACTCAGATGATTTAAAATTGATCATAGGAATATATACGGGCTAACCTCAACCTATTGCTCATTCTGGAATATCCTGTTCCCAAGTAAGGTTGTCAAGAGCTTCTGCAACTGCCCCATGTAGTAAGCCTTGAACTGCAGGTGGCAACCTTCTCAGTGAAGTTACCTTCAAACTCTGGACTGACTCTGCACACCCATTGGATCCTTCTGGGCAAGCAGGGGTATAAAAGGCTTCCTGTTCCAGCTGAGCCTTGCTTGAGAGACGTGGTCTTCCTGAACTCTGGTGTGTTCTAGTATCCTTGGTTATTCTTTTGTTCCTTGACTCTGACACCTGGTTTGCACTTCAGTCCTGACTACTGGCTTGACCCATGGCTTCTGATTTTCCTCAAACTGGTGGCCGTGGCTGCTGGGGACAACATTTTTGTAGTGTGAATGGACATGAATGGGCATACCAGCCAGTGCCGGCTCCACATTTTGGAGGGCAAGATACTCTCAATGGGCCTCCTCCATCAATGAGGCTACTTTCTCGGCACTATTGTCACCAGCTGCTACTGCTCCCCATCCACTTTCTCATCATTGCTATCACTTGCTTGCTTAATAGACAGCAAGGCAGTAGACACTGGCATCTACTGCTCCTCTTCACCACCACCTCTCTTGTCTAGGTCAGAGTGAGAGGAAGGTGAACAAATAAGTTCCAGTGTTGAAGAGGAGCGGCAACTCCAAGAGTCTCTTATCAGTGGGACTGCATTAGGATGTAGGCCTCAGCGGGCATCCAGCAATATTTATTTATTTATTTATTGCATTTTTATACCGCTCAATAGCCGAAGCTCTCTGGGTGGTTCACAATAGCTACCCTTCATGCCAGTACTGACCCGGATACAGATTTTACATAACCAGAGAGTATTCATACAACAGGGAAATGCTTTTAGAATTCAGAGAAAAGTTCACACAATGAATCAATGACTACACGTTTATTGAACTTATAAACTGAACTTCTGGAAAGGGCCCCGTTCATATTCTGAACAGGATGTTCTCAAATATGTCACTGCTTTCAAGCCACTCAAAATTTAGTTTGGAGTATAGGTGCAAAAAGAAAAGCATACGTGTATATCAAAACACACTATACGGATGCTTAGTAATAGTAGTAGTAGTAGTAGTAGTAGTTTTGTGTTCATCTAAATTCATATCAAAGATGGTATATTTTGAATAGTTGCACCCACTGTTTTTCAATACGCACGTGAAAAGGACCAATCAGGACAGCTTTGTCTAAGTATGAAATATCTTTTGGATGGTAACAAATTAGGATACACCCACTCAGTCTGCTCCTCCACAATGACACGATCAGGGAAAGTACAATTCCTTTAGTTGAGCCTTTTATCAGTTCACACTGATAAAAGTGAACAACCTTTTTTAAAAAAGCTTCTAAGAGCTTGTGACTAATTGAATGACTCAGTTCTGCAAGGCTTGAGAGAGGTTCTCGTTTACATTGTATTTTCCCTTGTCCTTGTTTTGTCGTGTGCGTGCATGCGTGCGCGTTGTGTGTTTAGCCTTGTTATCGTTCCAGAGTGTTTTAACTCTGGTCTCTCACAAACAGGCTGACACTATCTTGTCTTTGTAACAACAGCCTCCCTTTACTTTTTTACCTCAATGTGTAGTGCTCCCCTCTGGTAGCCCGAGAGAATGCACCATTGACTATAGCTATATATTATGTTATAAGGCAGATTAGAAATATAATACACAGGTACATAGATACCTGTGTATGATGTTTTCTTAGAGAACGCAAGACTACGAGATAGAATTCAAGGTGTAGCTTAACCAAAGGAACCCTTTTCATTTAGGGTGACCATATGAAAAGGACAGGGCTCCTGTATCTTTAACAGTTGCATAGAAAAGGGAATTTCAGCAGGTGTCATTTGTATATATGGAGAACCTGGAGAAATTCCTTCTTCATCACCACAGTTAAAGCTGCAGGAGCTATACTAGAGTGACCAGATTTAAAAGAGGGCAGGGCATCTGCAGCTTTAAATGTTGTGATGAAGAGGAAATTTCACCAGGTTCTCCATATATACAAATGCTGAAATTCCCTTTTCAATACAACTGTTAAAGATACAGGAGCCCTGTCCTCCTTTTCATACGGTCACCCTATTTAAAGAATTGAATGAAATGGGTGAAAACTTGCTCTGGTCTGACATCACCTTAATCAATAATTACTTAGTCTGGATTAAAAGAAATATGCTGTTCCCCAACATTGTTTAAACCTTTCTATTGCATTAATCCTTCAAAAAAGCACTTCTTGTTCAAGATAACACAATAAAAAAGCTATGGAACTGTATACTGTATTCCTATCTGGAATGAGGAGATAAACTTTCCCCCCACAGGAAGGTGGGTTAAAAAAAAGAAAAGAAAAGGCTTCATTGGAATCATACATGCTTACATGAGAGGAAAAAGAAAAGTCTCAACTACACTCTACGTGATAAAGACAGCAAATAGTTCATTATTTAATTTATTATTAGTGTATTTTTACTACCAGGGCAGGGAGAGAGGTGCTTGTGGGACTTTCTACCTCACACGCCTAAACACCTTGGACACTATGCACCTTGATCCATGGGGTGTAACAATATGAAACAACTGCTGGATTTGGCCTAGATGGGATTGATTTCTGGAAGGAGCCAGGAAGTAGTTGAAGGTGGTGTGAGGAGAGAGAAGCCACAGCTTGAGAGGGCTCTGCACAGAGTTTGTTTATAAAGCAGAGTCTGTTTGGTTCTGTGGGGTGCAATCCACCAACTCCGAAACATGTGGGAAGACATGATGCACTACCTCAGGCAGCAAAATGTCTTGGGTCAGCCCTGATATTGTTTGAAAGTAGACGTTTCACTGTGGTTGCAGGCTTTTGTTCCCCTCTGACAGGCCTTCTGAGCCTTTAACAGCTGTGTGGGGAAAAAGTAAACTCAGCAGCTGCAGAGGGCTTTTTTCCTCATCACTGCATCGCCATACTCCTAGAAGGTAGCTTTCTTCTAGTCATGCAGAATTCTAGGGCTAGGCAGCTGGGGCCTCCAGGGAATTCCTGTCTGGCCCCTAGCCTAGGTCCTGAGTCAAAACCTTGCCACCCCATTAGCCACGCCAGGCATTTTTCCCTCTTTCCCCAGTAGGCCTATGCTTACTAGTTAAAATCAACTGCTGACCAGGGCTATATTCCAATCTGCTTTTTTGTAACTTTCTGCCCGATGAAGAGATCTGGAGATCTCAAAATCTTGCACATTTTTTCTGATCCTTTGGTTGGCCTAATAAAAGTATTATACTAATATGGTATTTGGAATTTTGCTTTCCACAATACAGCTACCTTTCTTTGATTTGTTTACACATAGATAGTATCAATGAACGTTTCATTGATTTAAAAAGAAAACGTCTTTCTGTCCAAGGGAAAGAAATTTGTCATCTGGTGCATAGCACTTGCTCTGAAAGATTGGTAATGGGGGAAAATCATTGTTTCATTAGAGCTGAATTCAGAAATACACTTGTCTGGAGATTCATGCTCCCTTCTATGTAACTACACAGGTCTGGACCACAACTTGAACCAGATAAGCTTGTTATGCAAATGATATTTGACACCAGGAAGGAGGTAGATAATGGAATTATTGAGAAGTCAACTACTCATCACAAGGGTGACAGAAACATCAAGCAAGGTCCTAACATATGGATAAAAGGCAGAATGGACTTGTTACAATCATTGCTTTTAATTTATCAAAGTGAAGCTGTCACAAGTCAGGCACTGACAAATGCATAACTAATGCATATAAATGAGGCAATTATCACTAATGGCCGAACAGTTCAATGCTGTATAGCTGATGCTTTTATTACTATATCTATATATCTATATATCTATATATATATATATATATATATGTGTGTGTGTGTGTGTGTGTGTGTGTGTGTGTGTGTGTGTGTGTAACAACATTTTACATAGAAATCAAACCCTACGTAAATGATGATTCATAATTTAAATAGCAGTGCTTCTCACATATTAAAAGCTGCTTTGTTGATACAGAGGAGGAGGAGGATGGTATACCTAAATTCTAACCATCTTGCAGATAAGCTACAAAGAGGAAGTTTTCAATAGAATAATCTTACATCTCCCCAGAGTTTGTAGTGCCAATATAGTCAAATGGCTCTACCATAGTTCAAATTACAATGGCTCCCCAATGCATTTTCATCACACCCCAGAAAACAGCTTCAAATTCAGGGACAAGATTCTGGATTTCCAAAACAACAGTATCCATACATGCCAGATGTAAGTAGTTGTGTCTGTGTGTTTGCATAATTTTCACCAATTTGGCTTACATGCATAGGATTCAACACCGTTTGGATGAGTCATCTCCCTTTTGAATGGCAGAGGCAGAGCCAGCACACTGGCTCCATGCATCGTGCCAGGTTGGACCTCTAAATGATTGTCTGAACCAGCCCTATATTGATTGTTTTTACCACAGATTACCACAAGATTGCCTGCTCAAGGGACTCCTCAGGGGTGACCATATGAAAAGGAGGACAGGGCTCCTGTATCTCTAATATTTGTATAGAAAAAGGGAATTTCAGCGGGTGCCATTTGTATGCATGTAGCACCTGGTGAAATTCCCTCTTCATCACAACAGTTAAAGCTGCAGAAGCTATACTAGAGTGACCAGATACAAAAGAGGGCAGGGCTCCTGCAGCTTTAACTGTTGTAATGAAGAGGGAATTCCACCAGGTGCTGCATGCATAATGACACCTGCTGAAACTCCCTTTTCTGTTCAACTTTAACGATACAGAAGCCCTGTCCTCCTTTCCATATTGTCACCCTATATAAAGCTCATTGCTAGTGCTACGAACTAGCACTTCGTTAATAATGCTGAGCTTGCCTGGCATCCAACGGACAGTCACTAATGCTATGGTAATAGTCACCTCATCTTCTGCTGGCATTGTCATGGGCTTTCCTGGTGGCTATGCACTGAGTCCAGGGTGCTGGGAACAGGGATGATGTATTTATTTGTGCTCCACTCCCAGCTCCATCTTCAGATGAGAGCTTTTATTCCTTGTTGGCAGGTGCATGCTGGGGGAACCTGCAACACAAACCCAGGAGGAGTATGCAGGCTCCACTTGTCAAACATTGCAGCTAAAGTTGCCACCCTTTCTACTGGCCCTGCTTCGATGCTTTTAATAGTATGCAGATACATAGAAATTTGGCAGCTGCAGCTTTTCCTTCCCATTGCTTATCTCCATGTGAAGAAATGTGCCGTGTGCTTTGGGCATCAAGCTGCTTGATGCCCAAAGCACCAGTGATTCCTCTAACAAACACAAAGTGCAGAATGCATACATGTATGTATATACATGTGCCAGGCAATCATGACTGAGCCAGGGTCACCTGAAGTGTAATACGCATATACATGCAACACGCATGCTTGAGGTGTATGAAGCTGGTTTTAGGCCTTGGCATTATGCTGCATCAGCTTTGCAGATGGAGCTTCAACCTTCATGTGAACTATTCTTCTCCTGAACTATTCCTAGTTCAGAGACTGAGGGCTAAAATACATGATATGGTAAATGCATAATGCGTAGCTGATCCTAACTTAATTTTTTTTACTTTAGTGTTAGCGTGTGCAGGCCTGATCCAGATCAGCACTGCAGGTGGGTGGGAGATGTTAAACCTTAAAAAGAAAAATGGGCTGCAATTGGAAAAATACAAAACGAACAGAGCCCACCCTTCCCCCCCAATTAATTATCCCCTTAAATTACCTCTCCCCCCCCAACACACACATACGTAGGGGGTAAAGTAGGCTGACCAGTTCAGGAGCTATACTAGAGTGACCAGATTTAAAAGAGGGCAGGGCACCTGCAGCTTTAACTGTGGTGATGGAGAGGAAATTTCACCAGGTTCTCCATATATACAAATGACACCTACTGAAATTCCCTTTTCAATACAACTGTTAAAGATACAGGAGCCCTGTTGTCCTTTTTATATGGTCAGCCTTGGGGAAAAAATCCTCCATTGGCACCAATAACATCGTGTGTAGTTTATCCCTGAGCAAGGCAGAATCGTGAAGAGTGGTTTCATTTGGTGGAAAACGAGGATACAAATTTAAGAAATAAGAAAAAAAAAACACAGCATAGTAGTTAAGATCTGTGCTCATCAATAGCCAGAAGACTTATTTCAAGTGTAGATCATGGCATACATGAAATGGGTTGGCGAAGCTGACCTTCTGTTTAGTTGTCAACACCCTAAAGGGTGACAGCCGATGAGATGAAATTTTGTAACATCAAAACGAAAGCTGTTGTTCACTGAGAAGAAATGTCACTTCCAATGTTTTCTACAAAACATTCTGTAACGCTTTTGCAGCTTAAAACAAAAGAGGAACTACTCACTGGGAAATGAAGTGGTTGAATCCTCTGGACCAGTTTTCTGGTTGGAACAAAGTAGGAGGGGGATTCCTGAAAAATACAAACATCTTATAAGAATCGCTGAACTAAATCAAACCAGTTGTCCAATAGCCTCTGGTATCTGACAGTGTGCAGAGCTGGCTGTTCCCAGGTGTTTTAAAGGTAGAGAGTACTAACAGAATACTCCATCCCTTTTTGCCAGTTCCTTGCAAGTTTGTTTGCTATAGCAGGCTAGGCCACTGGAGTTCTCCTATGACTCTGGAAGGACACATGTTTTGTCCTCTTACAGTGTAATCTTATGCATGTCTACTCAGAAGTAGTGTGTATAGTGTTAGAATATAGGATGGCAGCCTTAAGGTCATTAAGTTTAAGCATATGTAAATTGTGAAGAAATGCAGTTAATGGGTTGGATCAAAAGTTTCTTTTGATCTGACGGAAGAGGTCTTCCTCCACTGGAAGCAATCCTTCCATTGGAAGAAAACTCCACCAGCGGAAGGTAACCTTTAGACCAATGGTGCAAAGCCTCTGGCCCACCTGGGGTCCCAGTCTGTCCCTGCAGGATTCCCCAAATGGTCACGCCCTTTGCCCTGCCCCAACCCATTTTCCTTGACCACTAATTGTTTGGAAGTTTCCCAGCCCTAAGGCTTAGTTATTGGCACAAAGAGCTTTAAACCTAAAAATGTGGTATTTTTGGTCCTGCTCCTTTTGCCTTTGACACCATCCACCAATGAAACGCAGCCCCTGAAATGAACTCCAATAATGGAATTTGGCCCTCGAGCGCCTCTGCTTTTAGATCCACAGCCCAGTGTTGTTATTCCATGCAGATGGAGAAAACAGTTAACAATTTATGGCAAACCTACCAGAAAGTAAGTAAAACAGTAGCAACTGTACGTGGCTAACAGAGCTTACAGAAACAAGAGTTGCTGGTAAATTCAGAGCAATAGATAACAATAGATTGAGAATAATTTTGATTTCTATTTTTTTTAAAAAAAAGAAGAAGCAAGAATCACAACTACAGCAGAAATTGAAGAAATGTAAATGAGCAAAGAGCCATTGGGTTTTCAATTTCTCCCTATCCTTGTGTGTGTGCACCTGCACACACAATCAAAACAAATCAAAACATAGTAAAGACATTATGGCTCTATAATAAATGACCCATTTCCGTTCATCTGTATCTATTCAAAACCATTTCCACTATCCCATTTCATTGCAGTTTGTCATGTTATCTGAGCTGCAATGTGTTATTACTTTTCTCTTTTGGTATAACACCAGCACAAAATGAGAAGGGGAAATCCAAAATACTTGCAGGATATGCATCATTTATCACATTTACTATTAGGAAGTAATGTGATGGGTTATATTCAGTGACATTAATGCTTAGTCCCATGTTCCATTAAATAGGTTCCTAGCACCACCTGCCTCAGAGAACCAGTAGCAACGCATACAAATCCCATCTGAATTCAGAAAGCAGTGAACACTGGAAGAAATCTTCTTGCATCTGCTCTAAAAATTCTGTTTCATGGCCAGGAGAAGCCAGGCCAGAATCAGAAACTTTATAGAACCAGGTCCCATTGGGCCTTTGTGTCTCCTGACCTCTGCTAAGGTGGTAGCTACATTACCAAAGGAATATACAATCCAGGCAGACCATGGGTTCATCTAGCCCAGTGGTTCCCAAACTTTTTCAGGTAACTGCCCCCTTGGTTCCACAAACACATGCCCAGTGCCCCCTACCCTTCACTATAAAAATTATCATTCAGAATAGCGGTTTTCAATGACCCCCTAAGGAAAATAACAATAAAATTCAAAACAGTAACAATTAATTGAATATTTATTCAAATTCCGAAGCACCCGCCGCAGGCTTGCCAAGGGAGGGGAAAGAGAGCGAATGCCTCTTTTTTGCAGCCGGCGTATGCATCAAGACCACCTCGAGTGCCCCCCTGCCACCCCCTTGCCTCTTAACGCCCCCTATGCAATCCCACCCACCCCAAGGGAGCGGTACTGCCCACTTTGGGAACCACTGATCTAGCCCAATATTGTCAACACTGACTGGCATTAGCTTTCCAGGGTTTCAGGCAGGAGTCGATCCTTGAGATGCCAGGGATTGAACCTGGGACCTTCAGCATGCAAAGCAGGTGTTCTACCACTGTGCTATGGCCATTTTCATCCTCTGACCATCCATGGTGCCAAGCAGCTCCCTCTCCAGCCAAATAAACACAGCGGCATAAAGACTAATATTGTATGTCACCTACTGCCAAGGTCCCTGGTTCGACATGACGGAGCTGGTACGTCTTGTACTCTGTTCCTTTAACGAACAACGTTTTCCATTTTATGCAGGCATTTGCTTGCAACATGAGTAGGGCTAAACTGGGGAGGGGTCGTGGGAACACATCTGAGCTCTTCCCCCAATCTCTTCATGCCTCCCAGATACTTTAAAGATCTTCATGTGTTTAGGACAAAGAGCTGAAATGTAAGTGCATTTGGCTGAACACACTTACAAAGCTTCCCGTGTTTGCACCAGGAATACCGTTGTAAGCGTGTTCAGCTGAACTTTCTTACAAACACCTCACACAAAAACTGCAGGGACAGGGGTAGGGGCAGGGCTGATAATAGCCTATTGAAGCCATGGCCTTCTATCAGCTGATGGCATAATTCTTCATAAGTATCTGGCTGTTTCAGCATCCTTTAATGCTCATTCATTCCCAACAAGTGAAATAGCCATCCCTCATCAACATCCCCATTTATGTCTTTCAAGCAGCTTTGCTTCCTGTGTGTAAAAAACAACAGTGCTTATGTAACCATTTCAGTCATCAGGCTTTCAAGGGGAAGGGAATTACATTTTATGACATATTGAACAACCAGACGGAACAAATATGAAATGCTTCTGATCCTTTATGGCACCCTTCCTCAACCCAATGTCCTCTATGTGTTTTAAACCACAACACACATCATTTTCAGCCAGCATAGTGAATAGTCAGGGATTTGGGGAGTTGTAGTCCTAAACATCTTGAGGGCACCAGGTTGGGGAAGGCTGCTTTACATCTTATGTTGCTTTTTGTGGTTTGGCACAAGATAAGCAATTGACTTTGTGGTATGGCTCAGATTTGTACTAATTCTTCTCCGACTGACAGAATATTATTGGAGAACCTTGTTTCTCCAATAATATGGCTACTAATGGCCAGTTACCATTCAGCTACAGCTTGCACTCATGTGGCAAGTAGAATTGTATCACATATTCCCAATCAAGAGCCATTCTTTGGCAATATTTTCCTCACCATGTGGCCAACTGCTTCTGGAATGACCAGCTTCTGGAATGGTTACATGTACACTGTGATAAGAGATCACAGGATATGATATCACATTGTGTTATGAATGAATACAATTTTGTTCTCAGTTATTTCCATTGCCCTTGTCAGGGATTCTCTTTCTCCCACAGTTAAAAATTGTGTTAGGGTGAGCAGGGTGGGTGTTCTCTCCAGCATGTCCCCTTTCCCTCCAAGAGTTGAGGAGCAAATGGCTTCAGTGGGGAGCTGCCTCTACTCATGGAGGCTTCTTGACAATTTAAAACCCTGATTATGATGATTTAGTACTCACTGCAGAATTTGCCTTTCAACTCATGGAGGGCTCCAAATTAGGGGAAGGTGACATGAAGGATGGGTGACTCCCCTCCCCCTGCTCTTCTTCCTCAATCACATGTAGAAATAGAATACCTGAAGAGGGCTATTGTCTTTTTAAGATCTGACAATTTGTAGATCTATTCGGAATGGAAGAAGTTCAACATCTTATAGGTGTTTACAAACATATGGAAGGGTTGAAGACTGTGCTAAATATAGTATAGACTATCGAACGTGACATCAGTAGAAAATGGAGCCTGTCCTTCAGTGGAATTACCAAATCTCCCATGTTCAGAATGTGATTTTTGTCCTTTTTCTTTCCCATGCTTAGAACACAATGGCTGGTTCGTATATGTATGCTCTGTTGTCATCTTCCTAGGTGTGGAAAAACTTAAAATAACTAGCTTGTCCAGCATTAATATAATGGGTGTAGTGACTACAGATTTCTGTAGTGATATTTTGGAGAACATGGCTATGCGATTACTAGCTCTGCGTAAGACTCCAATGTCCTTTCATTTGGCCATGGATGGAAAAATTCAGACATTGGGTGGGAACAAACAACCATTTTGCCTCACATTTTACCCCAGATTTTACACACATCTGCCCCTGACAGAGAGACAGCCTAAACTCCCAGCAGAAGAGAACTCACCCAGAGTGACTTGGTCAGCTCTGTGATGATGAGGTGGGAAGACAAGAACACGGTTCATTTTGAGTGAGGAAAGGGATGGCATGAATCAATGACAACAGATCTATCAGATATGATGGACCAGATGGTTTTGTGATAATAGGTGTAGAAGCAAAAGAGACATTAGATGGCACTGCTCAGGGAGGCATGTATGTACAACCAGAGAGATAAAGTTTAATTGTAGCTTCAACATAGAGTCACTGTTCTTTCTTAACACTACAGATACAGGAAAACCTCCACATAAGTCCCCCCTTTTTCTTCCCAAGAGGAAAAGAGGCAGGCAAAGGGAAATATAATACTTGTGAGCAAAGAAACCTGTGTTGTTGTTGTCTTGACAGTAGTTTGGGATCCTTGTTGCATCCTCTTGTTTATGTACTGAACTGGAATCATTGTAATCTATTGGGTTTTATGTGTTCTCTGTCATTGAGCCTGCCTCCAAAGTCACAGCTGGTAAAACCAAATGGGTCATTTTTTCACTATCAAGGCCAGAGCCACGGTTCAGTGGACACCATTTGTCCTTTACGTTAAGCTGTGCGCCTAATTACAGATCACAGTTAATAGATTTACAATGGGCAACAGTGGAAGGTGGGAGGGCGGGAAGTCACTTCATTGATCTTGAATACTTTGTTGATAGTGAGCTTTCATGGGGTGAGGGAGGGGGAAATGGAACAAAATGCAAAGTGTTTGAGGAACAAAAACATACGTTGTTATTTCTTGAACCAATTTAGCAATATTGTTTGTCAAGAAAAAACAGGCTGGACCTCTAAATGAACAGGTGCATTATCAGAGGCAGGCATGTTGTTACCAATGGGGGGGAATTAGCAGCTGGACGTCAACACCTGCCACTGGGAGCTAACTCAAACATACAGAAGAGCCAGGTACATGCCTGTTGTGAATTAGCTTAGAGGGGTTTGGAATGAGGCAACCACCGACACTCCATAACAATGACTGGATCTTAAAAAACATCCTACTTGTACTTAAGCTTGCATACTTGTTTCTTAAAACTAAATAAAGTACCTTTAAAAAAACATGGAAGACTAATGATGTGTAATAATGAGATTCTAGCACACATGGCTACATAATTACTTGCATCAAGAAACAAACTCTTAAATGGAATTTCATACTCCATATGTTCTCAGATAAAACATACTGATCCAGATTTGTTAATCTAAATGCTCCTGCACACATGTTATTTTTTATCACTTGGTGGCTGGTGGCCAAGAGGCAACTGTTGGGTTTACCTGTCCACAGCATCTCTAGGTCTAGCAGTATCAGGTCTGGCATCAAGAGCAGAGGCCCCCACTGACAGCATAGGGCCGCTGACAGCAGAAGCCTATTGAAAAGAACTCCCTTGGTGTCGTCCCCTAGCCCAGTCAACAGTGGTAGTGAAAGGAAGCGCAGTAGATGCCGTTGCCACAGCTCTCTGTCTGCCAAGCAAGTGGCAACCATGATGAGAAAGAGGATGAGCAGCAAGAGCAGCTAGTGACCATGGCGGTGAGAAGGTAGCCTCACTGACGGAGGAGGGCCATTGAGCGTGTCTTGCCCAAGGGCCCTCAGAAACCTGAAGATGGCATTGATCATTATCCAAGGATAAGCAAAAATGTACCAACAGAACATACCTGCATGTAATCTGCATAGAATCAGGTCATTAGCTATCAAGTGGTTGTGCTTCTCAGGTATGGGAATAGGTAGATGAGGGCAGGGGGGAAACAGACAATGCTCAAATAGAGTACTCTACCCCAAGAAGGCTTTCTCGTTCACTTTGTGTGCAAAGAGCTCCCCTCCCCGATGAACTGAATAGGGAAGCCAAGGGACGTTCCATGTGTACCTTGAAAGTCCAAGGCTCACAAAGAACTGTTGGATCCATGAGATTTCCTACCTTCTCAGATTTATATTTTCATATTTCAATCTATTATCCGAGCAAATCATGTACTTTGGGTTAAAAGCATCAAACGTGCATGGACATCAGGCCCAAACATTTCTAGACATGGATTCTTCTCTCACATCTACTCCTGTAATGAAGTAAATTAGTTTTAATGTTTAGTCTTGTCACATCTAAACAAATATTCTCTACATCAAGGGAATGTTCCCAGTGATGATTGTATGGTCCCAACATGAATAGATGACTAATTTAAACTGAACGAACATAGACATAAAACAAAACAAGGAATGTGCATGTTCACAATGGAATATAAAATGAGAAAGCATCTCTTTAATTAAATATACATGCAATTGGTTCACTACAAAATGTTGTTAAATAGTACAAGATACTATTTAACACAACATAACAGCCCACTGGAGCCCACAGTGTGAGAGCCCATGCAGGTAAATTATGCGAACCAGGACACTGTCTGAAAAATCATTTCATATTCACCACTGACCTAACATTAACACCATATACACATAACTTAAAAGTAAACTTGCAAACATCTTGGTTGGATGTTCAGATTGATACTGTATGCAACATAAATCAAAGATCATGGTCAAATGCCTTTTTATTAACATCTACTGGAAACTGAGGTATTTGTTCTGTTTATGGCAGAAGTTCACTCTGTAAAGTATATAATGTCTCTTGACTTTCTGAATGCAAACTATTACTGAAAACAGCTTCCCTCACTGGCAAACAGCACTGCAATTAAGGGCAGTCTGTCTGTAGTACTTGCACAAGCCTCCTCATGCCTTCTTACAGTTACAGTCTAGCACTTCATAGTACTTTTCCTGAGCTTGGCCTAAAGCGGTCCACTTTGGTTGCCACTGAGATCCACCTTTCCTCTCCCAAGCCCAGTCTTCAGGACTTGGTAACTTTGGATCTCTCTGAAAGACCTGTCCCCATACATGTCTTCCCTGACAGACTGTACAGTAAATAGTGAGAGGACGGCCTACACAGGGGCTGAAGGGCACCTTAATTCCATTTTGGGAAAATAATCCAGACTTTCCCCGCTCTAGTAAAACATGAAAAAGGCAGGGGAAAAGGCAGGGTGTCTGCAGGACAGGCACAATGTCATCTGAGTGCTGTACTGCAAAACCGCAAACCAGGCGTGACGAGAGTGCGATAAAACGCTGGTGTGAAGGAGCCCAGTGTCTTGCACCCAAATGAAAAGCTGGACACAATTGTATGTCACTCAGAAAGGACCCTCCCCTGGCTGTTTGGGTGCATGGTTTAGGGGTGGCTCCAACCTTATTGTGGGGTGCACATCTCCACTGCTGTATGCATTTCTGTGTACACTGGCTGATATTGGCATGGGAGCACCATGCTTGAAAGTGTCTTGCACCCCAACAAAGCATTGGGTCAGATTCAATGTTGTGGAATTTTGTAGACGCCACTGTCTTGGAGATTTCAATATATGATCTGTGGTGGGCTAAATGTTATTGTAGGTCAACATACAACTGTGCAAGTTTCATACTTTTCATCCAAATTGTACTAATTTAGTCTTAACTGTTCTGCTATATCCCTTAATGTTTTGTCCGGTCTGTATTAAAATGTCACAATCAATGAATCTTTCAACAACCCCCTTCAGTAGCACATCCTCAGTCTAACAGGTCACTCCACTGGGAAATTGTGATTTGCTTCATTTAATCCCATAACTCTAGATTATACACACCCTGAGGGCTCTCTTGGCCTCAGAGATGGAACACAAAAGGAAAAGGTAGTGATACGTTTAAACCAACCACCTTCTTCTCTTCATTGGCTAGCAGTAAGAAGCACAGGTGCTTTCAGTTGCCAGAATTGGAAGATTGCCTGTCATTTTCAGTGTTTCATACAGATATTTCAAGTAAACCATACGCCAGGATTCCCCTGGACCTGTCCGCAACTGAAACTTGCCAGGTAAAAGAAAAGAAAATTGATCAAAAGTCAGATGTCTTTTAAAAATAATTGACAATTACAGAATTAGCAAGGGAGATTCCACAACTAGGAATGACATTCAAATATTTCCCCATTATTTATATTAAATTGGCGTCTCTGGGAATATAGAAATATCTTAGATATATTTTGCAACCATATATTTCAATGCATTTACATTCAATACGTGTATTTGGTTACATTCATACAATTATAGAACAAATTCATTACCCAACAGGCTATTTCTGTTTCTTATTATTCATACTTCCGATTCGGGTGGGGGGATATAATTGGACTTTTGTTTGCTTTTTCCTTTTCTAAAATGAATGGCAATAATTATTTGCAGGGACCTTTGTCAATTATATGCTTGCATTGCTCCTCCTCTTATATTGTAGGTGTTTTCCCCCCTCTATAACTTTGCAGAATGGTTAAAAAAATTCAGATTAAAAAAAACACACCTCTGTCAAAGGATTTGACAGGCAACTGGAACAAAATATTTCCAAGAGCAATAGTTAGGAAGAGGGAAGATGGGGGTGTGGAGACGGAGAGAGGGAGGAATAAAGTGCAAAATACCAAACAGATTTTAAAAACAAATGTTTAATCAGGCATTTCTGGCAAGACTCCAGAACTGAGCGGTTTTGGCAGGTGCCATACTGATGAGCAACAAACTATTCTGACAGATAATTCAGTTGCAAAATTATGCAGAAAACATTCTGGTTTTCAAGAAGCAGTTTATAAATCACTGCATGAGTTCCTTTAAAAAAAAAAGAGGTGGAGGAGGCTGCAGTATGGTAGCCTAATGAGATTCTTTTATATAACAATCACAGACAATAGAAGTAACATTTAGGCTGCAGGCTATATGTCCCTTTTAAATCCATAATGTGTTGTATTCATGATATTGCCTTAATATGAAGGTCAAATCATCACCTTTAGACTGGCCTTCCCCAGGCTAGTGCCCTCCAGATTTTTTGGATGACAACCTCCATAATATCTGACCATTGGCCATGCTGGTTGAAGCTGATGGGCACTGTAGTCCAAAACATCCAGGTTGATGAAGGCTGCTTTAGACAATACAGTTAAAAATGTAGGCTAATTGAGGGGGTCATCCTAAATACACATACTAAGAGCAAGCCAATTCAGCACAGTGGGACTTGCTTCCAAGTAAATATGTACAAGTTTGCACTGCAATCCTATGCACATCTAACTGGGAGCATGCTTTGTTGAACATAGTAGGGCTAACTTCTGATAAACAGAAACAGTAAGCAACTCTTTTTTGAAATGCAATGTGAAAGTGCCTGGTATAGGACTGAAAAAACACTCTGCTTGGAAACATCTGGACTGGCATTGATGTTTTCCTTGCAATCCGCAGGCCACTGACTTCAGGAGAATTTTTGACAGCTGCAAGGTTTTATTAGTCTTTTGCAGAACCTAACAAGGCATCATTTATTTCTGTCATTTCTTTTCAGCTTTCAATTTTAGTTTCTAGCTACCTTCAGACAGGGGGAAGGGAGGGAGAAGCTCATTTCACAAATACCTCAAGTCGCAGTTGAATAAGCCCGGTTTGGCTTTCCGGTCTTCAAGCTTCATAACACATATTTAACCTATTTCACTTTATGGTTTCCCATAAGGCATTTGGCTTTTCCAAGGAGTGGAGAGGCAACGTTAAAAGCTGTCTGTGCCAACAAGGAAGTGACGTGAATGCTTTCTCACATCATCAATCCATGTCTTTGTTACAAATTTATATGTTGCTCTTTTATCCATTTATTACTAACAGTACCCATGCAGAATATAAGAATGCCAAGCAACAAGGAAAGACAAATGGATTCAGACTTGTTTCTGTGCCTGACTAAAATACGTAGTTGCCCAGATAGTGCGATTTTGCATTGAGTATATTAGAATATTTAAATTCCGTCATTCAGTGATACATGAAGGCTTCTTCAGATGTGATGAACTGCCTACAAGGTCAGCACTTGCATACATGAAATTCCATGAAAGCCACACATAGAGATTGTCACATATGCTAGGGAGACATGCCTTGCAGGCACAATCTCATAGAAAGAAGCCACTTCATAGACTCCTCCCTTGTGACATGTGGCTTCCAATGTACCAGAATGATGCAGGAAGAACCCCTCACAGTAGTCCCTACACCTGTGTAGGGTATTCAGTGCTGGTTGCATGCTACCGGAACTCACTGCTAGCACAACAGGAAGCTATAAGTTGCTGAGGCAACCAGAAACAAGTGGAAATGGAGAGCCAGTGTGGTGTAGTGGCTAAAGTGTTGTACCGGGAGTAGGGAGATCTGGGTTCTAGTCCCCACTCAGCCATGGAAACCCACTGGGTGACTTTGGGCCAGTCACACACTCTCAGCCCAACCCACCTCACAGGGTGGTGGTTGTGAGGATAAAATGGAGAGGAGGAGGAGGATTATGTACACCACCTTGGGTTCCTTGGAGGAAAAAAGGTGGGATATAAATGCAATAATAAATAAAAATAAATAAATAATACACAAATAAATGAATGGAAATGCTCATTTCTGGAATAGGAACTTGCTCAGTGGAACTTGCAGAAGAAGGGAGTTTTGTTGACCTGTCCCCTTCCAAAAACGAGTGTTTCCACTCATTTCCAGAGTTGCTTCAGGAAGTGCTAGCTTCCTGTTGCACAGTGGAAGGTCCCGCATGCCCAACAGAACAAGAGAAAGTTTAGCGGCAGTTTGGATACTGCCCTTAATGCCAATCACTAAAGGCTTCACTTACTTACATTGCAGGAAAGGGGCAGGACAACCAATAAGTACACACAGTTCACACCTGCAAAAATGTATTTTAGAAGTGCTTACACAGGCATGGCAGAATCAAGCAATGACTTGCCTGCTCAAAAAAGCCATCACAGGTCAAATGTCACATATAAAACTGGCATGTCACCTCACAGCGCTTTTCAGGGGAGTCAATTCACACACTTCACTCACCAAATCATTGTACTAAGTAAGCAAGCGATGGGTCAGCCTATTTAGCAGCCTCTTTAATGGTATGCTTCATGCACACTCCCTCTACTGAAGACACTCTGGAACATTCCAAGCAGAAAGACTGGCTCTGGTTACCTTGGTGATAAAATAAGGCTAAAAATTACACATAATTGTTGCTGATGTCACCATTCTCACATTGTTTCCAAGGTTACAAAGTACCGTAATTAATTGTGATGTTTCATTTCTCTCCTTCGTATTGGGAGGCTTTCCCCTTTACTTGGGTAAATTGTTTAGAAGAGCAGGTAATCTATCTAGGCCTTAGCTAATAAGGCATTCATAGCCTCTCAACCATCTTTGGCAATGATGGGGATTTATAAATTGAAAGTGTGGCTTCCTCAGATGCGTAGAGCAATTTGATTTCCAGCTTACCTCATTTCCCACCATCACCTAAAAAAGAACAGCACAACCCCACAGCCCCAAGGATCTATTTTCATAAACCAGTTGGATTTTATGTTTCACAACTCAGAATGCAAGTTAAGTCATCAACCTAAGGAAGCTTTTTTTCACTACTTTGTAACCAAAATACAAAATGTTAAAATAAATATATTTTTTAAAAAAATATTGCATTTATATCCCACCTTTTTTCCTGCAAAGAACCCAAGGTGGCGTACATAATCCCCCCTCTCCATTTTATCCTCATAACAACAACCCTGTGAGGTAAGTTGGGCTGAGAGTCTGTAACTGGCCCAAAGTCACCCAGTGGGCTTCCATGGCCGAGTGGGCACTAAAACCTGGATCTCCCAACTGCCAGTCCAACACTCTAGCCACTACACCACTCTGGAGTGCAGAGTAATGGGAAAGCCCTCCAAAATACAGATGGACCCAACACCTCCTAAGCATGTATGCTTATGCACACATATACCTTGGTCCTCCTCAGAGGTCTTTCTGTGGGTGCCTCCATCAAATGGGTGAGGTTGGAAAGTGCCTTTTCAGTGGTGGACCCCCCAATTATGGAGCGAGCATAGAGGCCCACCTGGCACCAACACTGTCATCTTTTTGGGTCCAGTTTAAGGCTGCCCTCTACCCCCAGGCATTTAATGGAATATGATGGGGGCATTCACACTTGCCATCTAAACAGGTCTAGAATTTTATTAAAACTGTTTTTAGCTGTCTAAATCGTTTTAAATTTTGTAAGTTTAATTTATATGCTGTATTCTATGCTGTATTTTATTATCTTATGAATTGTTGAAATGAATGTAATAGTAGTAGTAGTAGTAGTAGTAGTAATAGTAATAATAGTAGAGGAGGAGGAGGAGGAGGAGAGGACCTTTTTGGTGGTGGCACCTCCGTTGTAGAATGCCCTCACCTGGTGCTTTATTTAAATTTGCCATCAGGGGGTCTGCGATGCTTCAACATTGCAGGCTTGTAAGAAGGCTTTGAAAACATATTATCTTAGTCTGGTCCTTTTAGTACCTGTCCATCCACCACCTCTCAGGATGTTGAATGTGTCCTTCACCACTTGGCTGCACTCATACTGCAAGGGCCTGACCTTGTCAGCACGGAGTGTTTCAGTACAGCAAAACAAAATTGCAGTTACTGTATCGTAGCAGCTTGTACTTATTTATAGAACGGCTTCTGAGGAGTAGTAATTTATGTAGGAGTTGGCTGGCTGAAATAGCATGGGTGTATATAATACAGGACTCAGGCTACATATGGATTCACAGAACAATACCAGCAGACAACTCAGCTCCTGTTCGAAACTGTAGATGCTGCGAATCCATAATGGCTGGTCTACTTATTGCAATTCTTCTTGATGGATATTTTTTCTGCATAGGCAACATTGCATTTATTTCCAAGGAAATATATAAGCGCAAGTGATTATTCTACACCCTCTAAAATTCTTTAGGAAACAGAACTTACAACAAAACGAAGTGGGAGGGAGAGCCCAAGACAACCTTTACCCTGTCTATTTAAGGAACGTTCTATTTGCAAAAGCAGAAAAAGATGCTTGTACCATACTGGAGTCTCTTTTTTAGACTAACTTCAAACGACTTCAAATAAAAGAAACGGTTGCTAAAAATGTGTTTTTCAAAACCAAAAGCGTGATAAGATAAATGTATTTTGAATCTATAGGGTTGGGCAGTGGAAACAAACATAGGGTGACCATATGACCAGATTTGCCCCGATTTGTCCGGGTTTTTAGGGGCAAATCTGGGAGGGAGAGGGGAAATCCGTTTTTTTTAAAGAGCAGCTCTAATGGGAATTAACAAAAATGCTTATAACTCTGTCATTTTTTAAGATAAAGACATGAAACTTCATACAATGGTAGCTCTTAGGAAGGGCTTTAGTCATACCAAATTTGAAACAGATCTGTTCATCCATTGATTTTTTAGGATTTTTTTAAAAAAATTGAGGTTTTAAAATTATTATTTTTTAAATCGTCATTTTTAAAGATAAAGAGATTAAACTTTGCACCATGAAAGGATTTAGGTAGAGCTTTAGCCACACCAAATTTGAAACAGATCCGTTCATCCATCGATTTTTTAGGGATTTTTTTAAAATTGAAGTTTTAAAATTATTATTTTTAAAATAGTTATTTTTAAAGTTAAAGAGATGAAACTTTGATAGGATTTAGGTAGAGCTTTAGCCACACCAAATTTGAAACAGATCCGTTCATCCATTGATTTTTTAGGAATTTTTTAAAAATTGAGGTTTTAAATTTATTATTTTTAAAATCGTCATTTTTAAATATAAAGAGATGAAACTTTGTACTATGATAGGATTTAGGTAGAGCTTTAGCCACACCAAATTTGAAACAGATCCGTTCATCCATTGATTTTTTAGGATTTTTTTAAAAAATGAGGTTTTAAAATTATTATTTTTAAACTGTCATTTTTAAAGATAAAGAGCTGAAAGTTGGCACCATGATAGCTTTTAGGTAGAGCTTTAGCCATACCAAATTCGAAACAGATATGGGGCCAGTAGCAAACCCTGTTAACAGCAACAGCAGTGAGTGAAGATACAGTCAGAAAAGATATTTGAGGGAAGGGGAGAATGTAACACAGAGAGTATAGCAAAAGCTTCAAAGTACAGCAAAACCTACAAAAGTAGGAGTGAGTGAAGTTAATTTCAGATGCATTGAATCTCTCACTTGTTCTTTATTTCAGTGATTTTAATATTAAGATGTTGTGTAGAACAGATTTGTCTTAAATGTGTGCTGTAAAATCAGACATGTGACCAAGGCTATGTTCGGGTGGGCACGCCCCCTTGGTACTGGACACGCCCCCTTGGGGGCGACCATGTTGTCCTCCTTTTTGGTTTCCAAAATATGGTCACCCTAAACAAACATCAAAAAAGGGGTTTCTTTTAAACATATTGAGCCTCGTGTGGCGCAGAGTGGTAAAGCAGCAGTTTCTGTAGCCAAAACTCTCCCCACGGCCTGAGTTCGATCCCAGCGGAAGCTGGTTTCAGGCAGCCGGCTCGGGTCAACTCAGCCTTCCATCCTCCTGAGGTCGGTAAAATGAGTACCCAGCCAGCTGGGGGAAAGGTAATAACGGCCGGGGAAGGCAACGGCAAACCACCCCGCTATAAGGCCTGCCAAGAAAACGTCAACGAAAGCTGGCGTCCCTCCAAGAGTCAGTAATGACTCAGTGCTTGCACGAGAGGTTCCTTTCCTTTTTTCCTTTAAACATATTGCAGCAGTGTTACCATGAATATATGAAATGCCATTGATCAGTCAACCAAGTATGATCTACCCCAACCTGAAGAGTCTCTCAATCTCTCTTTCCCAACCCTACAATGCAAGATCCTTCAACTGGGACCTCTTCTATGGGTTTCATTGCTTGAGTTTCGCAACTGAAGATACGTGGGTTTCTGTTTTCATTTGTGCCAGCAGTGAAAGTGATGGAGAAAAGCATACCAACACAGAAAGCTGGAGATCATTATGCCAGATCAGAACCCTTCAGATCAGAATCTTTCTTCAACCATATTGGGTACATACTCAAGATCAACTGCAGGTTACATCCTGCCGCACTCACAATGAGATCTACATGTAGGCCTCATCTATACCAAGCAGGATATTGCACAATGAAAGTGGTATGAAAGCTGAATATAAAAGGCAGGAGCCACACCAAGCAGGATATAGCAGTATGAAAGCAGTATACGGTATGTGTCAATGGGCCATAACACTTGTTAGTGCACTTCAATAGCGCTATAAAGTAGTAGTGTGGCTCCTGCCTTTTATATACCACTTTCATACTGCTTTCATAGTGCAATATCCTGCTTGGTGTAGATTAGGCCCTACACTACTTCTTTATATTGGCATTCCACAGCACCTTACACATTCCATACACCGCTTTCATAGTGTTACCATGATGTGATTGTAACGATTTGACACAAAGTGTAGATCTGGCTGATGTTTAAAGACTGAGAAGGGGATGATAAAGCAATTGGAAATATGGAAGTGGGAAGGGGAAAGTAGTTATCCCACATGAATTGAGTACCAGGATATGATCCTATATATGTAATGCACATCTCTGATCCCTCTGTCTAGCATGGACCACCACAGTACAAGCCCACTCCCTTCATATTAAGTTAAAAAAATTAGAAGAGGTTTATCTCTCCCTATTCTCATCAAACCATGACTTTACATATATTCATTTGATGACAGCATTTTTTAAACCTCACATATTCAAAGGTGTGTGTGTTTCTGTGTGGATGCAAGCATACACATGCCACAAAGTTTCAGCAGCTCTAAGAAAACTACATTTCTCGGAAGTTGTTGCCCCGGGCAGCAGGGAGAGAACAAGACCTCCCTCCTTTCATTCATCCTACTGTTGCCAGAGCAGTATTGAAGATAAGGGAGGGAGGGAAGTGGGTGGTCAGGCACGAGTGTGGGTCGATGAGAAGTAGGAGCATCGCAGAGAAGGATTGGGCCTTTCACTACCATTGGGAACACTAGGTAAGCAACAAGTTCCAAAATGGCCTCTGATTCCAAGATCCTCCCCCTGGGTCCACACGGCCACACCCTGTCCAGGGACGGTGTGGATGCCTTTTTTCTTTTTTAAAAAAAGTAGTGGGGCCGGCCGCAAAATAGCAAGGCCTCGATCTATTGGAAATGTGAGTTTTAAAAAACCCTCAAAACCACTCCCCAAACCCCCTTCATGCCTATTTCTGGTGCCACGCTTACTAGCAAGTAAGCGTGGCACCAGGTGGGACGGGTGCCCACACCTCCGGCAGTCTCGGGACGATCCCGAGACCGCAGGAAGAATTAGGTTTCCCCAGGGTTTCTTTATCTCTGGGAAAACCCGTGCCCATCCCCACCTGCCCCCTGGAGTCCCTGTGCATCATTTGGATGCTCAGGGACTCAGCCGTGACCAGCCCGGACTATCGGGCTGGTGTAGAAACAGCCAGAGTGTAAGTGTAAGGGCTTTTCTACATGAAGCTTTTAACCCACACTTCTATCGAGGTGAGACTTCTGCTTCTGAATTCTCTGAGGGATTAAAATCGGCACTTTTACACATCTTTTTCTTTTTTCTGAGGGGTTTCTTTATCAGCCATTCTTTACGTCCATTACACAAACACTAGATGGTGCTGTGGAATAGTAGAACTGTACAATTACAAAAGGGTCTAGTAACGGCATTGAAAAAAAAATACTAGACTTTCCCCATTAGGGAAAAAATGTGATAATGGTTGCAAAGCATGGTTGAAAGGACTTGGAAGATGATGATATCATGTAAAAGAACCGCAAATAACTGTGAGTGAAGAAGCACGAGCAGATAATAAAAGCCTCATGCAGAAAGGTGCTAAGTAAAAAGGCATTCTTCCCCTCCAGATCAATATTTCATTTAAAAGAGCATGTTTTCTTGCTTGAGCATCAGTGAGAAGTAATATCTACATTATCACCAATTATAATTTTTGGTATCCCCATAGCCAAATGCCAGAGGTTTATATTTAATTTGGTAGACAACACCTGTTAGTTGTGCCTACTTGCAGAGCTTCAACTTTAATTAAAACATGCATTTGAAACCAAAAAAGAAAAAAGAAAGAAAGCCAGAAAATAACTCTTACCTGCTTGGTGCTGTTTTCCTTTGGACAATATTCTGCAAATTGGGGGCAATCCCATTGTATGCAACATTGTTTTTTATAGCAAGCAGTTGCAAGGTATCAAGTGAGGGAGAATAAATTATAGTATAACCACATTGCAAAATCCATCTAAGTCAGCCTTCCCCAACTTGCCCCCCCCCCAGATGTGTTGATCAACAACTCCCATCATACCCAGCATGGGGATGGGTGGTCTGGGGATGATTGTGAGTTGGAGACAACACATCGGGGTGGGGGTGTGTGGCTGTTTAGGAAACACTAATCTAAGTTCTTTTTCAAGTAGATTCATCTGCTCAACTAATTATACTTGAACACAGGTATATTTTCATATCACAAGCAAGACCCAGGAGTGATCCACACTCTCAGAAGGATCCAAAGACATTTCATTCACTCAGCTTTGGAGAGCACTGCATAATAGGGCCACCGTTCTTGCTGTGGGTTTTGAACTCAACACCCTGCAGATCAAGCACCAATCCCACCGTCTCTATGTCACCAGGGATGCTTATCTGAGGAAGGGATGGCAGACAGTTCAAGACAGAGATACAAACATCATGTACCAGAATCGTCATGAGGATGGGAGTCCGGTGATCCCAGAGAATCAATCCCATAGTTCCTACAGCACTCTCTCCATCTAGGCAATTTTTTTGAGGAGAGAAGCCAGTGGGCCGCTGAATGCGCTTAAAGCTTATTTAGCAGCCAACTTGAAAGGCAGACAATGTTCTGAGCTCTGCTGCACAAAAAGGAGCCTGTCAGAGTTCTACATTCTATTTGTTCATGCACTGATTCAATTTCATGTGGTCTCTGTTTAAAGTTAGTCTGAGACCGGCAGTGCTTTCTGTGTTGAACCCATACATAACAACCAGTGCACAATCGCTTTAATTGTATGCATCAGAAAGGAGCAAGAGGCTGATGTCCAAAACTTATCATGAAAAGGAAGCATCATCTTATGCAAAGATTGTATTTTTCAATGAACACACACATTCTGTTTCATCAAAATAGATTTTTGGGCCTAGCTCATAAATCTCCCAAATAGGGACCTCCGGTGCCTACAGATAAAAGATAAATCATACTGAGAAGACACTGAACCATGAAATGATTCTGTTAACATGTCATCTGTCTAGAATATATTTTCAAATCTTCAACAGAAGGGTCTAAATTATGAAAGGAAGGTGGTCAGGTCTAACAAAGTTGGTAATTTGGGATGTGGTATTTTTAACCTCCGCCATCTGTGTGCGTATGCTTGGAATATAGAAACATTAAGCAAAAGATTATCCAATGCTCACTTGTCATTAGAGCTAACCATTTTAAAAGTGAAATAAGGTTCATAAATTCTTCAATGTTTATCTTCTGAAAAGGATTACATCATGGAAATAAAAAATATTTTCAGCTATATACTTTTGAATGCTTTAGGGAAATGGTTAATGGAGGGTATAAAATAATAACAGCAATCATAATAATGGTACAAAGAAAAAAAAAGTGTCTGTACCGTAGATAAGAAATTGTTGAGTGTGAATAAAAATGCAAAGTAACTTGATCGTTGCTAGGCTTTAGATTCAAACCTGATGACCTTTTGCCTTAGATTTGGTGCTTTTGCCATTTTTTATCACTTTGCCCAGAAGATGTTTTTAACTACAACCTCCATCAACTCCAGTCAGCACGACCAGTGGTCAGGAATGATGGAAGTTGTAGTCCAAAATATATCAAGGGCAACAGCTTGGAGGAGACTGAGCTACTGTTCTGTCACAGGAAATTGCAATACTTTGTTTATCCAGATTTAAGAGAAGCATCAAAGTCCATCGTCCCCACACACACAGAGAAAGAGCATTGAACATGTGTAAGTGAACTAAAGCTGGAGGGTGGGAGGATATACTATTTCATATAAGTGTAAAGACTACCTCCCGCCTTATTGGGAGACAATAAAGAGGTCTGCCACATAATCCACAAAGCTTTATTCAGGCAAAAAACATCTCTTCTTCTACTTGAAGAGAGTTCAACTTCTAGGAATTTTCTTCTAGGCAAAACTATGCAAACTAAGCAAAACAATTGTCCTTTTAAGAAGAACGGAAAGCCTTTAACTTCAAGGAGACTGGTTCTGAAGAAGACTTTGGCGAGAAGCTAGCCAGGCCCGCCTTCTCTCACCTTCCTTTAGCTCCACCCATTTTAGTCTGTGGCAAACTCTAGGATCAGCTAGCCTTGAAGTGCCCTCCCCATCAGAAGAATACTGATTTCCTACAGACTGTGTGTTATTAATGTTTTCAGAGATAAGGTCTGGCGAAAGTTCATTTCCAGCTGGTGAAGAGCCCGTGACAATCACCTCCCCCACTCTCCGTATAGACTGGTATATTTCTGGTGCCGTCTCTTCTGCTTCAGAATCTGATTCTGATTGATCGCCTGAAACTCCTTCCTCTACCCTGAGGGGAACAGGCCTAGTCATGCCAGGTGCCCAGGACAGTTCTCTGTTTGAAGAGGTGGCAGAGGTCTATTCAACAGCATCCTCTGTTCGAAGGGCTGTCCTGTCCAATTCCAGTTTAAAGATAATAAACCACAACTCTTGCCCATCAACAGTGAACACCTGGGCAGCAGGCTGAAGAGGCAGGTAAACAGGTTTCCTATAAAGCAGTAGTGCAGATCTAGCCCTGGTCAGTCTTCCACACTATGGTGAGATGTACTGTATTTATATTGAAATCACAATAATTTCAATAATCTGAATTTTCATCTATACTTTTAAATAAGCATATGCAAATGTTATGCAAATCACTGCCCACTTTGGCCCACTTTTGGGGTGATATGTTTCCTCATTTTTGGTGATTCAAAACTGTCCGCCCTACTGAATACACGAAGTATTGGGGGGGGGGAGACATACCTTGCCTCTGAATGCGCCATGTATCCAGCAAAGGGTGGAAGAGGCTCAACAGTGTAGCATCTACACACCTATCCAAGTTTTGATTATGCTGGGTTCACTCTGGTCATGTGGAGGAGCCTATGCAGACACAGCTGTTCTACTGAGCACATGGAGATTGGGGAATGGGACCAGTGGGTGCCATCTCACTCTGCATGTTCACTATACATATTGCAGGGCGGGGGGCACACACAAGTGTAAAGGGACTTCTATTAATTTCTAAAGCTGTTACAGTGGTTTTAATTGTTTGTGCATTTTGTATGTTTTTGTGGGGTTTAATTTTTGTATACTGTTTTTAAATGTTTTATCTTATGTGAACCGCTTAGAGAGCTTCGGCTACGGGGCAGTAAACAAATGCAATAAATAATAAATAAATATTTAAAATCTTTTATATATCATTCTTCCTCCTCAAGGAGATCACAGCAGTGAACACTAAAAACAGTACAGCAATATAAACAAGCAAGAGTAATTAATCTGAAATAACTGCTCCCGCCCAGTTCCACACTTCCAGTTGCCCCACCATCCCTGTCCCACTTTTAACCTCCCTGATTGAGAGTCCTGCTCAGTGGCATTCATTGATGTTGTGTAAGCAGCCTGGAGGATAAGAGGCATTGTAATCTGAAGTTGTGATCTGCAAAGTATAGAGCTTTTCTACAGAAGGCTGCACCTACTTTTAGTTTCATCACAGAATTGAGATCCAAGCTCTAGGTGACGGTTGCTATAGCAAATACACAAGAAGAAATTATGTATTCTTTTGCCATCAGAAATAATACCCCATTTCCCCTGTTCTAAAAAATAGAAGTGAAACTGGAAGATCACAACGTCATCTAAAGAATCCATAAACAACTATGAGTAAGGAATCACAAGTGCCCATGGGTTCAACTACACCAAGCAGGATATCCCTCTATGAAAGCAGTATGAAAGTGGTATATAAAAGGCAGGATACTACTGCTTTATAGTGGTATTGAAGTGCACTGACAACTATTGGGGCCCAGGACACATCTACACTAATCAGGATATAACACTATGAAAGAGGTATATGCTTGGTGTACATGAGCCCCATGTCTTGTGTAGAAAAGCAGAGAAACTGAAGGCAGTAGAATACAAAGGTGTGAATACAAGCCTCACTCTGTCTGTGGTATACAGTATGAAGCTGAAGCTCATTCTCAAGGTCATCCTGAATCAGTTACTCCTAAACACATTTTCATTGCTTTTTGTACACAGAAATATAGTGATTAAAGTGAGGTAAAAGGATGGATCTTTAGCATGTGACATTTCAGTTTAATCACCTGGAACAGAACCTATTTTTAGACATGAGTATGGAACAATTTGCATCTTTCCTGCACTCCTACACCCATCCAATAACAGCCAAGAAAAATATCTGTGTGAAATCATGAAAGATGCTTTCTAAATTTATAAACAGTAAATATTCTCTATTGTAGAACCATTTGCATTTCAATGTAAAATACTGCAATAAGGTATTTTTCCACTGAACACATTGTTATTTTATTATTTATGATTGCTAGAAATTTCTCCCTATAATTTGCGTTGTATATCCCTATAAGTATGATTTCTCATGAAGTGAATTGTTGTGGGAGCAGTAAGATGTGCAATCTTCTGTTACACGGAATCGTTAATTAGAATTTGTGTTGTGGCATGAAGAATTTTGTGTAGAACAAAAGTATGCATAGTGCCATGCCCACTAATGTTGATCCAACAGCTGCATTCAGACATTGTGATAAACCATGATCGGAATGAGCCTGTGTGAGCATTGGGCTCTTGCACTACTCCCTCCCTCCCCTCCCCTCCTCCAGAGTGGCCATGAGGAGAGTTGGGAAGCTTTCACTTCCATTCTTAATTAATATCAGTTTGTTGCTTTTCTGAACCCAACAAACTGTGGCTAATTTTAACCATGGTTTCTGTTTCAAGAATCTGTAATTAAGATTAACAACAGGTCAGGATTCAGCCAACATACAAAGCTACAGTTAGTGAAAAATCAGAAGCGAAAGCTTCTAATCTTCCCCTTGTGACTGTGCCATAAGAGGGGAGGGGGTCATGAGTGAATCTGAGGGCATCTCTATATTGGAGCAAATATCACACACCCTTACCTTCAGAAGTTGCTGCTTCTGAAGTCTTCAGGCTTCTTTAAATGACTAATTTTAGCATGCTTGTAACTGGCCACTTGCAGAAGTTTGCGGGTCATTTTGACAACACCACCCCTTTTCAAGGTTATTCTGCTAAAAAAAATAAACCTTGGATATCCCGAATCCTCTGAAATGTCAGATTTCCTGTCATGTGCAGTCGAAGTTGCGCTACAAAACTAGAGGGCGACATCCCATTCATCTATATAAGCTGGGAAGTTTTAAATTACAGACCGTGTAGTTGCTGTTCTTCTCTTGTTTCAAATGCGGAAGAGAATCAAAGTGACGGTAAGCAAATGTGATTTACCTTTAATTTAAAGGGCTTCTTTGCGGGATTATAATTGGCACAATACATGCGCTTCCCCCTTTTTGTGGGGAGCTTTTGCTTGTTGGGCAAGTTCTATATGTTCTATTTCCAGTAGATGGTGCTGGGATATTGCATGATTCCAGAAATATTATTGCATTTTCAGCAAGTTAAAAAATGGCAGAATAAAGCTTAAAAACGAAGGGAGAGGCACCAGAGGTGGCTGACATTGTGAAAAGGGCCTGCAAACATCCACGAGTAACCGACCACATCTGCATGACCACTGCAAAAGCCTGCGAAAAGGCCTGAAGCTTATTCCTGTTATGCAAAACCATTTATCCTGACATCCGAATGCAATCACAGAAATTGATCTTGGATCTTTTCATTGCCAACATTCCTTCAAAACTAAGAATTGGGATGAACCAGAATATGAGTAGATCTGGAACATAAGGTATAGTCTGTCATAGGCTACGTAGCTGAGATCATTTAGGGGGAACAGTTATCCCAAAACACTATTTTACCCACTAGGTCAAACTCTGGGAGCCACCCATTCATCCAACCTTACAGCCTTTTGCCACACTACATTCCATCTGCATTTCTTGCAGAGACCCATCCCTATTTTCACCTGGAAAGTGCACACACACCAGAAACAGCTTGAAGTGCAAAAATATAAATCAGCTACAGTTCCTTTTGCAGGGTAATAGGAGTGAAATAATTTCAAGTTACTGAAAAAAAGGATTTCATATCCCATGTCTTTGGAGTGGCATTTACAACCCCTCAATTAGGAGGCAGATCAGTCCCGTCAGCTAAAACGGCCGTGCAGAATTAATGAAGTCAAAATAATAGGAAAAGAAAGAGAATGCTTTGCAAAAATGAGTCATGTACAGCAAATCAATACTTCATAACAGTGCCTGTCCTGTTTCTGAACTCAACTGCCTTCTTCTATTTTTGGATTAAATGATGCTCAACTCTATTCTAGTTGCAGGCAGCTCTTGACTACCTAAAAGACCACCTTCTCTCACACGAGTCTGCTAAGTTCCTAAGATCTTCGGAAGGGGGCGTTCTTTTGAGACAGACCACCTTCAGAGAGGGCAAAAGAGGGCCTTCTCAGTAGCTGCTCCCTGGCTGTGGAACTCCTTCCCAAGAGAGGCTAGGTTTGCTCCCTTTTGGCTGTCTTTCTGTTGGCAAGCAGACTTTTTTATTCAACTGGGCCTTGATATAAGCAGGCCTCTTGGGTTGGATGCTGTTTTTACTCTGTTGTTATATTTTTAATTGCATTTTCATGTATTTGTTTAAAATAAATTTTCATTTGTGATTGTAAGCCGCCTTGAGAGCTATTTTTCTTAGCAGAAAGGTGGAATGCAAATCAAATCAAATGAAGACATAAATCAATATTCTGTGTTGTTACAATTAATGCAGAACGTTCTGCTGTGAAGCATCCTTAGGAACCTTTCCCTGCCATGCAAACTGCAAATTGCCCAATCCAAATCAGAACCACAGCACAGGGGGCAAAGGTTCAAAAAAACCCATTTCCCCCCCCCCCCCAACACACACACCAGGATCAGGTCCTTGCCCTGACAATTTGTGGAACTAAAATGCTGAAGAACAATAAGCCCTGCAATTAATATCATTGTAGTTTGGCCCATAGATGGTTACAGAAAAATGTTCTCATTCTTTCGTTCTTCCCTGATATATCGGGTAAGCAAGGGGCTGAAAAAGGAGGCTGCATTTCTGCTCAGCATACATTTTCTGTTTTACTTAGAAGTCGGAGACATATATAAACGGTTATTGCGGTGGATAAAAAGAAGGCATCCAGGGGTTGCTAGGCAACTGCCAATACATTCACCTACGATTTCCTAATAATCCCGCAGCAGTAGAAGAATGCACTGTTGTTCTTTCTTTCTTTTTTAACCACTCTACCCATTGCCTGACCTTTCTATAGAACCATCCTGGGCATGCAGTGGAGAGTTTGGGGGCATCTGGAAGGCAAGTGGATCTTCTCAGGGCAGAGTCATCTGGATATTGCAAGGCATCTGGCTACTAGAAAGGCCAACCTTGCAGCCAGTGACATTATCAACCTCTGGAAAATTAATGTTTGCATTTCAGGGTTGTTTCATTTTGGCCCTAGATCTCTGCAAAGACCAATATGGACGTGCAATTCTTTGGCATATAATGCATAGCCAACAAGATACCGAAAAACAACAACAACACACACACCATGTCCTGGAGTTATCACATCTTTTGAATAGTAATAAAAATACCTTAGGTGCTCTTTGCTGTTCTTGACAAGCACCTCCATAATAAGATAAATTCCTTTTTAATTTTAGGGCTAAACTACGCACCATGTTATATGTGTCACATGTAGATGATCCTAACATTTTTATTTGCTCTAGTGTAAGTGTGCAGGTGCCAGTTCAGACTGGGACCACCACACGATGGAAGGAAGGGGTTACACTTTCTCACCCAGCTGCTTTTTTCCTTTAAATTTGCCCACCCCCAACCCCCAATGCAGGGGGCTAAAGAAATAAGAACTCAATCAGCAGCAATGGAGTTGGTTTTTTTATTTTGTTTTTCCTTTAGCACCCCCTACCCCACTGGCGTGTGTGTGTGTGAGGAATTTAAAGTAAGGTTTAACCTTCCCATGTTCTGTGGTCGTAGTCTGGGTTGGGGACCCACAAACTTACACTAGAGTAAATAAAACCATAAGAAACATCTACACACTATGCATTTAACATAGTGTTTAATTTAGCCCTCAGCTAGTGCTGAAGTTCAAAAGAGAAAAATATTCAATGGAAAATAAAAACCAGGCTATTAAGGAGTTTGCTTATTAAATCCACTATTTTGTCCCATATAAACAGACACCCCACAAGATAGTCTTTTCTCATACAGAATTATACCAGTTTGTGGGAAGAAAGAGATAAATCATAGATGGAAAGGCGAACATCCACATATCGTATTCCATATATCTTCCTATCACCTGCTGATATTTTATAGTACTTCATCATGACTGTCATTCCTTAAAGCTGTTTACAGGCTCTCTCTCTTTGATAAAATTTATGGATATTAGTTTAGAAATTGGAAGCCTCCCTCGCTGCTTTAATTGCTACAGCCTGTACAACACATGTGCAAAGGGCAAAAAATAAAGATGAACTACTGCTTAAGTTTGAATAATTTTTGGAAGAGGGGATGGCAGTTCACGTCTGGGCTGCGTAAAAGAGATAATACAAGGCAGAATGTTGGAGAGCCTCATCTGCATATAAATAGACCTAATCAGAAATGCAAATAGCAATCAGGGGAAATTGTAAAAAGCCCCATGATAATTGCACGATTGTACAGATAACAAAAGGTCAAATATTTTCGTTGTCTAAGCTTTTAAATTGCTAATAGCCAGTGGCTATCTTTTCCTTTGCAAAATGGAATATGTAAGGCGCAGGCATATACCAACTGGCAATCAACCTAGGGCAAATGCCTGAGAGATGTGGCCCTCCCTCTTTTGTTTCAGCTGCCCCATCAGTAATTCATAATTCACAATGGCCTTTACCACTGGCTCCTTCAGCCAGGAGAAAACAACACAACTACCAAACAAACCTTAGGTATGAAACCAAATACTCATTTCTATTCAGGCGTGGCAAAAAGGAATATCATATTTTCCATGTTAAATAAGCAGTTAATGAGGGATGCAGCTGTTTTGATACACTTAACAGTTTCAAAGGTGTATTTGCTGCACCAATCCAAATCTTTTCCTCCATAAAAATAAATCTTTCAAAAATCTGATAGATAGGCAGACTTTTACTTGTTAGGAAACAAGAGAATCTATAAATTCCATATAGTGAAACCTTAAGAAAAAAAAGTGTTACAATTCTGAACAATTCTGCCCTGCCCTCTTTTGTATCTGGTCATTCTAGTATAGCTCCTGCAGCTTGAACTGTTGTGATAAAGAAGGAATTTCACCAGGTGCTGCATGCATACAAATGACACCTGCTGAAATTCTCTTTTCTATACAAGTGTTAAAGATACAGGAGCCCTGTACTCCTTTTCATATGGTCACCCTATACAGGAGCCCAATCCTCCTTTTCATATGGTCACCCTAATTTATGTGTAAATCAGGGCTAATGAGAATCTTCTTAGTAGTAGCATTTTGCACATTTTTTGCAATTAGCGTAACTTACAATGCAATGATGTAGCAAACAATATGTATTTTCACTGTCAAAAGTCTACTGTTTCTGTATGAGCAATGGTCTAGTAAGCCAAGAGAGCCACCTAGTGCCATACCTTGGGATCTTGAAAAGTGTTTTCACTGGATGCATGTCGAATAAAGGCGGATCTCCATCACCCAATTCAATAGCTGTGATCCCAAGAGACCACACATCGCAGCGAGCATCATAGGAGTAGTCATACTGCTGTTCACAAGCAATGACCTATCAGATTTTAAAAACAACAACAAAACAGGCACCAAATTAACTTTTTCAGTCAGTAATTCCCACACTACCAGTTTAGATTCAGCTCCACTACTCACACCCCCATTCATCTTTTTCTTCTATTAGATAAGCACTTGCAAGCTGTACGTGCTTATCTAATAGTCTTAATTTTTAATGTGGCCAACAGAATGTGGTACAAAGAATTATCATTCCTGATGTTCAAAATTGCACAAGAATTAGGGTCTCCAAAATATGGTCTACAGCAATTATTCTATTCATTTCTTTATTGTAATAATACTTGTATACTATTTAATATAATAAAATCTCTAAATGGTTTACATACACATATTAAAATCACATTTAAAACATTATTAAAATAATTTTAACTACAATAACAATAAAAGCAATACAAAGAAGATGGAGTAATTGCAATCAATTAAAAGCCAGAGAAAGCTTGGGTGTACAAGTGTGTTTACAGGAGATCTGAAGATCTTAAATGGGTGTATATATAGGGGAAGGAGGTCCCAAATTGTTGAGGGCTTTGTATATGAATAACATAATCTTAAATACGGCTCAGTAGCCAATAGGCAGCCAGTGCAGTTCTTTCAACACAGGTGTAATGTGTTTCTACTGCTGAGAAATCAAGAATAAGTAACAGGGCAACACTCCAGCTATCTCTCTGCCAAAGAAGGTCATCCATCAGGGCAGCCAAAGCCAATGCTGTCCCAAAATAAGACCTGAACCCAGACCGGAACAGATTAAGGTAGTCAGTTTTATCCAAGAACACCTGTAGTTGAAGCACAACCATCTTTTTGAGGGACTTACTCAGAAATGGGTTATTTGTAACCAGACAATAATTAGTATAGATCCCTGGATCCAGGTGTGAATGCACCATTACTCCCTTCAATGCCATAGGGACCAATTCCATCATGCAATGATGCATTTACCATTCTGATCCATTCAGCCAATCGCCCACAGCTAGCTGGAACAAGCCATGATGGACAAGGATCGAGAGAGCATGTGGTGGGTCACAAAGATGCAAGCATCTTGTCCACATCCTCAGGTTTCAAAAACTGAAACTCATTCCACAAAACAACACACTTGACACTCAACACACTGTATTATTAGCAGTGTTCAAGTCAGCATGAAGATGGGTGACTTTGTCCTTGAAAGTGCTTTGCAAACCTGTCACAGTGAGCCTCCGAGGACTCCAGTATTGGGTTCACTGAGGTAGATGAAAGCAATCACTCAGAAAAGCTCAGCTGGAAGGATACTTGAGGAGGCCATGGCTCCTAACTAGTGCATGGTATCGTAATCATATCAGCCCAACACTGAAAGATCTTTAAACGGGCTGCCAATTGTTTTCCAGGTTCAATTTAATGTGTTTGTGTTAACCTTGCAAGTCCTAAATGGCTTAGGGCCTGGCTATCTGAGGCTATCTCTATATGAACATGCTCACTTATTAAAATGGGCAAGAGAGGCCCTTTTGAAGACACCTCCTCTTGAAGAGGCCCAGTTGTCAGAGCATGTGGAAAAGGGCCTTCTCCTGTGTTCCTCCCAAACTCTAGAACGCGTTCCCTCTGGAGTTACAACAGGCCCCCACCCTCTCTGCCTTTAGGAAGGGGTTCAAGTCACATCATTTTAGCTTGGCTTTTAAAATAATTATTTTGTTTTTTAATGCCCTTTTCAGTGTTTACTACATTTGTATTTATTTTTTACAATTTGAACTCTTTGTAAACTGCTTTGGTCAATCCCAGAAAGATTGACCAAACACAATAAATAACTAATACTAAATAAAATACATTAACTTGGTCCAGCTCCAACAGATATCAGCTTTGCATGGACTAATGACTGGCCATGAGGAGAAATTGGAAATTAGCATATAGATTGACACACACACAAATAAGTAGAAATGGGCACCACTTAGATGCACAGTGCAGAGAGCCAGTATGCTTTGTATGATTGAAATCACAGTGAGGATAGCCGCAGAGTGAGGTAAACACATGATTGTGCAACCACCCGTTTAAAGAGCTTCCGCTGTAATAGTAAAGTTACTCCCCCCCACCCGCTTTGGTCTCAGCGTACACAACAGCACGTGCATAAAAAGCATAGCCCCAGGCATACAATGTATGACATGGAGTGGTTATAACTGTGGAGTGAGGCGAGCTGAAGACTTGCACCGTACAATTAGTGCTGTTGACCCACCAAGCTGGAAGGAAGCTGAAGTGTAAAGGGCTGAGCCTCCTGGGGAAAATCTAGTGATGTGTCTAGCTAAGTAGCTTCTGAGGCATGCCAACATTATGTTGAAAATGGAACAGTGTGTATGACACAATATTGCTTCCTCCCCTCTTTTTCCTTCCCTGTTAAATAAATCCTAGTTCTTCTTTTACAAGTTGCTCACTGATTTCCCCACAACCACCACCTTTCAGGGAATAGGGTTTGTGACGGGCTGGAGGCAGGGCCGGTGCCAGACTATTTTGCGCCCTAGGCAAGGCGAGCTACTTGCACAGTCTGTGATCCAAAATTATTATTATTATTATTATTATTATTATTATTATTATTATTATTATTATTTAGCACCAACAATGTACTTGGTGCTGTACAAAATATACAAATAAAACAGCGATACCCTGCCTAGAGGCTTACAACCTAAAATCACATTAAAACATATGAAGGGGGAAAGGGGTTCACAAAACAGAAATAAGAGAATAATCATAGTAATAAGAACAGTAAATCAAACTAAAATACCAAAAGCTATTGAAAACAAATGAGTTTTCAGAGGCATTTTAAAATCTACAATGGAACTCGTGATATGTAGTTGCTCTGGAAGAGCATTCCAAGCAAACAGGGCAGCCAGAGAGAATGGGTGAAGCTGGGCAAGAGAGGTAGAGAATTTAATTAAGTTTAACAGTATTGTTAGTGTTGAAAACAATAAACTGGTTATGAACTAACAATGAACTATTATATTTTTCTTTTCTTTTCTTTTTTCTTTAAACATCTAATTTGTATAAAACTGTGACCCTTAAAGGTCAGTACTGTGCCCCTCTGAGGTCTGCGCCTTAGGCAGCTGCCTAGTTGGCCTAATGGTAGTGCCGGCCCTGGCTGGAGGAACTCCACGCTAGCTTGGGGGTCAACGTCTCCCTCATCCACTACTGTATGTATGAACCCAGGTGCCAACAGTGCTTCCAGATTTACCCCCACTTTCCCTACTAAGAACCCTGAGGGGTGGTGGACCTGGTTTCATTCATACAGTATTATTTCTCCCTCATCCACTCTCCAAACCCAAGAGCCATATTTGGCAGTGTGGAGGCAAAAATTACCACCAGTTTGCCATTGGAATTTGGAGGCAAACCACTACAGGTCCTTAAAAAGGACAAATTTAGGTTGGAAGAAACTAAATCCGCCCTTTTAAAGAATCCAAAGCAGTTTCCCGCCAAATTTTGGGGGGAAATCAGTGGTTTTCTTTGCAACCTCATAGTGCGGCAGGGGCAATTTCAGTAGAGGGGTGGTGGTGGTAAGGGTTTCAGAAGAAGAAGGGGGATTCATGTAGCCTACAGCCCATGCATTTCCCACCCCTGTTCAAGATTGAATTCTCAATCTGTGCATTTTGAATACAAAACCACCTGAGTGTACCCATCATATTTTGCCTTTTAGTGTTAACAGACACTTTCAGAAGGCAGATAAATACTATGGCAGACATTAACATATTTCTAGTTTATTTCATTTTTGTCCACTTCCCGTAAACATCTGTTCCCCATAATGTCACTTCATCGAAATCATGTAAATGAACCCCTTCAAGGCAGTGACTCTGAAGGAAGGAAGTCACAGTTAATTTTGCTAGACGAAGCAAAATCAATTGCCTTTTATTTCCCCCGTCTTGAAACATCAAAAAAATAGCCATCAGCATCATTATAAGGCAGCAAAATAATATCTATGAATATTGTTCTATCCTCTTCAGTCAGCCCTATCACAGAAAAACCAGACAGCTTAATCTATGGTTAATCAATGAACTACCCTTAATGCAACTCATACCAAACTGTGAACTATAAAGAAAGGATTAGATAATAGTCCTCTTTAGAACTTCTCCCCACATACTGTAAACCTGTAGGAAAGTGAGGAGTGTGACCAAGCCATTTGGCCTCACTTCCAATGCTGCATGTGCTACTGGCCCCACCCCTCAACATGTGTACCTGCAAAGCAGTGCCTATGTATGATGTCATATATGTGCTTTACAAGCACATGTGTGTTGTGGGGGTCAACAGCATGGATGATGATGCCAGTGGGGGCAGTGATGTGCACCTGCCACTTTATCACATGTTTTGTGTCCATATGGGCACTAGACACGGGGCTCATCTACACCAAGAAGGATATTCCACTATGAAAGCGGTATATCAAAGGCAGGTGCCACACTACTGCTTTATAGAGATATGAGGAAAGTCCCCAATCTTACCTCAGCCACAAAGACATCAGGTGGCTGTAGGGAAATCATGACGCTCCCAGCTTCAAACTCACATATAACATATTGGGGCAAAGCTACTGAGTTGCTTTACAGGAGGTAATATATGTAAAGTGCTTTGAACGCTATAATGTGCTATATAAATGCTAAGTATTAAGGTGGTTGTTGTTGTTTTAAACCTATATAGACAACTTTCAGCAAATCCTAGCATGCTCTTTGATGTAATATATATGGTATTGAAATTTCCTATGAAGTATATTTAAAACTCAAAGTACTTAACCACCAATGGCTTAGCGTGTCATCTGAATAGGGTCTATATGTTGAATCCAGGATCTGCCTTCCATGGGAGAAAGGAACGTTCCATTGGCAGAAGGTCCCGCTATCCAATTTTGCACACACACACACACCCATACACTCATCATTCCATTCAGGGCCCAGGCCTGACGTTGGCACCGCGGAGACTCAAGCTCCTGCGTTGGTGCTCCTTCCCGGCATCTGCATGGGGGGCCGCCAGAGGGAGGAGAGCTGGTTCAGGCGCTGCACGTCCCTCTCTTCCTCCCCCTCCAGCTGCTCCATTCCTCCTCCCTCCCCCATTTTTCACATCTACAGATTAAAAATAGAAAATTAAATTAAAAAACGGGGGAGCAACGGGGCAACCGAAGGGGGAGGAAGAGAGGGATGTGCAGTGACCAAACTGGCCCTTTTCCAGCTGATGGTGACCAATCAGGGGTCTCCATCGGCTGTAGCACGCTTCCGCTTAAAAAAAGTCGGGGTAAGTGCCCGACTTTTTTAAAGCGGAATTTAGGCAGTTTGCTCTTGGATGGTTTCGGGATGGTCATATAGATGACCTGCTGCCACTCTGAATCAACTCCGGGGCAAACTCCTCATCAAGACAGACTCTCAGTCTCCTGACTTTCTGTGCAGCATTTTTCAGGCATCTGGAAGGGCTGCCATGGGAAGTGGAGGGCATGGACAAGTCCTCTTCCATCAGCTCAGTTGATCCAGTCTAAATCTGGGCCCAACCATATATTTCTCAGGAACAATGGGTGTGCGTGACAACCCCTTTATCATTACTACCATGGCACAAGTCCTGATCCACATAAATACAATAAAACAGCGGAATAAGCCTACAAAATTATAGTTACACTAGGAGTTACAGCTCATAATGAAGATTAAAATTATGTTCTCAATTTTTATGTATTAGAAATGAGGCAAGTGCACATTCTCTACAGTTTTTTCTTTCTTTCATCAGAGAAGCTATAAATCTTGTTAGATTTTGTTTTCTATTTCCCCATTGAAACAAATCTGTACATGCATGATTACTTTCACATGCCTTTGGGGCATCAAAAAATTAAGTGGTTTTGTACATCTTGACTTCTCTCTAAATTATATCATTTCCCTAGAATTTAGCCGACACAAACTCTTCCTCTTATTTAAATGGCACTCGAGCACAGAACAAAATATCCATCCAGAGATCAAAGAAACGAATGTTAGCTAAATAAGAAGTAAAGGAACCTAAAGCTATTAACCTGGGACTGACCTTAGCCCCATGAAGTGGGCCACTGAGTAGTGAATATGAGAAGCTGAAGGACGAAGGGGAGCAAATCTTTTTTTTAGATTTGAGCACGGTTTATTTCCTATTGATTTTAAACCATTAAGATTGAAATTGCTGTTTTCAATTGTGTAAGCTTTCATTTCTTCTGGGAGGAGCTAGCTTTTCCATCAAATGGTATTTCAAGTATTTTTATTACAGGTGCCCAGCATCTACTGTAAAGTTATTTTAAATATATTTGATATCACAAGTTATCAATTAGATACATCAAAAGCTATTTGTTACGATTTCATAGCAAGAGTCAGAGCTTCTAGATGAAAGGCATAATTCAATGGGCTGTTTTTCACTGGAGATATTACACTGTTTGAGTAAAAACATATTTTTAAAAGTCCAGAAAGATTCAGATTGTATGCTGTTCATGCTATTTAAAGACACAAGAGCATATTAAAATGCATTCAGATATTTTCTGCTAACATTGTTTGCTTCTCCTGTGCTCTCTGAAATGGATATATATGGTCTTTGTTTCAAATATGAAGGAAACGCATTCTATGGTTTCTAGGACATTCTTGGGCTTGTTATGAATTCCTTAAAAGAAATACAACTCAAATAAAATAGCTTAGCAAACATATTTTCAGGAAGGATTTGCATTAGGAATTCTGGAAAACGGAGGCCCTGTCTTAGAGTGGTTACAGAACAGAGGTAGTCAATTCATTGCCCTCCAGATGTTTTGGACTACAACTCCCATTAACCTTAACCATTGGCCATACTAGTGCGGCTGATGGGAGTTCTAGACCAAAACTACTCCTGATATAGAAAGTAATGGTGGAAATACATGTTCCCAGTACAAGGAGGCATTAGGATTGCCCAGGCAGGAAAGATGGCAAGCCACCCTTTGCATGCCAGATGTGTTTTCCCCATTTCATTAGGAATGCTTAATTCTGGGTATTATTGACTGCCTTTGTTGAGGAGCAGAGGAAGAAAAACACATTGCAGGGAACAGACAGACACCTCACCTCTGATTTCTAAGAGCCGGTTTAAATAGGATGCCAGGCATGCTAAAAACAACAACAACAACAACAACAACAACACCTTGCCCGTCTTGTGGTTCCAGTAGATGGTTTCCCATTTAAACTGGATCATCATGCCTATGTGTGCAGTGTTATCCTACCAGGGACCCAGGCAGGCATTGCTCTGACTTGCTAACAGAGTGTGGCATTTACTAAGGTGCCAGTTGCAGAGAACATTGTGTGTGTGTGTGTGTGTGTGTGTGTGTGTGTGTGTGTGTGTATCTGCAGCTTTCCCAACCTGGTGCCCTCCAGATGTGTTGGACTACAAATCCCCATCCTCAGCATATTGGATGAGGATGATGGGTTTGTAGTCCAACAGACCTGGAGGGCACTAGGTTGGGGAAGGCTGCTATATATGTTTAGTCAGAAATAAGAGCTTTTCTACACAAGGCTGTTAATTGCTGAATCTACTTTTGGTTTTGTCACAGAATTGAGCTCCTGCCTCTTATATACTGCTTTCATGCCGCTTTCATACCACTTTCATAGTACAATATCCTGCTTGGTGTAGATTAGGCCTTAGACAACCTGCCGTCTCTCTGCTAGAGCCTCCCTTTCCCTCATCTGTGATATGCTTATGCTCTCTAAGGTAATGTTAACAGAGATATGAACACACACAGTAGCCAAATTATAGAGCCCACCTCAGGAGCCATCCAAAATGGGGTTCCCACTGACGTGTTTCTCCTCAGCCTGGTACTGGTGAGCTGCGCGGAAACACCTGTAACGATGAAATACATTCAAAACATTGACACAATAGTATTCTTATTGCCCTTTCAATACAGTGCCTGAGTGGGAATCGATGACAGTGAAGATACACATTTTTAACCACTAACAGATGACTTTTTGCATACCAAGCAACTCTTCATTCCACGTGTTTTGGAATTGTCCTGTCACTGTGTGTTTTGGAAACATGTCATTGACAGTTTAAGGCTTGTATTTTAATACAGTTTAGGCTTGTATTTTAATAGAATTCTACGTTCAGTCATCTTATCCCAAGATACAGCCCTGCAATTTGGAGATCTCCAGTATCAGAGGCAGTAAGGCTGTATACAGTAGTTGCTGGGGAACATGGGTGGGAGGGTGGTGCTGCACTCATGTCCTGCTTGTGGGTTCCTGGTCAACCGCTGGTTATCCACTGTGTGAACAGAGCACTGGACTAGATGGACCCTTGGTCTGAGCCAGCATGGCACCTCTTATGTTCTTATGTACATGGGACTGGCAGAGCCTCATCTGGGGCAAAGCACATTGCACTGCAGTAGCAGAAGTCACACTCTCTGCCTATAACCGAGAATGGGATTGGAGAAGTTCTACATTCATCCATCAAAGGGGGAAAAACCACAAACCACACGAAAGATTATTCAAAGAAATTCAGTGCAATCTGGAAACCATTTATAGTTACATTGATCTTTCTTTACATTGATCAGCTATAGGCAATGTTCCTTATCTGTAATTTACTGTTGATTAGCTAGAATGTATATTGAACTTCAAAATGGCTCTTTTTGCTTTCTAGCATGCATTAATAGCATTCACAAGTTATTTGTTCCAGAGTAAAAAGTATTCTAAGGCCATATCTATATCCGACTTTTAAACTGGTTTAAAAGTCATTCACTTTTGCCAGGTTCCTGGGAACAGTAGTGTTGTAAGAGGGAGGCAAGGATTTCCAATAAAAGATTTTCAACACCTCTGCCAAGCTACAAACCCCAGGTTTCTTTGGGGAAGAGATGTGACAAACTAGCATAAAACCAATGGATTGTATCTTTCTCTTAGTGGAAAGAACTTCCACCACTTGAGCAAAAAGGGGCACCTGCAGGGGATCCGCACGTCGCTCCCAGAGCGCTTCTATGCGACTCCAGTGCATCCTGAAAACGATAGTCTGACTTCCCTGTAAAAGAAACGACGAAGAGCCGTCCATGCCGCCGATGCCGATGACGAGGAGAGCTCGGCAAAAGAAGGCGGGGTGAAGAGCGGAAGAAGCTCTCTACCCTGCCTTCTTTTGCCGAGCTCTCATCGCCGGCGGAGAGCTCTCCTCGACATCGTCGGCATCGGCGGCATGGACAGCTCTTCGTCGTTTATTTTACAGGGAAGTCAGACTATCGTTTTCGGGGTGCACTGGAGTCGCATAGAAGCGCTCTGGGAGCGACATGCGGATCCCCTCCTGGTTTTTGCTAGTCTCCCCTATTAATTACGAGGGGGGGGCACACTGCATACCTTCCTAAAAGCTGCTCCTGTAGGTTGGGAAGGGCCCTCTGGAACAACACGGGATAGAGAATGGAAGGTTGCAGCAGGTGGGGGATGGAATTAGCTTTCTTGCCTCATCCAAGTGGAAACACTTTTTTGCAAGTACAAAGCCACCATTGGATATAACCCAAAGTAATTTTTAGTATAAATATAAATGCTTTTAATGCCACTCATGTGTAGTGTTTGTGATAGGCCTATTCCTTGAGCCAGGCCAGAAACTGCATTAAGTCCTCTTCAATGGAATTAAACCAGTTTAAGTGCTAGAGTTTAAACTGTCGTGCATGGGTGCCATTTGGGAGTGTGGGGAAGCAGTCCTCCACATACACCATGTTTTAGACCAGATGCAATATTGGAATCCTCTGGATTTCTGGCTAACTACCCTGGTTTGATTGGGTTTTATCAGTGTAACTCTATGCATTGTAACTCTGGGCCTTACTCCCAGGTAAGTGAGTACAGGATTACAGCTTGATTATCGTTTAAATACTCTATGTGGGAGGGGAAATTAAATATAACCATGATATGTACTGTTAAAATACATGCTTTGTTTTGTCACTGTTTTGCAATCCAATCTTGACTATAGCCAAGAGCAGACCTTTGTACCTTCATGTGGACTTTGCCCACTCCACACACACACACACACACACACACACAGAGAGAGAGAGAGAGAGAGAGAGAGAGAGAGAGAGAGAGAGAGAGAGAGAGAGAGATGGTCCCCTGTTATTTTGTGGACTGAATTGTTGAGGTTGTGAACTGCACACTACATTTTTTTCCTATTTCAAAACTCGCTTAAAATGTAAAACAGATTTCCGTTTTAGCAAAGAAATTACAATTTGTGCTGTTGAATATTTCACAAGTGGTTTTCAAAATCCCACAAATGTAGGCTAAACAAAAACAAATGCCCGCCTAACTCCATGGCTCTTTTTAGCTACCGTTTCTCTATAAAAAGTACTGCCAGTGGGTTGCTTAAACAGCTTCCCATCCTTGCTTAATTTTGGATCTTATATGCTACTGTGAGAGTGCAACATGTTGATTATGTGTAAAATATTGAAAGATGCTACTCAGCCCATACTGTTCTCTTTCTCACTTCCTCCGTCTGACATTCTCTTTTGGTTTGGCATTGACGGGCTATTTCCTCCAGCTCGGTCTAGCAGCTAGTGCTAATTATTATCTTGGGAAGGCTGCATCAGATGAAAAGTGATTTCCACCCCCTACCATTTGACGCCAAAGAGGTTACTACAGAAGCTGTTGCTCTAGGCTAGGTGTTTGTCCAATCGCCACTTAAAACTGAGTGTTTCAACTACTCATCAATAAGGACGTCATCTCCCTTCCAGGTAATAAAGAGGCATCTGCTCTCACATTCATTGGACAAGCAATCACAGAGCTTATTTCTTTTTTCGCAGGACTTATTTCATTTTTCTTTTAATAAAGCTTGTTTTAAAGTACCAGGGAATTAGCAATAATGCAGGGCTACATTTGTTTTTATATAAAGCAGTTCATTATATTTGTGGCGGCGGGGAGCTGCTCTCTCATAGGGTTATTTTGAACAAGCTACATATATCAGAAGTATGTATTTTATGGGTTGTGGTGATTTAATCCACTTTTCCATTTCGTTCTCTTTGCTGATTAACTCTTCTAGCCCAGACCCATGCATATTCAGTTCAATGCAGCTTACTCCCAAGTAAGTGTAAAGAGGATTGCAGCCTTCTTTATGTTATACTGGTAACATTTTGGGGATAAATTTTAGTCTTTTTGTGTGTTTTAAATTGTTATTCCTTGACCTCATCAAGAAATCAGCAAATTTATTTGCCAAGCAGATTTTTTTCCTATCTTTTTTCTCCTTTTATGCAGCCTTCCAATTTCAGTCACACTCATATCTATAACAGCTGTAATTGCAAATTAAATGGATCTGTTAGCTTTTGGACCCAGAGGGCCACTTTGCCTTCTGCTGAGAGGGAATAAAAGTGCTGAAGGCTAGTCACAGCCATTTGAGAAAGAAGGATGCCTTCTTTTCATAGGAAAAAGATAATATTTAAAATCTAGACGAGAGAGAGAGAGATGGGGAGGGCTACCTTCAACACCATGCAAAATTATTCCCTGAATTATTTCTATGTACGCTTGCTCTGATCCAGCTACAGCAGGGGTGTTGAACCTCTTTCAGTCCGAGGGCCAAATTCAATTTCGGAGACATTCTTGGGGGCCGCAACCCAGTGGTGGGCGGGACCAAAGGCAAAAGGGGTGGGGCCAAAAATACAAAGAACACCAGACTAAGCCTTAGGACAGACATGCCCACCTTTTAGACTGGGGCAGGAGTAGGGAAACTGTGCAAAAGTCAGGAAACAAAAGGGAACCCCATGGGGCCAGATTAGTACCCTACAAGGGTCAGAGGTTCTGCACCCCTGGGAGCTGGGCTAGGGACACAAGTACAGTGGGAGCAGGATGCTGCAGGAGGAGTCCCTGGACCAATCCAGCCCCTGGATAACTGGTGATGGTGGTGATCAGCTACTCAGGAAGGGCAAGAGTTGGGTTTATTCCTCTCTCCTCCAGAAGCTGATAGCTACTATGGCCAATTAATTGGCCAGAGATATGGGCATATATAAGCCATAGCTGCTGAGCTTCCCATCAGTTTGGATCAGGAGAATCTGGGATTTCCCTCCCTTGCCGCCAAATAATTTCTCCAGCTGCACTCTCATTTGTCTGCATTATTCCAAGCCTCCTCCTGCTGTTGTTTATAGATCCCACCTAAAGAGAAATGTGGGAGACAAACTACATGTTACATTTACTGCCTGGGGTGTAACTACGTCTCTCTCTTTTTCTCTTAAATTCATTCAAGGGCAGGGAGGGTAATTTTGGGGAGGGATCTCAGCACACAGGGAGGAGAGGGTTATCCCTTCCCTCCTCAGCCATGAATGCCTCAAAACTCACCACCCCAGCATAGTTACAAGCAATAGTAAAATAAATCAATAACAAACAAACAAACAAACAAACAAACAAACAAACAAAAGCCCCATTGATCATAAGGGCCAAACTACATATGGCTTGAATCACAATGTTCTGCACTTCAATGCAGGGTTATTTTTCACAAATTGCCAGCACTGGAGCCTTGATCCAGACTGGGGTCCTAGAATGGGTAGGGGGTTAAACCCTTTGCCCTTTCCCTGCTCCAGCAATTTGCATCACTAAAAAAAACAAATGCAAGTGGCAGGCAAGTGTGTCTCAATCCAGATCAGGCAGGAGGCAAAGGTTCTTGATCTGGATTGAGGCTCCAGTTATGAAAACTAACCTTGCACTCAAGAGCAGAATGTGATTCAAGTCATGTGCTGTTTAGCCCTCAGGTGCAGAAAGCTCTCTATTTTCTCATGCAGTCGACAATAAATGCCCTGCGCTAAACTGTATAACCATCAGACAAAGAAAGAAAGAAGCTATTATTACCGAAGTCAACAAGCTTGACTCCTCCTTCTGTTGTCAAGAGAATATTGTTCCCCTTGACGTCACGATGAATGATTCGGTTGTTGTGTAAGTGCTGAAGGCCCTGGGTGCCAGCAATGAGAAGAGGGGGGGGGGGAAGAGAGAGAGAGAGATGCTTACTCCCATGTTAAAACGTAATTCTTCTAATGTTAGGGAGGGTAATCAGAACAATCTGCACTCACACTACAGAAACATCTGCCCACTGTATCACATCCCCAAAAGAGCCCCCTGCTGTTATAACAGACGGCATATTACTGTCAACCACACCATCACTTATACATGGAAAATGTATCAGATGGGTAAATTGCACCCTCTGCTGTCATTAGAAGCTTAATGAACATCCTTACCAGGAGAGCACCATATAAGATGTAGGAGATTATAGCTTCATTCAACCGTTGCCCACACTTCAGCAGGCCTTTGACAAGGTCTGTGACAGAGCCTCCATTACACAGCTGTGAAAGGGGGCGGGAGAGGAAAGAGAGAAAGAGAGTTGTTTAGCTTGCAAATCACTACTTCACCGTCCTGCAGAGATATGCCAGGGTTCCACCTGGACAGAATCGAAGCACATTCAATGGAATTAGACACTACTGATGTCTGCAGTGCCCCTTTCTAAATAGTAGCCATGTCCTGGTAAAGACAGCCTGTTAGCTCAGTGGTAGAACACATGGGCAGGATCTACATTACTCCTTATAACGGTTTATAATGGTTTTGACAACTGTTCAGGCCCAGGACACATTACATATACCATTTTCAAACCGTTTTTAAAGTGTTGTATCCTGCTCGGTGTAGATCTGGCCATGGTTGGCATACAGAAAGTCCCAGGATCAATCCCAGGAACTCCAAGTAGGTCTAGGAAAGAATCTGCCTGAAACCCTGGAGAGCAGCTGCCAGTCAGTGTTAACGATTTGGGCTAGATGGACCAAGGGTCTGACTCAGTATTAAGGTAGCATCCTATGTAACCTGTGAACATCAGGAGCTTCACATTCTTGTCTGAGGAAGGAAAAATGCCACATATACACAAGGTTTTTCCAAAGCATGCCCACTGCACAGAGTATTTCTTTACATAGTCAAGGACAAAGACAACTTGCATGTGCATGGCTCTAGGCCAAGCTTTCCCCAGCCTGCCCTCCAGGTGTTTTGGACTACAACTCAACAAGGCCCATGGTCAGGAATGATAGGAATTGTGATCCAAAACAACTGGAAGGCACAGCTGCTCTAGGTCATGCCCACTCATTATGCGTCCAGTTTGTACATGGAGCTCCTGTATCCGCAAAGCCTTCCCCATTCATCTCAGGAGGAAGCAGGTCCCCATAATATTGCATTGTTTTGTTTCTTCATTACCTTCCTTCCATTCGCCTTGACAATGTGTTGAGGCTCAGAATGAGATCCTAAGAATTCACTCAAATCAATTCACTCAAATTTTGGAGTTGGGATGGCTTCTACGTAGATTCCCACTTCCATGGACATTTGAAAATTACCCTGCTTTTGTTATTGTCATTGATTTTGTTTGTTTATTTTGGATGTAGTTTCTAATCAGTCAACAGTACTTGAGTTTGTAAACAGATATTAACCTCTTAAGAGATTTTATTATATTAAGCAGCATATACCTATTATAGACAGACAGGTGATAGATAGATAGAGAGATGATAGATCAATCAGAAATGAAAACAAAAATTTAGGAATATTAAAAGCTGCTTTATATCAGTTCAGACTAGTCTTTCTCGGCTTTGTGTTCCAAAAGCAATTTGCCAGCTACAGCAGAATTGCAACACCTGCAATTGCAACATTTCTTAGAATCTAGATTTGGCCCTGCCACTTTTACAGCTTCAGAGTCTCCTTCATTATTGAAAGCGCTTATTGAGGTTGATCAGTTATATAAACCCATGTTCCATGTTTATAAATATTTATTATTGGTAAATAAATATGATACACAGGGTCTTAAGTAAGAATGGAACAGGGAACTGCACTGTTCTATTTTGCCTAATCAATGGATTGTTGCTTTAGAATCTGTATCTGAAGCATCTATGGATCTCAGGTTATGCCTTATTCTGCAAAACCCTTTGTTCCATGTCTATTGGACACCACAACCTCTCTTTAATAAGGGTTTCTCTAAGTTGGCTAACTACTGGAAGTGTGATATAGCTAATGCTTCTTTTAATCATATGTTTCAGCAATGTCCAATAGTTACCTCTTTTTGGGAAGAGGTTATTATATGTATAAACCTTGTATTGGAACACTCTTTAATATTTACAGATGTACATGTGCTCTTAAATTATCTACCTGCTTCCTGAAAGTTAACGCATGGTCAGCACAAATAGATTCTCCATGCCCTTTTGACAGCTAAAAGACTGATATTATAACAACGGAAAGATAAACACTCACCTCCTATAACACTTTCACCATTTCATCAGGTGATATATTGATGACACTTGCGAATGGATATTTATAGGGATATTTGGTATGCTTTGGATGAAGTTTATGCAGATTTTTTAGAAAGCCTTATTATTTTCGTACACACACACTTTGCCCATTCTGCCACGCCCGGCATAGCCTGGGCGCGGGGAGGGATTTGCGAGCGGGGTAAGGATGAGATGTGCCCATCGCAGATTGGGCAGGATTTCACGCCACTGGGCTGGGAGGGGTTTCAGTCTGGCCAAAAGCAGGCCACTTACCCCTCGCAGAAAAACAAATAAATCAGTTCAGACTATTTGTCCATCTAGCCCAGTACTGTTTACTCTGGCTGGCAGGGGATCAAGGTTTTGGGCAGAGAAGAGTCTTTCACATTACTTGCTATTTGATCCTTTGAAGTAGAGATGCCAGTGGCTGAAACTGGGACCTTCCACATGCAAAGCAAGTGCTCTACCACTGAGCCATGGGCCTTAGCTAGACCTAAGGTTTATCCCGGGATCGTCCCAGGGTCATCCCTGGTCATGTAAATGACACAGAAGGGATCCCGGGAGCAGGCAGGGACAACATTGGGACAAACCTTAGGTCTAGCTAAGGCCTCGGTCTGCTTCCCAAAGTTAGTTAAAATGTAACTTTTTTTTAAAAAAAAAAAGGTTGCTCTTTAGTTTCAAAATGTTTTAAAAAACAACAACACACATCTAGACCTACAGCATAAATAGCATATTTTTATACTAATATGAGCCTGTCTTTTCCAAAACTGCTTTTGTGTGAAGGAAAGTCCAGGCATTAGAAACAAGAAGAAGGGGGGGGGGGGGGACCAGGGACAAGATTGATGCACTTGATAACTGGGAGGCAACAAATTACAGTCATTTCAAACCTTCACTCCATCAATGCTCCTGCTGGCAGCCAATATCAAATAGACAGCAGACATGTATCTCTCTATACTTGGGCTTGATGGCCCGTTCTGCCAACAACCGAGATGAAACACTCTGATCCAGGAAAGCACAGCTTCTTGCAAACATGTACCCATTAATAGCTTTCCACATGTTAAATGGAAGGGAGAAAAATATAAATAAAACTTTTCTAAACGTATTTTTTACCACATCACTAGCTCATCACCCATATTTCTCCTGCAACTATTTTGCCATTGACCTTCTACTCCTTTTTACCAGTAGAAAATCTGAAACGTAAAGCAACATAGTTCCAGGCTGACCAGTACATCTCTTCAAAACTCCACTAGATGCAACAATGCTACTAGATGCTACTAGGGGGGATCTACACTACAGCTTTAAAGCGCTTTATAACAGTTTTGACAACTATTGGAGCCCAGGACACACTGCATATACAGTTTTCAAAACGTTTTCAAAGTGCTTTAAAGCGCTTTAAAAGCAATAGTGTAGATCCCCCAGATGCAACAATACAATAAAAGATGAGGCATCAGTATCACTAAACCTAATAGCAAACAGTGGCCTTAGCTAGACCTAAGGATTATCCCAGGCAAATGGAGGGGTCGTCCCTGCCTGCTCCTGGGATCCCCTGTGTGTTATTTAGATGCACAGGGATGATCCTGGGACAATCCCGGGATATAGGCCTGGTCTAGCCATGGCCTCTGTTTATTTCACATTGAAATAATAAGATTAGAGGCTATTCTCAAATTCTGCTGATGGAATTACTTTCATCAGCTATACCAGGTGGGAGCCAATGCCTACTCCACCCCGCAGCCCCCTGCACACATCCCAAAATCTGCTCCGGGGGGCTGAGAATTCCACCAGAGCAGATTTTCAGGCTGCGTGAGAAGGAGAGAGTGAGGAAACCCAGCTGGATTTAACCCACAGGGCTCAGGATGTAAGTACAACCATATTGTTTACGGAAGTGATTTGATTTTTCAATATGTATATTATATCTCTTTCTTTAACATCATCATCATCACCACAGTTATCATTGCTATTATTCTTATTACTGTTACTTTTATTGTTGATTTGGTTACTGTTATTATTTTGTTTCTTTATGCATCTTATTATTTGAAATAATAATTAAAAACGAGACATTTCCATTTCCCCTGCTTTGGATTGTGTCCCAGTAATCAAAATATGCTCCAGGGTTTTATTTAGCCTCTCTCTCTATGCCTAGATAATAGCAGCTCAAAGTGTTGCTATCATCCAAGTGGGCCCAAGGATTCAAAGGAACTATGGCAAGGAAGAATTGCTCATAATGTATACGCCTGGAAAAATGGCGACACCTTGAGGGAAAATAAGTACTTTAATTACATTCCCCGCCCCCAGACGTTAGCCACATCATAAGGAGTATATGATTTCATCAAAGAAAAAAAAACATGATGGTAACATTTGGGCCCTTTGTATGCAGTTTCTTCTGTTGAATTCAAGTGTTATAAATAGCAGTTGCTGCACACAGACAAAATTGGTATGTAAATCCTGAAGCACAGGGTATTTCAGTCAGGTCAATAATGCTAACTTCCTGTCCCCTGCCACCCCAATTGATCGCTGCAATCCAGAGGAAAGGGAAAAGCAAGCGGGGAAGGCCCTTATGTGTCTCAAAACAGAAGGGAAAATATTCTCAGGTGCCTAAAAATATAGTATTGTGCCCAGCATGTTTTGGAAAGGCCTTTCCAATCCAGGGGAGCGTAACCACACATAAATTATTCTTGACAGACAAAATAGATGCAATGCAGGAGATACATGAACACGATCTCCTGCAGAGTTTGTTTGGGTTGTTTTAAGGTCAAGGTAGCCATGGGATCAAGGAGATGGCATAGGAGGAGGAAGAGGAGGAAAGTTTCCCCTTTAACCTGTTTTCCTAATCCAGATCAGGAGTGGACAGACTTCAGTGGAGAACAGTGTATATCAGCCATTCCCAGCCTGGTGTTCTCCAGAAGTTTTGAACTCTCATCAGCCCTAGCCAGGCCCATCGTCAGGAATGATGGGAGTTGTAGTACAAAACACATGGAAGGCAGCAGGTTGGAGAAGGCTGGTGTAGATGAACTAGCACCTCTTCAAGCAGCCTTTGCACCAAATCGCCCTTTTTCATGCTTCTTCAGACCAGGGTGAAAACTCACGATCTGCATCCATGTCTTTAAAAATAATTGTGAAACACTGTCGAGAGGTTGAGACCCTGAAAACATGATGCTATATGATTAAACTGCCAATCGGATCAATTGAAGGAATAGAATGAGCTTAGGAAGGCGGATGAGCTTAGACTCGAATGAGCTTAGCGTTCAGGCCAGTCATTTGCAGTGGCTCAGTCGTGTCCTTCAAATAGTCCCCTCCTTCAAATTCTCACCCAATAAATAAATACCCTCATAGCCCAGGCCTGAAGTAAATAATACAGTTTCCAAATCCCGAGTGCTGGTAGTGCGCAATGGAGCTTTATTCTGAATTTGAAATGTATTCCCGATACAGTCCCATTTCAGATGAATTTGCCAGCCAGTCCAAAAGGTATATGAGGGAGCCTTTCTGAATGTGATTAAGGCTACATCAAATAGTAAACAAACAAACAAAAAATCCTAGGCCCAAGCAGGTCCAGAGACAGGTTCCTACAGCTGCAGTGAGAAGGAGAAAGCCCAGCTGGATTTAACCCATAGGTCTCAGGATACAGTGCAACTATATTGTTTATGGGAGGTGATTTGATTTTTCAGTCATCATCATCATCATCATCATCATCATCAAGGGGGTCTATGTGATTAAAAGGAGTGTAGCTCCCCCTGGCAGCTCCCGCCAGTGTTTATGGGCTCATCTACACCAAGCAGGATATTCCACTATGAAAGCGGTATGAAAATGGTGCATAAAAGGCAGGAGCCACACTACTGCTTTATAGCAGTATTGAAGTACACTGACAACTGTGGGGCCCATTGACACATACCACAAACCACTTTCATAGTGGAATATCCTGCTAGGTGTAGATGTGCCATGGGCCCCAACAGCTGTCAGTGCACTTCAGTACCGCTACAAAGCAGTAGTGTAGATCCTGCAGTGCACTTCAATACCACTATAAAGCAGTGGTATGGCACCTGCCTTTTATATACCACTTTCATACCGCTTTCATAGTGGAAAATCCTGCTTGGTGTAGATGAGCCCTATGTGTTAGGTGTGCACATCTGCAAGTAGAAAGCCTATGCGTTTAGTCCCCTGCAAAGGTTTCTCCCTGCAAAGGTTGAGTCTTTTCATTAAAATTTAGCCACCCAAACTATCTTACCTCAAGCACGAGCCAGAGTTGTCCACCAACATATTGATCTGCTTTGTAAAACATCCCATAAAATTTAACAACGTTGGGATGATTCGGAAGAAATTGTAAGATGTTGTATTCCGCTTCTATTTCCTCATCCACATCCTAATTGGAAGACATACAGATGCACACTTTATAAATATCTCAACTTAATCACTGCAATGTTCTACTGAAAAAGATGCACTGGAACTCATCAGATCAAGGAATTTTATGTACACTAAAAGAAAGAAAACATATAAATGCAGTAAGATTGCAATCCTATGCATGTTTAGACAGAAAAATGTCCTGCTTGCAGATAGCCAGCTTAAACCCCACTGATGTTTCATTATGTGCAAGATTGTTATGTCATAACACATCTCAAGATTACGTGTGAAGAGTGATCATAGAAACATGATGATTTGTGAGCAGTTTACAAATATTAAAAAATGCTGAGGTTACATTCTTAAAGTTACCTAGGGTGTAAATCCCATTTGATTTGAATGGGACTTCCATCTGAGTTAGCGCGTTTCAATTTGTGCTACTGCTTTAATACAATTCTTCCTAATTTACTTCCTTTATTTTAAACAGTTTGGGTTTCATTTTCCAAACCTTTTTCTTGACTACAGCCTTCTCTGGTTTGGTGCCTCTTCCTTTTGGTTTAAATGTTATTATTTTAAAAATAATAGTGTTACTTACAAATGTCTTATATAAATACAGATTATATAAAGCAAAAAAAAGAATATAAAAATACCAAAGGGCTAAGTCAGGACTCTTGACCATAAAAATAAATAGGTCAATTTAATTGTCATCATATATAAAATGAAAGCTATGCACATGCATTTCTAGTATGGCATCTGTAATGGTGACAGGCTGTAGCTCAGTTGTAGAGTTCCTGTTTGGCATGCAGAAGGTCCCAGGTTCAATCCCGGGCATCTCTAGGTAGGGCTAGGAAACAATCTGTCAGTGTAGACAATTCTAAGCAAGAGGGAGAGAGGGCGATCCTGGACTTACCTGCTTCCAGAATTATCGCCCTCAGTCTAAATGAGCCGTGTGGCATCGTGCCCGTCATTTTTTTAAAAAAAAAGGGCCAGAGCTGGAACGCACTTGCACTCTAGCAAAGAAAAAACTAACAAAACCACCCCTGCTCCCCACCCCACCCTCGAGGGCCCTGGACTCCCCTCGTCCTGGCTCCTTCCCTCTGATGAACCCCGCTACTTGTGGGGAAGAGGGAAGAAGCCAGGATGGGCACCCACAACGCCCACGGTCCTCGGGATCTCAATTATCCCAGGGAAATGGAAGGATTGTCTCTCCCTGATCCCAGGATCCCCTGTGCGTCATTTGGACACACAGGGATGATCCCTGGAAAAGCACCTGGTGTAGAAAGGGCCTCAGTCTAAGGCAGAATCCTAGATTCCTATGCCACAACATATTTCAGTGATCTGGGATAACCTGTGGTGTTTCATTACAGACAGACAGTGGACCATGCAATGCTCTTTATAGGAATACGCTGAAACCCTAGCTATTGTCAACGTCATTTCTTACTCCTTGCAGAGATATCTCTGAATTTGTATCAGTTCTGGTGGGCTTATGCCCAGCACACCAGAACTGAAAGGCTTTGGTTGTAGCCCAGTCAAAGCTAGGGTGACTATGTGAAATGGAGGACAGGGCTCCTGTATCTTTAACGTTGTGTAGAAAAGGGAATTTCAGCAGGTGTCATTTGTATGCATGCTGCACCTGGTGAAATTCCCTCTTCATCAAAACAGGAGTCCTGCCCTCTTGACCAGCTGCAGGGCTCCTGCAGCTTTAACTGTTGTGATGAAGAAGATATTTTACTGCATGCATACAAATGACACCTGCTGAAGTTCACTTTTCTACACAATTGTTAAAGATACAGGAGTCCTGCCCTCCTTTCCATATGGTCACCCTAGTCAAAGCTGGCATTAAAGGTAGGCATGATAGGGTACCTGCCAAAGGCCCACACCCCAGCAGGGGCCCACTGACAAGAGCCCCCTGGAGTTGCTCCTCCTCTTTACCGTTACAACCTGCTTGTTCACCTGTCCCTTGCTCTGGGCCAGACAATGGGGGTGATGAGAAGGAGGAACAGTAGATGCTACTGCCTACTTGCTCACTGGTTCTCCACCTGTCAAGCAAGGAAGTAGAAGCAATGATGAGAGAGGAGGAGGAGCACGAGCAGCTGGTGATCACGGCAGTGAGAAGTGAGGTTCACTGAAGATGGATGACCATTGAGGGCGTCTTGCCCAAGGGCCCTCAGAAACCTGGAGTTGGTACTACAAACCAAGACGTATCTTTACATTCATTTGGGGCTCAAAGCAGTGTTGAGACAGCTACCTTGCTTTCTGTCATCCAGTGTGGTTGTATACCTGAACATTTATTCCAAAATTTTGTCTAATCACTGAGAATAAATGTCACACCTATTTGTGCTAATAATAAGCAAATGACTTTTTAAAAAGTGGTTAATTTTGCTCTTTACTTACGCTGATAGGATCTAGAATCTTTACTGCTGCCAGACTTCCATCCGTCTTATTAGCAACCTTGTAGACTTTGCCGTAGGTTCCCTTTCCAATGGTCTCAATAATTTCCCAGGTATCCGAAGGATCAGGCAAAGATTCCAGTCCAATCATATTCTGGTTATACTGAAACAATCCATACAGTGGCTTCCTGGAGGTGGGGGTGAAGGGAAATGGTAAGAAATTCATTGACTCGGCATCGCATAACCAGTTTTCCATACAGATATCTTGGTGATTTTACTGGAAATAAAATTATGTTAATTAATGGGATTGTTTGCTTGCTATGTCTAGAGGCTAATGTTTAACGACATCTCCATGAGTCTCTACAGGATCTAGACATCCATTCTAAATACTGCAACCATGAGCATTTGGAATTCAAATTAACTTTTAGCTTGACATTCTATTGCAAACAACATCTTGGTATTCATCCTCTTCCCTATCCAGCCCAAAGTCAGTGAAGCCCTTTAGATTAAAGGGAAATCACATTTGTGTACTGTTGTTTTGCTTCCTGCATTTCTTCCACATTTGAAACGAGCTGAATTACATGAGAAGAGAGCAGCAACCATGTGGTCTGTAATTTAAAACTTCCTAGCTCATATAGCTGAGTAGAACAGAGCCCTCTAGTGGGTGTTTTGTAGTGCAACTTCAACTGCACACAGCAAGAATAATTGGACTATTTCAGAAGATTCGGGTTTTCCAAGGTTTTGTTTTAAGTGGAATAACCAAGTGAAGGAGCGGGAGATGTGCAGGAGATTCATGACATCATAAAAATGACCCACAAACATCTGTGAGTAGCCAGTCATGACTGTGTTATAAATCGTTCATTTAAAGATTGTCTTTGTCTTTGCCTGGATTGGGACCCAAGAGGACTGGGTTTGGTAGTCTGGCAGCCACCAGCCACCACTATATCTTATAGTGGGCTTTCCAACCTGGTGCCTTCCAAAAGGAGGGCTACGAGGAAGAAGGCTTTCTCTGCTGTGGCATCCCGACTGTGGAACGAGCTCTTTAGAGAGGTTCACCTAGCACCTATGTTACACTCTTTCCAACACCTTCTTATCCTCCCAGTATTTTAACAGTTTATCACCTTAGTCATTTAACTTTCCTGTTTAAAATCTGTATTTTAAATCTGTATAAATCTCTGCATTGCTGCCCATTTTTACCCTGGTTGTGCTTTTATTGCATTTTTATATTGTGTTTTTATACTGTTGTTTGTTTTATACTTTGATTCGTGTCTGATGGTTTTAACTTTTGTGAACCGCCCAGAGAGCTTCGGTTATTGGGCGGAATAAAAATGCAATAAATAAATATAAATAAATAAATAAATCTAGACTACAGCTCCCATCAGCCCCAGCCAGCATAGCCAGTAGGCAAGTATGATGGGAGTGGTAGTCCAAAATATATGGAGAACACCAGGCTAGGGAAGGCTGGTTTAGGGTGAGGCACCACCACAGGTTCTGGGATGATTCCTTCATTGTAATGCCCCATTAAGAGGCATTACAGGGAAGGATATGAACAAGGACTTCAAGCAAAGGGACATGGATCTCTTAGCCTTTTCTTAATGAATACTGGTCTCCACTATAACTTTATTTTTGTTTCTTGGGTTATATATCGGTTTCCTTCTACATCATTATTTTTTAATGTTAGCAGAATGTACTCAGCATTTTCAGAGTTTGAATATTTCCTATTTGTAACAATGGAAATTTCTCATGGAAGGTCAAACAAGCAAGAAGAGAAGAATGTGAGCTGTTTCAGACTAGGCAGATTAAAATTAGTTGATCATTGTCATCACAGCAACTAGAAACCCCACCCCCACCCCAAATGATACACGACATACTATGTATCCACCAAAACATCATTTATTATGCCTTCACTTTGTGGTGCAACTGATGATAAATATGTTGTTCCTTTAAAAAAAAAGTACCATTTTTCATGACGTTTTCCCTTCTTTTGTAATGATTCACTATAGAGACACCAGCAAATTCTACAAAGTTAAATGTAAAAGTTCTTTGAGTCAATGTCTATGTTGTCATGTAACACTAAACCATGGCATAGTATTACAAGGATGAGCTGCAGCAAGCTTTGGGCTTGCATGATCCTACCTTCCACCCTTTCTCTGGCTGGGTCACAAGGATTCAGAGTTTTTGTTTTCACTTTAGATTAACCACAGCTTGTAATGATGTCCGACCCTGGACAAACTACAGTTAGCCTCAACTGTGGTTAGTGAGAACAAGCCAATTTCAAACCGTAGTTTACAAAACTGGCTTGGTTTTACTATCCATAGTTAAAAATAATCACAGTTTAGAGTTCAGATGTAAAACTAAACTGTGGTTAACCTAAAATGGAAGTAGAAGTATCTAATCACCTCGCAGCCATCCCTGAGGCTCACTGTGTTTTGTCTTTGTAGCACTATACCATGGTTTAGCATTATGTGCAAATCAGGCCAATGAGTAATAATAATTAAAAATGCAACATATTAATTTCTCTGATAAACATCTTGAAGAAACTACACTGCAATTCTGTAGAGCTGGTGCACAGTCCATATGTGGAGATTATCATCTGCTAAAGCCCTCCTTCAAGTGCCAACCCTGGTTCTGAAGCAAGCTGGATGGAAAACAGAGAGAAGGTATTTTCTGCTGTGGTGCTCAGTCTCTCCCAAATCCATGTTAGTATTAAGAAGAGCGGTGCATATTGTAATAAGCCTAATATCCAGAAGCTTTCTGAACTTGAGTAAAGCTACTTACATCCTATTTACAGGGGATCTGGGTCCGTCACAATCTAATGTCCATAGCTCAGAGACTGGGGGCACAAGTGTACATGATCAACGTCCCAGTTTCAACTCCTGGCACTTCCCATTAAAGCAGGGGTGGCTGGGCAACTTGTGGCCAGCCTGTTTTTTATGGTCAGCAAATCCCATCAGCCCTAACCAGCATAGCCAATGCTGAGGGCTGATGGGAGTTCTACGCCAGAAGGGCCACAAGTTGCCCAACCATGAGTTAAAGGATCTTCAATAGAGGAAAACTCCTTCCTGAGACCTTGGAGTCAGAGTATACAATACTAGGCCCAATGGATCGATGTTCTTACTCAATATAAGGCAGCTTCATTTGTTCATATGCAGCTGTGATGTTCTACTGCATTACATTGTAATTAGCTAAAAAGATTGCTATTGATGGTTATTAATATAAAGCCCTGGAGGGAGGGGAAGTGAGTGCCCAGATAGAAGAAGAGTGCTGACTAGATGTTTGTGTGGAGTGCCTGGATTAGCTGGCTGTGTGAGAATGGGAGGAGTCAGAGGACTGTGCTGATATATAGATGCTTTTGTTGACAGGAGTGTGAGTGTGTGTGGATTTTGACTGAGAAGAGTCTGACTAGAGCTAGGAAGAGTCTGCATGCTTAATTATTTTGGTAGAATTAGTTAAAGGAAAAGAGAACTGTTAGTTTATCTTTGAAACGTTGTAAGAGAAATTACTGACTGAAACCATTAAGCATTGTGCCTGTAACCAATACACTGTTGAACTGAGGGAACCATCAAGCTTTATCTACCTGAGCAATTGTCTTGTTAATAAATTACATTTAATTTAAACTGGTGTAGTCCTTGGAGTACCTGGAAACAGTACAGGTAAATAGCGGCAGCAGAAGGGAGATTTTGGAGCTAGGGTGCTGAGCTATATAGCTGTGAGGCCTGAGAAAAGAGAGAGACGTGTCACAGGGACAGTTGCAGCATTACAACCCCCTTGATGCCTAACCTGAGCTGGGTCCTTTGATTCAGAAGAAGAATAAAGGAGCAGTATAAGGTGGGGAAGTTGTCACAGCAGCAGCAGCCAACAAATCACCAACATCCCGCTTATAACACTATGGATCATGAGCTAAGATACCAAATAAGAGACTTCTTAAGTTTGTAGGTTGTGTTCATGATCAGCCTGAGCCCACCTGACTAGTAACTTTATCACACCAGCGTTATACTGTGCAATCACTGCGAAATGCATGCAAAGGACTCAGAAGTTTTCCACCTTATAATCTGCTTTAATTGTGAAGTACTCCCATGCATCCTGCCTTAATTGTACAATAAAGCAAAAAGATTTGCCGTATTTAGCTCCTACATTTTGAGCGTATCTTCCGAGTTCCCGCTGGGGCGCAGGAGCAGGATTTTAAAGAAATGCTTACATCTGTGTAAGCTTTAAAGATAAAGACACCAAAATTGGCACAGTAATCGATATTAGGGAGAGCTTTAAGCATACCAAATTTGAATTGAATTGGGCCATCCGTTGATTTTTAATGATTTTTTTACATTTCCCCCCTTAAACTCACTTCCTGGCATGCAAAGGATCGCTGTCGCCCGGTAGCAAAAACAACAAAAACCACGAAAGCTTAGCACTACGGGGATAATCCGAGGGAAGCAGGTACATGAGATGAAGTTTATAAGGCAGCTGCTTAGCCAAGATGGTGCTCTTGGTTGATCTTACAGATTGGGACATATCCCAAGAGAGTTTCTAGTGCTTTGGTAAATCTCCAGGTTGGATTACGGCAAGATGTTCTACAAGAAGCTGCCCTTGAAGCTGACTCTTGAAACTACAAGAAGCTTGAAACTTCCGCTGGTACAAAATCCTGCAACTTGTGCCCTCATTGCCTTTCCATTTGCTCTTCAGCCCAAGTCATGGTGATGGTTATTACTTTTAAAGCAAGGATGGGGAATGTCTGGCCCTCCAGATGCTTTCCACTACAATTCTCATCATCCCTGACCATTAACTGTGCTGGCTGAGGGGGTGATGGGAGTAGTAAATCAAAACCTCTGAAGGGCACCCTATTGGGGAAAGCTGACCTAGAAAGGTCTTGGCCCTGTTTACACTACTTTAACCCTTTACAGTCCTAAACAACTTAGGGCATGGTTATGAACCTGCCCAGTTTTTAAGATCTACAGGAGGGCCCCTCTTGTTTGTCAGGCACATGTAAAATGGTTTTCTCTTATGTTACCCCCAAATTGGAATGCACTCCCTCAAGAACCATGATGGCCCTCACTCCCCTGACTTTTAGAAAGAATATAAAGACTTGTCTTTTCAATTTAGTCTTTTTCATTATGTAGCTGTCTTAATGTTTTTACTTTCGCTTATGTTCTTGTTTTCTGTTGTGTTCAGCTTTTATTATTTCAAAATTGTTGTACACTGCCTTGATGGCTTTTTAACAAAACAAAAAGGCAGAGTATAAATGTTAATAAATAAGTAAATTCGGAAAGCCATAAGTTTATCCACACAGCTTTATTTGGCGTGTCTTCTAGTAATTTGCAGGGATCATTGAAAGACTGGCATGTTATGAAGCATGCCACAGGGTCACAATCTGAGGTAATAAGTAAGGTAATATTAGCAGCATTTCACCTGACTTTCAGAGTACAAATGCATCTGGCTTTTGGCCTACCGAGACAAACAAGCTTGCTATGGTAGTCACTTACCAAAATCTATAGCTTCCAGATACAAGATGAACAGGAGATAACCTCAATAATTTCTACACACAATTCTTGTTCCTCCATTAAAATGAGATGCTTAAAAAAAAACTTGCAACATCTGTCCTCTTACTCTAAAATCTTTTATCTGTCAAGACAAATTAACCAAGATCTGTCATGATGGTTTTTAAAAAGTTGAAAATACAAGCCAGAATACATTTTTAACCTCAGTTACAGAGAAAGACAGTCTATTGCCTAAGAACGATGAGGATACAGGTATCATTAATTATTGCATAGCTGCACCCTCTGTGCTCAAACTGCTGTGGAGAAGGAGAGAGAGGGAGAACCTCAAGTCAATCTCACATTTTTAATAATCCTAAACATTAACTTGACAATAGAGGATCATTTATAAAATGAATAGCGCACACATAAAACAAATAAGATACTGCAAAACTCTACATCATCACCCTGATGAAGGATGTAACTGGCAATATTCAGACACAATTCCCAGAATCAAAATTATTACCTCGATAAACTGTGTCCCACAGAACCTTCATTTCTGTTTCAGGCACAGCAGACTGAAAGCAGAGCTCCCACCTGAAACATCCATCAGGGGGACTATCTGCTTGAGTAGCCTAGATCCACATCACTAAATGTATGCCGTAACCTACAGGTCCCTATGGTATGGCCCGCCTCGACTGAAGTTACCTGGTTGCAACATGGACAATGTTCATTTGGGGGAATCCAATATTGCATGGGTAGTCTTCTGCAATGGGGCTTTCCCCTCCTGTCCTCCCTACTACTCCCCTGCCAACCCCAATCTGCTTGGAAGAGATCCCCAATTCTCCAGATCAGATTTTGAGGGGGGCTGCAGGAAGGAAGGGGAAAATCGCTTCCCTCTCCATTCCACTGGTGGAAACTGTCCTCTCAGGTGGAATTATTTAGATCCCACCCCATCCTTTACATCTCCTGATGTAGCAAGAGGCAAGGGAGATGTGGCTTCCCTCCATTAGTTCCCTCCCTGGTCCTGTTGTCTGCTGTCTCCTCCACCTCCCATGAAGAGCACCTGGAGTCCTGCCACGGCAGCATGAGGAAACGGGCAGATTATAGGGCTGGAGAGGAATGGGTGGGAGAAACTGTGACTGCCTAATTTCCTCCTGCAGTTGGGGATTTAACTGCATATGAATATTCTCTGGTAGCCCCAACCTGCTGACCATACACACCTCCCACTTCCCTTCAGGCCCTCTCTCCTTACACCACAGACCTTGAAATGAGGGGGGTATCTACTACAGAACATGAACATTTGCAGAATAAGAATGCAATAAGCAAAGAGGTTTTAATTGTTCTTTTTATTTAGAAAGTTTCTGATTGCTCATACTCGTCAGTGTGAGGGTCAAAACCGACACTACTTTAAATATGTATTGAGCAGCTATGTCTTTTTTTCATTTTTCTCTAAAGGAAGTGCAGGCTCTCAGATCCAGCAAAAGCCACATCATTTAAATGCAGCAGAGGCTAAACAGGTATCAAACAAGGAGGTGACCATATGACTGGATTTGCCCGGATTTGTCCGGGTTTTGATGGCAAATCCAGGAGGGGGAGAGGAAATCCGGGTTTTTTCCAAAGAGAAGCTCAATGGAAATTAACAAAAACGCTTATAACTCCGTCATTTTTTAAGATAAAGAGTATAGCAAAAGCTTCAAAGTACAGCAAAACCTACAAAAGTAGGAGTGAGTGAAGTTAATTTCAGAAACACTGAATCTCTCACTTGTTCTTTATTTCAGTGATTTTAACATTAAGATGTTATGTAGAACAGATTTGTCTTAAATGTGTGCTGTGAAATCAGACATGTGACCAAGGCTATGTTCGGGTGGGCACGCCCCCTTGGTACTGGTACTGGTTTCCAAAATATGGTCACCCTACTATAAGCCTCTAGGCAGGGTAGCTGTTTTATTTGTATATTCTGTACAGCACCAAGTAAATTGTTGGTGCTAAATAAATATAATAATAATAATAATAATAATAATAATAATAATAATAATAATAATAACAACAACAACAACAAAGATAAAACTACTGAAAAACACTGCATAGCAGCAGAAAAATAGAGGATTAAAAGGCCTGAGAGAATAAAAAAAAGACTATGCCTGGTGTCTAAAAGATAAAGTAGGTGCTAGGTGGCCCTTTCTGGAGAGGATGTTCTATAATTGAGGATTACTGCTGAAAAGGCCCGCTCCTGAGTAGCCACCCGCCCTACCTCAGCATGCAAGGGCAGCCATTGCTGAGCTTAGGGATCAGGGTGGAATATAGAGAAAGAGGCACTCCTTCGGTTACTATGGATACATTCAGCATAACTGAGAGCTAGTGTGACACAGTGTTCAGAGCGTCGAATTAAGAGCCTTTCTACATGAGGCTTTTATTGTGCACTTTTGATTGCTCACTTATGGTAGTTTGCAGGTCCTTTACACAATGTCATCCTCTTCCAAGGCCTCTCCCATGCTTTGCGACCATTTTCGCAGGGGTTTTTTTCTTAATGGGTTTTTTCCCCTTTTTTTTCTGAATGGCCCCTATGAGTGTCTCTACATTAACAAACAAAACCTGCACCATCACCAGGATCTCTTCTTCCGGAACCTTTCCGCATTTATGCATGGGTCCTTTAGACAGCAACCACATGATTTTGAATTGAAAACTTCCCCTCTCAGCAATGCTATTATGTACAATGAAAACATGCTATTTAGAGGTGGAATTATAGCGCTACATTGGCTTTACTCACAACCCAAATAATTTAAATACTGCAGTATTTCTGGGGGTAGTTTCCAGGGAAAAGCACAGGAGGTGTCCTGGAGGTTGACAGGGTCATGTAAAGGACCCGCAAACTTCCATGAGTAGCCAATATTATCATATAATCATCATCATCTTGTACCATTTATATCCCTGTTTTCTCCAAGGGGTACAAGTTGATGGACTTGGTTCTTTTCCCTCCCGTTTCATCCTCACAACAACCCAGTGAGGTAGGTTAGGCTATTGGATATGGACTAGTCACTAACTCAACCAGTGTGCTTCATGGCTGAATAGAGGTTTGGTGGTTATGGAACCTGAGTCTTCCAGTCTTAGATCATCATGAGACGGGGGAAATCATGTTTCCTTACTATTGCTTTCTTCCCTGCTTCTGTCCTACAATACTTCCTCTTTCTTCACATGGGGAAGAAATAGGAAGTAAACAGTGACAACGTTGCCCATTCAGTGTCCATTTTTATTGTGGGACTTTTCCTACATGCAGGAAATTCTATTTCCAAATATATATATATATATATATATATATATATATATATATATATACATATGATTTAAAGGGGACTGTTTTGTAACAGAAAGAAGGCAAGAGGCGGGAGAGGTATGGGAGTTGGATGACATCATCAAAATGACCCGCAAACATTCGTATGTGGGGAGTAATGAACGTGCGATAAAAAGCTCATCTGATGACACTCTTATTCTGAGACCCTAAACCTGACATCACACCGGATTGTATTTGTTGTGATTGTGTTCACATATAGGGGGACAGTTCATATTTAGAAGTTTGGGTTTGTACTGACTCTTGACATTTGTTACTAACATTATATTCACATTGCTTTTATTTGGGTTTTCTCAGCACCGTTTTACTTCTTTGACTTCTCTATCTTCAGTTACGCACCCAATTATGGTAGAAGAACAAAAATGGGTTGGAGAGTATTAAAACAACACGATTGCTCAGTGACATGAGTATTATTTTTTATTTTATTATTTTTTGTAGTTTGTTTGAGGCAAAATATAAAATCAAATAATATCTGGTGCATCCCTTCTTAAATGTAGATAAAAGTTGACTGTAAGGCCCTGTTCTCACCCCACACTCAATTCCTGTGTTAAACAGCCCAGGAATTGGTGTGACTGCACGGGAGCTAGTGAACGGCAGCCCCCATCTACTTGACACTTCTGTTTCCTGAAACCACGCAGGAACAGTCTCTGTTCCTGGGTTGTTTTGTGATGTCTGAATCCAGGAACTCTGGCTTGTCCAGGGATTAAACAATCCAGAGTTAACTCCACAACAAACCATAGGCAATTGTTGAGTTCGGGTGGGTTTGGACATCACAAAACAATCCAGGAACCAGGTGTTCCTGGTTTGCTATGGAAAGTGGAAGTGGGGAGCACACAGGAGGCACTGCCTCCTATGTAGCCACTCCAATTCCTGGTTGTTTAACCCAGGAATTGAGTGTAACATGTGAACCGGGTCTAGATCAAACCTTAGGACAGTCTTCCCTAAACTAGTAACCTGCAGATGCATTGGGCTACAGATATAACCCAGCACACCTGGAGGGCATTAAGTTGGGCAAGGCTGCCTTCGGCAGTGCCCTGAACAATCCATCAAAAATAACTTCCAGCATCTTAATGCCAGATGTAAATAAATTAGTCCTCAAACAAGCCAGAGCAGGATTACATCAGGGTTTCAGAAGCAACAACATTTCACAAAGGAGGGTTCAGAGTCCCTCTCCTTTACTTCTTATGTCACCAGTTCTCATTGTTCATGTGTCACATAAGAAGATAGGATGTGTCAGATCAGTGAGCAGGGTTAATAAAGCCACACCAGCTCCTTCCGACTGCACAAGCCCTCTGAAACTGTAAAGATCTTTACAGTTTTCAGCAACCCTCACCGCCCTCCAGCAGGGAGTCATTATCCATTCCCAAGTAACATAAGCCTCCTGGACAGGTCTGCTACAGCCCTGAAATGAGTTTAAGGCTCAGCTCCAAATGGATGCATTATTGGGGAATCATGATGTAAAATGCTAAGCTTTTTTTTTTTTTTTTGGACTCTAAAATGGCTGGTGGAGGCAATCCCAGCACTTTCCGCAGATATACTGTTGCAGTGAAGCAGGAAATATCTAATTTTTTATTGTTCCATATGCACAACTCCACATGGTGTTAAGAGCATCTGCATGTGCAATTAGGTCTGGCACATGGAACTGAGTAGAGGAGCTGATTTTGTGGATTAATAGGCTCAGAACAGGATGAAACAGCTGAAGAAGAATGTTTGGATGTATTTTACCTGCAATGCCTACCAGTCACTTGTTCATTCTGCATTGTGAAACTGAGTCTATATCCCAGACCTCAGGGTCACATGCTCTGACAACCATCCCCTGATTCTTATAAACCACCTTGCCCAGCCTGGTGCCGATGGAAGATGAATTCCAAAAGATCTGGAAGGCACCACACTGGGGAAGGCTGACCTAGCTGATGAAGAGCTCTGGAGAATTCAAAAGCTTGCATAATCTTTTGTGATGTTTTAGCTGATCCCAATAAACTGTAGTTTTTGAATCCCCTTCCACCAGATTTTGGATTTGAGAACAAGTGGCTCAAGGTGGTAGAAGTGGGAGAGTGATGGACATGGACAGGGATGGGTTGTGAGAATGAGAGGTGGGCAGGGGGGAGATAAGGTTGTAGTGCAGGGCTGAGTTAGGCCTTAGCTAGACCTAAGGTTTATCCCGGGATCATCCTGGGGTCATCCTGTTCATGTAAATGACACACAGGGGATCCCGGGAGCAAGCATGGACAACCCCGGGATGATCCTGGGATAAACCTTAGGTCTAGCTAAGGCCTTAGTAGTTTGAGCTGGAGATGGGAAGGATGTGGATGCCAGGGTAGGGATTTGAAGTGGGAGCACCCTTGTCTCAACAATAAGGAGAGGTGAATGATTTTGGCAGAAGGAATATTGATTAAGGGGGATGATGGAGCTGCAGCCAAGGAGAAGACAGTTGCAGTAGCCAAGATGGGAGTTGGCCAAGGAGTAGATTAGAATACCAGGTGGGTGGGTGGTGAATAGCCAACAGTGTCTCTAATGAGAGAGGCTTTAAACACCCTAAAACTGAAAATGGATGGCAGGAAACAGGTGTTGAACCTCAGCCCAAAGGCTGAATTCTATTTTGGAAAAGCTTTTGGGGGTGGGGTGGGGAGATGGGCCAAAAGCAAAAGGGGTGGGCCCAAAATACCCACCAACACCCCCACCACCAACACCCAGCATATTGTAACTTAAAGCTCTTTCTTTAAGTTACAATAACCAAGCAGGATATTCCGCTTGGTTATTGTATCTACACCAAGCAGGATATTCTGCTATGAAAGCAGTATGAAAGCGGTACATAAAAGGCAGGAGCCACACTACTGCTTTATAGCAGTATTGAAGTGCACTGACAACTGTGGGGCCCATTTACACATATCATATACCTCTTTCATAGTGTTATATCCTGATTAGTGTAGATGTGTCCTGGGCCCCAACAGTTGTCAGTGTACTTCAGTACCACTATAAAGCAGTAGTGTGACTCCTGCCTTTTATATACCGCTTTCATACTGCTTTCACAGTGGAATATCCTGCTTGGTATAGATGAACCCTATGACTTAGGAGAAGCATTTGAACCTTTTAGAATGGGGTAACAAACTGCATAAAAGCTGAGAAAGCAGCAAACGGTCAGTAGCAGGGGAGAAGCAAGTGATGACAGGGAAGAGATATGGCTTCTCAGGAACTTGAGAGGGCTGGATTTGGTCTCATGGGCCTGAGCTCCTGCATACCTGTACTACCATCTACTAAAGCATGTGGATCTGACTACAGTTGGAGAGACTTCAGTGGTCTGTTTTTAGTGCTGTAACCTGACCTAGAGCTCCATCAGACGAGTGTTTTATTGCATGGTCACTTCTGGGCACTTGCAGATTTTTGCAGGTCCCTCTCATGTCGTCGTCTGCCTCCCGCGCCCCTCCCGCCCCTTCTAGCCTTCTTCACACCACAAAAAAAAAAACCCTAGTAAGTCTGACTTAAAATAAAGACAGAAGTTGACGCTATCTCCTGCTGTGCGCAGGAGAAGCAGCGCGATCAAAACAGCCCACTGAATGGGCACGTTGTTGTCTTCCTTTTTCAAAAGAGGAAGTAATGAGGGAGAAAGGCGCTGGCGGGGAAGTGACGGTAAGCAAACATGATTCCCCCCTGTGTGATGACACTTCTAGTGCTTTCACCAGTATATACAGCTACTCCTGCATGCATGAATCCAGGGCAGCCTGGACATCGCTTTCTCTTGCTCACATTCCCACCCAGTCAATGGCAAAACAAAAAGAAATTGCTTGAGGAGCTCATGAATGTCAGTAAAGCAAAAGGGGGGAGGGAAAGGGGGAATCAATCAACAAAAATGCTGTTTGTGCTGCTTCTACTTGGCTGCAAACAAAGAGAGAACAAAGAGGGTGTCAATACTGGGAAGTAAAAGGTACAAAAGGACTTGACAGATATTATGTAGCTGTTGGCATTTGGTCACCACAAGGAGGATGCAAACTTTTGTTTGCATTTTCCCCTGGAGATCAGGGGGTGGGGGGGTGGGGTCAGAGATGTCTTGATTTCCTCGAATTCCCCCACAAATGTGCAAATCCTGCCCCCAATGCACATTTAACACCCTTTAGCCTATGGGGGAAATGTGCATTTTTGGCTGTTTCTTTTTCTTCATATTTTTTCTATTCATAAATCTGTGCAAAATTCTGGAAAGTTAGAAAAATGGTCCGCAAAGCCCATGGAATCCATCCGACTGGGAAAAGCCGGTTCACTGCAGAATCCATGGGTCAGATTCATAAAAATCCAAATTCATTTGATTCCGTTGCAGTTTTCTTTGACATCCCTACCACGCAGCCACAGGCTTCTTGCAGCTGTTGTTCAAATATCTGTACACTTTGGGCATATTTACACCACAGTCTGACATTAAAAATACAGTATATTTTATTTATTTATTTATTTATTATTAGCATTTATATATCATCTTATCTGCCAAAAAGCAGATAAGATGAGAGCCAGTGTGGGACTGGGAGCCAGGAGATCTGGGTTCTAGACCCCACTCGGCCATGGAAACTCACTGGGTGACTTTGGGCCAGTCACAGACTCTCACAGGGTTGTTGTTGTGAGAATAAAATGGAGAGGAGCAGGATTGCGTACATCACCTTGTGTTTATTGGAGGAAAAAAGGCGGGATATAAATGTAATAAATAAATACATAGCAGTCGAGGCTATGTACAACAATTTAAAACAATAAATTTAAAACAATTTAAACAACAATTTAAAACAATAAAGCCATAAAGCAATAAAATAACCATCTAAAGGTACAGGCAGGTATTTCTCACATCCACCCACAATTGCCGCACAATAACTACCATCAGTTTTGCCTAGCAAGCCACCTCACAGCTGCCACTCATTGGTTCTAAGAGGGCACACCACCAAATCCTCCAATGATGCCCAAAAAATGATGGCAATGCCATCAAATTGAATGCACCTTCCTTTTACAAAATGTGCTTTCCAAATGAAATCTCTAGCTTTGTTAATATAATGTCTACTTTCCTCCCTTTTTATCTTTCAAAATAAAAAATAGACAAATGTCTACTTTTTGAGTTAATTTATTTCCATGCTAGATGTGTTCCATTCAAGTCCAAGAAGAAGAAGAAGAAGAAGAAATAAATAATAATAATAATAATAATAATAATAATAATAAATGGATGGATGAACACAAACTTAATAATGCTGCTCCAGCATTTTTTCCATAGACCAGCCTTTCCCCAGCCTGGTGGCCTCCCAATAGTCAGGCATGATGGGAGCTGTAGTCCAAAACATCTGGAAGGCACCGAAGTCAGAAAAGATGTCCTGAACTAACATAATTTAATCACCCATTTCATATTTTAAATCCCTTTAGAAAGATCCTATATGCAATGTAAAATTAGTTTCCATTCAATATTTAGATTCTGGCAGCTCTATATACCTATATAAACCAAGCATACCTATATAAACCAAAGCATACATCTATATAGACCAAGCAAGGTATACCTATTTGTAATCAAACTGCTGTGCCACAAGTATTTTAAAGTGTGTATCCCTAAATATGCAATGGCGAATTTCCTAGCAGGTCATGGCCAAATCCATATGTACCCAATAGCTTAGGTCCACACTCTTCTCCTTTATACCAGTGTGTCACTTAGCATGGCAAGGAACAAACCAGCAGTAGGGCATCAAGGATAGGGTCCACGACCTCCATCAGAACTAGGAGCCTACCTATCATCCTACCAATTTTCAAGTATTCCAAGAACCCAGAAGTCTACACAAGGTTTTGGGAAAACCTGCCATACGGGCATGGAAGATTTTTTTATTTTTATTTTTGTTTATTACTGCATTTATATCCTGCCTTTTTTCCTCCGATAAACCCAAGGTGATGTACACAATCCTCCTCCTCTCCATTTTATCCTCACAGCAACAACCCTGCGAAGTAGGCTGGGCTGGGAGTCTGTGACTGGCCCAAAGCCACCCAGTGGGTTTCCATGGCCGAGTGGGGATTAGAACCCAAACTCCTGACTCCCAGTCCAACACTTTAGCCACTAGACCACACTGGCTCTGCTTTACACCTACGGTCCTCAAACATAACACATCCATGGTAGGAATAGATCATCTAGATGCTACCACCTGCTCTTGTTGAAAATTCAAGTATACCCCTAGGCTCATTGCATAGGAAGCATTTATGGGCAAGGTCCTGGATGGGTGGATGGACATGCCCAACTCTACCTGCCAAGGTTCCACAAACCAGGGGACCCTCACTGCACTTGAATGCACCTGAAGCTCAATTCCAATTTCGAGCACTTCTTCCGAAAGGAGACACCATTGTAGTTTTGCAGGAAACCTTTCCATACCGCCAGATCCTCCGGCCCTTCCCTTGTTACACATATAAAGTGATGTGGGGCAATAATGCCTTCAGTAACATCATGCAATCTGGAGCAAAATGCTCAACCGGGAACTACGACCCTACATGCAAAGTCCAGTGACTTATTACCTCCGTGAGACTTTCTTACAATCCCTGTTCACACAAAGTAGATCCCTTAGTAGTTGTAGTTAGTCCTATGGGGCAGACAGTTCACCCCTTCAGTGTTTTCCAGGAAGGTGAGACTCATTACAGTCTCCTCCATCTCCTCATGAACCTCAATCTCTTAAACTGATGGATGGTAAATTAATTATTGTGAACCGCCCAGATAGCTTCGCTTATTGGGTGGTATGGAAATGTAATTCATGCATACATACATAAAAGCTAGCAAATTGATGATACCTATCTTCTTGCGAAAAGAAAAACATCTAAATAGTGTGTGTGTGTGTGTGTGTGTGTGTATCAAAGCTTAAATTTATCAGATATAACCTGAAGTCCATACACTGTTGACCCTTTCTGTAGTAAAAAAAAAAATGGTAGGGTTAAAATATTAGTTCCCATCAAAACATTTGAGATGGTCGCCAATCAATATCTACATTAAATTTTTCGCCTGGCAATCCTTTTTAAAAGGAAGAGTTCAAGCTGTAACTACTGCTTATAACGGTTTATAATGGTTACGACAACTATTCAGGCCCAGGACACATTACATATACCATTTTCATACCATTTAAAAAGTGTTATATCCTGCTTGGTGTAGATTGGTCACAGAAGACTGATAATTCAAATCTGCTTTCTGCCATGAACTCAGAGAGAGAGAGAGAGAGCAATCCCTGGGACCACAGGATTGCTCAGAAAAACCCTTCCAAGGTCAGAAACAGCACTCTGACCTTGGAAGGGAGAGTCAAAGATCTGACTCCTAACCCACACCCCCTGCAGCTGGGACAGAAAGAACCATGCCAGCTGCCCTCCAAGGATGGAAAAGTGAGCTCAGGGCTTCAGGAAAGGGGGTCTTCTGTGGGGGTGGGGGGTGGGGGAGGAGAAGACTAGAGAGGCCAGGATACGAGATAGCCAGAGCCTCTTCCTTCCCTCCCCCTCCAAATCACTCTCACTAGAAGGGCTGAAAAACCTATCTATCAAGAATCACCAAAGACTGAGGATGGGAAGGCACAGTTTTCCTCTGCTGCTCCTCCTGCCCTGCTGGCTTCAGCCCAGCATAGGAATCGCAGAAGCCTCCACGTTCAGAGGCTTCTGAGCAACAAGGGCACAATCAATTGCACTGTGACTTAAGTGGCTTTAGGCAAACCGCTAAGTCTCAGTCCCTGCCCACCCATCCAATATGGGTATAATAATACTGACCAACTTTACTGAGTTTCAGGTGAAATTAGTAAGATCGGGTTGGACTCACAGGGGAACACAGTGATATTTCCTCTCTACCCCAACCCTGCAGCCCCCACCATGTATGCCCTGAATCCACCCACCCTATGGAGAAGATTTGGGGGGGGCACAGAGGCTACAGCAGGGATGGGGAAAATCTATTTTGCCAGCGGTGCCCTCCTGCAGGTGGAACGACACCATTGGATGCAACTCATAATGTATGTCAAGCATATTTGACATTGTTAAATGCTAAGGTTTTTTTATTAACATTGCTACCAAAGCTCTGATCATGGTTAGTCATGGACAACCCTTGCACATGATTAGCAGTCCAAGTCAGCGGGAGGGAAAGCACACCACGTTCCCATCCACACACTGTACTTCACATGAGGATCACACTGGTTGTTTTGCCCCCCAGAAGCACGTCACAATGCAGATGTGCTTTTGGAGGTACATCAACATCAACCTGCATGAGGACTAATGCACAGAGCCCTCCTTCTGCATCTTCCTGGGTTGCTCAGGGTAGAAATGTCCAAGCACAGCAAGAATGAAAGTGATGTTTCCACTATTGAGAGCTTTAGCAAAATGGACCTGCAGGTGAAGCACCCTAAACTTACATTATTCTTACAAGTAACAAAAAGGCATTAATCACAAATGTGAAATTAGTGGTGGTTCTCAAAGCTTTCATGAATAAATGCAATCTTATGTGCAAACATAAGAAGGAATAGACAGCTCCAACGGACAGTTCCTTGGGACAACAGACTCTGGCCTCTGCCATCGGCCAGAGAACCAAGGGCCATTGGGAGACTGTATCCCCTGCCTCCCAGGGCAAACTTCATGGCAAGGGGGAGACCAACCTGGCCCCATCCATCCACTAGGGATGTCCATCGCTGGGAAATCCAGTCCTTTTTTTTTTTTTTTTTTTTTTTGCTTGATGTAGTTTTGCGGCACATATGACTCACTTTGCATCTGCAAGCCAAGCTGCAGGTTGTTACCCAAACTCTGGAAATCTGTATGTGCTTTTGGTGTGTGTGGGGGGGGGGGGGTTGGGTTTCTGTAATTTGTGCAAATTTCTGAACAAATGTGGTCATAATTTGTGCAAATTAGGCTGCAATGCATGCAAATCTATGTGTAATTTATGCAAATTGCTCAGAAATTTGTGCAAATTGCAGAACCTTCAAGAAATGCACAAAATTACTGGAAATTCCATGAACTGGACCAATTCACTGCACATCGAGTCAGGCACCACAGTGGGAACTGAAACAAAGTCTCGCCTGGGAGAGGGGGGCCAGCCTGGGAAAAGCCATCGAATTCCATCTCCCAAATGGATTTCTCTGACATTCTTACCATCAGCCACAGACTTAGTAGCTGCCAAGAGCTTATTTCACCCTTCCCAGCCAGAAAGAATGCCTATAAAAACTTTGAAACTAAGAATAGGTACCTGAGTTCTCCCCTCTGCCCCTTTTCCCTCCGTGTTATTCCATTTGTGTAATTTCTTTTAAGCGTGAGGGCAGGAACTGTCTAATTATTAATCTTTGTAAGCTTTTCTTGAAAAACTTTTTTAGCTGAAGAGGAAGGAATAATAACAACAACAACAGGGTAACCATATGAAAAGGAGGACAGGGCTCCTGTATCTTTAACAGTTGCATAGAAAAGGGAATTTCAGCAGGTGTCATTTGTATATATGGGGAACCTGGTGAAATTCCGTCTTCATCACAACAGTTAAAGGTGCAGGAGCTATACTAGAGTGACCAGATTTAAAAGAGGGCAGGGCACCTGCAGCTTTAGCTGTTGTGATGAAGAGGGAATTTCACCAGGTTCCTCATATATACAAATGACACTTGCTGAAATTTCATTTTCAATACAACTGTTAAAGATACAGGAGCCCTGTCTTCCTTTTCGTATGGTCACCCTAAATAACAACAATAACAACAACAAATAAATCATCCCTACTCATGTACTTCTTTAATCTCAGTGCCTGCTTCTCTCAGTGAACAGGGTGTTCAATGAGAAAACATGTAAGTAATTTCTATAGCTGGTGAGCCATTTGCAAAGGGATTGTTTCTCGCAAAGTAAATACATCCATGAAGAAATAATCAAGTGTGAACAGCCCAACGTTTAGGAAAATGTGAAGGTCCAGGAGCTTTTGGAATCATCACTGACAGTGACAGTGAGCCCATGTGCTGAGCCAACACTGGTATTGAGATCATGACTGTCAAATGGCCAATGTACAAGATTATTCACCCACAAAACTGAGAAATCAACTGTCCACCATTTTGAGAAATGAACTTGAGAAATATTGAAACAGAACCACAAAACCATTTACCTTGACTGTTATTATACCATAATTAGTGGTCGATACTGGGAACAATATGTTTCCTATTATAAGGGATATGAATTAATAGTTGCTAGTCTAACAATTCTATTAAACAAATGAGAATTTTCTGCAGCCAGCCTCAATCCATGGTACAGTGAAAGAACACAATCTTATTGGAGCAAAATTGCTATTTGGGTGGTTGAGCTAAAATTTCTATAAGTTAAATAAGAAAAAGAAGCACGTTGGGGGCAGAGGAATAATTGCTGGCATTAGCTGGGAGACTTCAACTTTGCCCTAGGTTTGGTGTTGAAATGAAGTTTATAATCTCCTGAGCCTGTTCAGTTACAAACTGCGGGTGGCAAATCAAATGGCTATGAACTATGCTCCCTCCGTGTGAAAATCAATAGCCGAGAAGGTTTTTGCTACACCTCCTTCAGCAGCAATTTAACAGCAAGGACAAAAGGCACGTGCCAGTTAGATGTAGGAATGATGCAAGGATGGCAGACTACCGCAGAACGGTGACCCTTTGCAACCAGAACCAGACTTTCTCTCTCTCTCTCCATATCAGACTCGGAAGCAATGTAGGAGATGTGTGAGCTCAGCTGGGGAAAGATATCTAAAAAAAGCCAAGTGCAGGAGGGGAACCCGGCAGAAAAGAACGACAAACTTAACAGAAGCATCTGACCTAATTTTCTAAAACAATCAAGAGTCTATGTGGCACTTCAAAGACTAATGCATTTATTCCAGCTACCCTCGGCTAATTTTCTAAAACCAGCTTACATTGTGTCGGACTTTTGTCCCTCAAAGAGAGCCTCTGACTTCTTCAGGACTTAAGCAGTTGGTGTCTTCTCCCGGCCATGTCTTTTCTAACCGCTAGCGATGCAGGCTTCCTATCCCTTCCCAGTTTGTCCTCCACGGTGCCGCATGTGCTGCTAACTTAAGATCCTTGTGATGGAGGGTACAGATAAACTGGTGCAACCTCCAGCAGCTTCACTTCATTATTGCTACAGATTAATGTGACACTAATTGGTCCTGAGTCTGATCTATTTAACGAGTCTTTTGCACATATCGGGCTACAGAATAAAAGCCACTTAGCTATTAACTGACCAGGAACAAGCACCGGCTGTTTTAGTCATTTCTTAATGCATTCGACTATTGCTTTCCAATGCGCCTTTTGCTTTGAAGGGCAATCGGTCATCTTCCGGAATGTTTAAGTGGCAGATTTATTAGTTTTCCTTTTGAAGTAGTTTTTTCTTAAAAAATAGTCATTAGTCTTGGGTCATAAAATAAATAAATAACGGTTAATATGGGCTCTTGGAGCCTGAGATGCCAATGACTGCTCTTGCTCAAGATGAAATATTTCATCGTCAAACTCGTTGTTATGCATTCCCAGTGTGCATGCAGTAGCCTAGCGTGACACCAATTTACATAATTTCTCTTCTCCGAGAGACTTCAAACAATAATAATAGGCATGCAAGATAGAATCGATTAATTTTAAAGTTACTTTGGCAGCTATCATTATGGAGTGACTTATCAAAAGAAACCTCACGTTAAGATTCATACATTATAAATGTATTTTAATTTTCATGGGCCATTTTGGAGCTAGGGTGTAATTTGGAAAAGACCAAAGGCAACCCCCTGAGCAAATGGTTCCTACAGGTTACCCCTGCAGGAAAGACTGAAATGCGAGCAATCTCCAATCATTACTTCCATCAACAATGAATTGGAAAATTAAATTAAGTCGGGATTGAATTGATACCGGCTGGTTCAATGGCTGGAGAACAGACAGACAGACAGACAGACATGCACAGCAGGATCAGCCTTAGCACACAGTGATCCTTGACAACCACCTAGGTCAGCAATTTTGCTACAGGAACGTGAAGAAAACGCCACCTTTTCCTCGTGCCCAATTCAGGTACACACATTGATTACATAGCTACGGTAGTGAAGGAAGGATAAAAAGAGTCTGATGTTGTAAGGAAGTGAAGGAAATCCTGGAAAACAGGGAAAAGGACCTAGCAGCAGGAGGGAAGGCAAGGAACTCAGAAGTCTTCCGGCTATAGGGGAGGTATGGTTGGATGAGCAGAAGAACCACCAGAAAACTCCATAAGTGTTGACGAAAGAGAGCAAGTGCAACTCTGACAATGGACAGCTAGGCAAAGGGGTGGGTGGGAAAGAAATCAAGTGTCCGTTACCAAATCAGGATTACCTAAAGTTAGGGCAGCTACTTACATCTCACCCAAAAGGAAGAAACACGTCGCTGAAACAGAGGGCAAAAATGGACACAGATTTGCATAAAACTGGCATAAACTAATTTACATGCATAATTGCTCTAATCCAAATAGAAATACAATCCATCTCACCATAGCGTGGAAGATGGTGACCAAGTGAGCTGTATGCCTGCTCGGTCCGCTACCCAGGTGTTCACTGATGATGGGAGACTTCAAGGCCTCTGCTCCCCCTTCTTATTAAGGCTCTTCATCTTGTAACAGGACGTGGACTGGAAAGCCCTTCAAATAGAGGACTGCCCTCTGTAAAGTAGGACACCTGGCTACCCTACCTAGAGTCAAAGCATGTGAGTCCTTCACCACTACTGTCAGATTTGAAGCCCACGTGGCCAGGGCCGGGCAAAGCTGGTAATAGGCCTGGGCCAGATAGGAAATGTAGGCCCCATTTCAAACTGCTCATTAAGTATTTTTTAATTAATTCTAAATACATATGAACTAGAATGATTTATAAAAACAGGCAACGGCAAGCACTTTTATTCAAGAAGTGTTTAAGACATCACTTCTTCACATTGAGAAATGCTTTAAGTGCTTTTCTTTGGGCAAATTCATCATTAACAACAGAAAAATCAAGCAACTTTGCCCAGGGGTACTCGGAGTAGGCCCCCACAAAATCATAGGCCCCTGCCAACTGGCCCCACTGCCCCCCCCACTCTGCCCAGCCCTGCACATGGGTCTGCAGACAGCCAAGAAAAGGAGCAAGACATATCACCCCAAAGTGTCCTAGAGAAGTCCAGGAAAAGCCTCCATTGAAGGTACTATAACCACATGGTTGGGAGAAGAATGATCACATGTCTCATGTGGTCTAGCTCCAAGCACAGCATGACACAATGGGAGTCTTCAAACGGGCGTTTTTGTGTGCGATCATCATGGTTTGGTCACTGGTTTTCCTGAGTGTTTTACACAATGCCAGCACTCTGCAGTTGTTGTCTTGCGTCTTCCCCCCATTTTCACTTTATTTTGCTATGGGGGAAATGTGGTATTATTATTTTTTGCAATCATGCAATGAAACCGCCATTGTCTACCTGTGTGATCCTCCTATCCCTTTGGGTCCTGCTTCATGTGGGTGGGTGTCGGGCAGTGCGGTGTCAACATCAGGATCAGTTGGGAGTGTCTCCTCCCACCCCTCTGCCATTTTGCTCCTGCTCGGCTCCATATTTCAGGAATGCTTAAGCAGATGGGCAATGGAGAGGGGGAATGGTGGTTGCAACGGGCGTGAGCACATGCAACCCCCTTCCACTTAATCCCCTCTCCCAGTGTATATTCAAACGAGAAAAGTGTTACTGTTGCTTTTACAAGGACAATACTAACTTGCACATGGGGTTGGGGAAGGCAGACCTCTGAAGATGTGGACATCTGAACTTGTGAAGAATCAGCACTTAACAGTGGGATGCTAGGCCCCTGCTAGGCCCTACCCACCCTTGTAAATGGCATATAGTGCTATGCATAATAAGAAAACCCAGCTGTATAAAGACCCCATTTAAATCCCCAAAATAATCCAGAGCAGGAAGGAGTGGTAAATCACGGGAGAAAACACCCACCTGAAGATGCCCAGCGTCAGGTGGCTATGCTGGTCACATCCCCGACTATGTCAAGGACATTTTAACATATAGATTGGTTTCTTAGCAGGAGATGCATGTGCATCCTTCTGAATGAAAGGACGAGCCTATTTGTATCATTTGGCCACATTGTGCAAAAGCAGCAGAAGATAAAGGAATGTGCATCTTCTACAATACACAGTTGAACCAAAGAAGTGGAGGCTGATGGCTCCGATTTTAGTGGGAATCCATTCTGGGTTTCATTCTAGGTTCAGCACTCTGGATAGCTCCTTTAGAGTTCTGGCTGGTTCTAACTGAAATCCAGAATAGATTCACAGCCGCACCGAAATTGGAGCCACCAGCTTCCACCAAACTAAAGATGAAGTGAACCTAGCAGGCAAACAAGGCCAACCATGACCCGCCCCAAAATGAATTTTATAATTTAAAATGGCTACACACTGGCAGAGAATAGTATAGCTGAAGGCCCTTTAATAAATAAATACCTCATTTTAAAGCGCAAACCTGGAAATCAAAGCTTGCTGTCACACACAGCATGCCGCATTCCCTCATAGAAGCTAGGCTGTCATGCAAAAGGATGTAGAGTGTGTTTTGTGCATGAACCAGGTCTCCCACAGCCTCCCTTTGGAATGCAGTCCATCCCAGTTGACAAATGACTCATGAAACTCTGGGGGATTTTGGGAAGAATCTCTGATACAACACAATAAGCTGTGTTGAGGGAGGAAGCACATGGGGTGGGAGAAAGAAAGAAAGAAAGAAAGAAAGAAAGAAAGAAAGAAAGAAAGAAAGAAAGAAAGAAAGAAAGTTAGTTTTCTATTCAGCAGAAGCCTATCTACCAACAGAAAGAAGAGGGGATGGAAGCCAATGGATGTTTAATGTAAGATGTATAAATTTGATACCCTGCATGTTTCGAGGTTTCACTGTTACTCAGGGTCAATCACTGAAAATAGTTTTAGTACATTAACAGCACTCCATACAATAGTGTCTTATTACCAATTCCTAAGAAATAAAACATTTGACACAAAGTTTAAAAGAACAACACATATCTGTATATACAACACACTTGAAAGGAGAGAGGACAATATTTAGGAAATGAAAAAGGCACAATATATATAATTATAGTTGCAGGGGGGGGGAACTCCATCAACTAACACAGGATCTAGTAGATTTTTTTGTTTATCTTTCTTTCAGAGGGGAAAAAGGAAGTGTATGTGCAGAAATGGTTGAACACAAAGGGCCTCTTTAGAGTGCAGTCAGAAATGAATGAAAAAGATGGCCCCAAAAGCCCCATCAACATCACAGTATTACATCACCATTTTGCGCAGTGGGAGAGGGAGAGAGAGAGAGAGAGAGAGAGAGAGAGAGAGAGAGAGAGAGAGAGAGAGAGAGAGAGTTTTAGGAAACAAAATATTCTGGCTAATTTGCAGTGTCTCTTCGTAGAATAGACTTCTGTAAATGACAATTTTTAGTAATCGGTTTTGCTATTTCTGCCCCCAATGTATCAGACAGCACAAAGGTAATTTTCTTCCATGAATTATTCATATTCTGTGCCATTGTGCCATTTGATATATTCTAAAATATTTAGAGAGCCATTTAATTCACTAATGATAAGTGAACGGATTCTAAAAAAGATAAGCTCCCTCAGAGACCTGAATAATAGCTTACACTAATGTTTGGTTTTTTATATATACATAGCCAAGCAATATGCTCAAAGTGATTGAAATTCAGTTCTGGTATTAGCCATAGGACACAGAACAGGTAGGAGCTTTGCCCTGGATCAATTTCCATAAATAAATAAACAAATAAATAAATAAGTAAAACGATAACAACTTCCTCCCTCATGAAGTCTCATCACATGACAAGTACTTTATCTTTATATCCCCTATGATCCCTTTTGACTGCCAACCCATGATTTCAAAATTAATGGATTTCAATTGCTGGACCCTGGATATGTGGTTGTTTTGATAAGAATGCCAGAATGCAGTAAACAAAGAAAAGAAAAAAGGATGTCCGTTGTTGTAGCAAGTAGCCCCACCTGTAGAACAACAAGCTGTTTTCCTTGCACAGAAATGGCAAAAGAATGCAAGTCTCTTTAGAGAGGGATGTAAGAGAAAGGGCAGCCGGAGCAATAAACTTGAAGAAAGCATCAGGAGCTCATGCATACATAGCTAGGATAATTTGCACCACAGTATTAAAGGTATGTGTACAGATAAAGATGCTCAGTAGCTTGAGTCGGCATTTGTTCTGAGGTAAATCCATCAGGGTAAATTACAATCACATTATTAGAAGTCACTATTACATAGCAGCAACCTGCCAGCCATAATTGCTCTGTAGCAACCCAAATCCCTTTGCGATGATGTACAGGTGAGCTGCACCCCCATCCACGCCCAGCTCCCTTATACCAGTAATTTATGCCAGCAACGTTGGTGACCCTTTTACCCACCTCGTTGTGGTGCCATCAACCTTCAGGGTCAATGTGTTACTGGTGTCCAAGCCATTGCTCTGAATCTTAACTACTATTGGTGGATGCTGCAAATCATGGGAACTATCTTCTCTTTCAAAGCCAATGAATAACTATCCCACTCCACCACAACCAATCAACAGAACTCAGGACGTAGCTTTGACAGGAAGAAGCAGGCTCACCTGGCTCCAACGCTGCTATATTTCTGGCGCCAGGTTAAGACTTTCCTCTTTGCCCAGGCGTATGGCAGCACATCTTAACCACCCACATGTTTAGTTTTTTAATGGTTTTTAATGCTTTATGTGTGTATGTTCTGAGTTTTAGAATTTCAAATTTTGTATACTCTTTTTTATCTCAATTTTAGAATTTCTGTAAAACGCCCAAAGAGCTCTGGCTATGGGGGCGGTATACAAGTGTAATAAATAAATAAATAAATAAATAAATCTCAATGTTTTGGGAATCACAACATGTTTAGTACTTACCCCAAAAGTGTCCCAGAGAGTACACCCCTTTGTTCCTGTATAAATTAGCACTCCATACTAAATGCATGTGTGGGGAGGAAGATGTTTGCCTTTTACCAATGATAGTGTCAGCCAGTGTAGAACTACACTTTTTCTTATGGAAAAAATATAGCACTGTATTAGATGACACTATTGTGGTGAAAGGCAAACATCTTTATCCCTGCATGGGCATGCGATACGCTCTGCTCATGCACCCTAGGTGATTTTCAGAGTACAAGCTCTCTCTTCCTCCACACCAAAGATACACACACACACCCCTTCTAACAGAAAACATTTTGCTAGTGCTCATATGGAAATGTCACACAATCAATGCAAAGAGATCGCTCTAGGCCACATTTCCAAGAGTTTTATACAAAGAATGTTATTCTTTAAAGGAGTACACTAACATGCAAGTGGAGATTCTCATCCAGAATTTAAAATTAAGAAATCTATCAACCTACCTTTCAATTTTGTTTGCCGTTCCTTTACATTAAACAGGTGTTAGGCAGCCATGGGGGAATCCTCTCTACTTTATGTGCTGGTGATTACACTCATCCGGATTACAAAAGACTTGAGATATTTAGCTGATGCAAGCTCATAAGAGGTACATCGATTCTAAGCCTGAAGTGTAACAATATATATGCCTGACTGATAAAATATTCATACTGATTTGTCATCAAGGGATAACACGGTTTGCTGAAAGTTTTTGTAATGAGTAAACAGCTCAGCAGAGGCTTTCCCAATATAATATGCACAAAAACAGGCACCACATTTACCACAGGTTCTTCTAAGGACCGTATACAAATACAGCTTTATTAAAGAGTTTAACATTTCTCCTCATAGAACTACAATTACTTAAACTGTATATTAAACTGTGTTCCTAATGCTGGCACTTTTAATCTTTATTGTAAACTGCCTTGATGGTACAATCAAGGCTAAATCTGTCACCTAAAGGTATTCTGTATATAGGCCAAATATAAATTAAATAAATAAATAACATGTTCCATTTTGTTTGTAATGGCGGGAGTGAGCTGGGACTTATAAATCTTGTTATTTCTACTTTAAAAACATCAGCACATTCAAAATGCTGTAAACTAGAAGTTCTCAGGCTCCTGTTCTGAAAATCACAGATGTATGCCTGTACATATTCATTAAAATATTTACAGCCTGCTTTTCAATCTACAGATTCCCAAAGGCAGCTAAAAACATTCTTCAAATACACTGGGCAGTACCCAGCTATGTCATTCTGTTAGTGCAAATGATGTTGCACCAGCAGAAACTAGGTTCTGAACTATGCACAAGAGGAGAATCAACTAGAGTTATGTTTGTGCAAGCGTGTAACACACGAGTGTTTGCCCAGCCAGTGCAAGAGGACCAATGCAAGCAGATTACACTACTAATCAAAGCTTTATATTAATCACAGGTTAAATATAGTGCACACTCTGAAGCCAATCAATTAAGGTGTTCCCTGAAATCTTCTTATACCAAATAATTAATATTTTCAGAAAAAATTTGAGGATCTTGCTACACCATTTTATTCATATTTATATATCTGCTTTTCTAGAAATGTGCCTATGATACCTGATTGTATTTAACCTATTGGCTACTTTTAGCCCTTGCAGGAGTAGTGGACCAATGTTAATGGGCCACTCCCAGAGGCTGGTGGATTCGGATGGATTCTTGCAGTCTCTTGGGGAGTTACTGCAATTTTAGCTGGTGGTTTTGTTAATTCCAAGGAATGAGGAGATGACCTGGGCCATCGATGTGACTACTCCCAAATATTCTTGACCCAACTGTAGAGTCATAGCATCTCTTTGGGCTGAGGCCATGAAAGGGCAAGAGTGCACAACTAGAGTGCAAGTGGCAAAACACACACATGATGAGCACAGGTGAGCAACTTTCTTATGGCTTTGTGACAGAAAAGAAATCTTACTTCTCTGCCACCGTTACACCTGCTCAATATTGGCTGTGGTTCTATGTTTTGGAGCTCAGTCTCCACTTCTGCCTTGTATTTAACTTCTTCGGCAACCTACTTTTCTTTTAGTCTCACCAGGGGGCTGCCTTTACGGCAGTGGGTTGCCAGAGCAATAAGCAAAACCCTGTGCTTTTGCTGCATCGGGATGGCAGTGGCTAATCCTGACACTACAGCCAAAGCACAGGTTTTCCAGGGGCCAGGCCCACCCCCTGCCTAGGCAGATGGCAACCAATCAGGAGTCACCATCCGCCCGGCCACACCTCTGCATCAAGGATGGAGCGCAGTTAAATGGCCGAAAGGCCATGTTCACCTCGTTCCATCTTGAAAAGTCAGGGAATGTCCCTGACTTTTAAAAAGCGGGGCTCCTCTAGAAAGGCATACAATGGCTTTGAGGTGGCTGCTGCATCGTATAATCAATACAGTGCCACTGCAGAGCCACCTAGGGGCTTCCAGAAAGTTTAGACAGACCCCAGTTTGCTGTTTGGGAAACACTTGGGCCACACCTGTTACATCAAGATCACCCCTAAGGCAGCCATTTTATAAGAGATCTCATGACCCTTTCTCAAAAATCCAAATGTGTCCACTGGCCCAAAAGGGTCAAGGGCCTGTGGAATAGAGTTCCAAAGAAAGAGTACACTCTGGTTTAAAAATAAAGACCACAAACTAAAGAAATAAGTAGTCTTAATCAGTAGGATTAAGATAATTACAAGAGATAGGGAAGGAACTACTACTATTCAGGAAGATTCGGTTCAATGTTTGTTAGCAAAAGCCCTTTTTCAGTGATTGGGACATTAGCCAGCCAATCACTGAATGCAATATAGATCTGTTAAAATAAATTAGTTTTGGTGTGGACTTTAATGGGATGTAGCATGTGTACATTGTGAGGACCAGAACCACTGTAAAGGGGAACAAGTGAATTAGGATTGATTTTTGTTTGTAAGGGCTTGCCATAACCAGCGAGTTCTGCAGAGGCACAGGGAAACAAGCACAGCATAAATTCGTCAGCCTTCTGAAGAAAGCCGTTTATGTACAGAACAGCCAAGGATTCTCAAAGCTTCTGCTTTCTTCCTCATTTTTTTTAAAGTCAATGTTCTTTGGACCCTTGCTGCTCTGTTATATGGTGCTGATTGCTGGTTCATTTTTTCCAGCTGCTTTTGCAGCTGAACTCCTCTCCTGCCAGTATCCCAGCTTTCAAAAAATTTCATTTGTGATGTGCCTGCTGTTTTGCAGCGTGGCGCTGATTGCAGGCCCTTGTTTCCAGGAGATTCCCAATTGCACTGGAGCTAAGATGATAGGGCAGCTTCCTATCTCATCCTGGTTGTGCTACTGCCCACCCCCAACCCCCAGGCTGTTTCTCAGTTTTCCTTGCTCAAGACGTTAGTGTTTCGTTTCTTTCTTTCTTTTTTGTTTGACTTGTATTAAAATGCAGAGTTTGTTACTCAGTAGCAATTTTGTTTCAATACTACCCCCAAAAAATAAAAATAAAAAAATTGAATCCAGCTGAGAACATTCAACCACATTTGTTGAATTTTTATCTCTGTTATGCCATGTAGTCATACGGTTTGTAAAGAAAGAAAGAAAGAAAGATCGGACAATCCAGTTGCAATCTTATTATCCGTGTTTTTTTTATTTGGATCTCCTAAATAACCATATTCATTGCGTGCCACTGTTGTAGACCCATCTTGTGTACCTTGAAAATGCCGATTGATCTAAAAACTGATTACCAGTTGAAGACTACTGGAGTAATGGAGTGTTGGACTGGGACTCAGGAGATACTGGGTTCTAGTACCTACTCAGCCATTAAGCCCACTGAGTAACTTTGGGCCAGTCACGGACTCTCATCCTAACCTACCTCACAGGGTTGTTGTAAAGATAAAATGGAGAGGACCACCATGTAAGCATCCTTGGGTTCCTTGCAATAGGGAAAAGCAGTTGGATATAGGTATAAGTATAATAATAATAGTTAATAATAACAACAATAAATCCTACATTTACAGTGCAATCCCATACATGTTTACTCAGAAGCAAGCCCAACTGAGTTCAATGGGACTTACTTTAAGGTAAGTGTGTATAGGATTGTAACCTTCATCTGTCTTTTGTGATCTTCCTCTTGCCTTGTCCCACTTCAGAGCCATTAGTGTAATTCTCAGAGTGCCGCAGTATGTCACACAGCAAACAACACTGAAGTGAGGCTTTGCCTCCTTGAAGGAAAATGAATTGGAGAAGGTGTCTGACAGTTCTTTACATCCACTTCTCAGACTGCGCAAAGGTGTAAACTTCCCTCCTGTCAGTATTGCCAGAGAACCCAAGCACAAGTTGAAAAGATGTGCCTTTTTAAAGAGAAAAACATAATCAATAACCACCCTTCTCTTTAGATAAGTTGTGGGGCAGGGAGGCAATGGTTTGCTCAAGAGCAACAACAACAACTAGCAACACAACAAAACTGCTATCTAACACTATTTAGTCTTGCTAACAACAATCATGAACTGTATGATGGGGGAAAGCAGCAAGCCATCCTGTCCTATTAGGTTCAAAATTCTAAGGGCAGAATCCAATGCATGCTTAGACAGAAGAAGAAGAAAAGTCCTACAACTCCCAGCATACCCAACTCAGTTAAGGCCACAAAACCAAGGAGACTCATCACATTGTGCCTACATACCTCTTCTGCAACCAGACTGGCCAGACAGCAGAAGCAACCCCCAAGTGGTTGGCTGAGGATGGCAACATCTTTAGGGGCAAGAAAGAAGCACTATGCAAACTGAAAGGTACGTCTCAGAGCTCCATCACACCAGGCTGATAGTGTGCTTTCACAGTGAATTTCATGCAAAAGACTCCCATGATGCTCACCTTATAGTCTGCTATCGCGGCGAAGGACTCAGATGACGTCAACTATGTCCTGCTGTGATTGCAGTTCTTCCTCCCTCTTGGCAACATATTTTGCCCCTCGGAAAGTGTGATTCTTCTTGAACTCCGAGCGGCCACTGGGGACATGGAAGGATGACGAGGAGCAGAGCCACCTCCCTTGGCAGCTCCCAAGCGAGCGCTGCAGAGCCCTGAGCAGGCCCAGCCCTCCCGGGGTGCATGCCAGAGCAGGGCAGAGGCACGGAGGCTGGTGTGATGGAGCTCAACAACAACAACAGCTTTCATACGCTATAGGATAATTTGAGGGAAAACCAGGACAAATGGGTAGGTGTGATGGAGCTTTCAGTCAGCCTTTGCTATATTATAGAAGATATTGGGAAGTACCTCTTCAGATTATGCAGTGCAGCCATTTGCAGAAGTAAAATATCTTGAGGCAGCAGTGCCAACTGCAATCCTTAACATTTTGCCTGATGAAGCAGCAATTTTCTTGTAACTATGCCATGTGGAATCTTACAGGCTGTCCACCATCTTGAAATGGCACAAACCCTTCTTCTCCAAGGGGTTCATCAGACGGCCGTTTTATCGCATGCTTGCTATGGCCCGCTCAAGGGTTTCCGCGCATCCTTTAGATGCCGTCCTCCTACACACCTCCTGCTCCTTCTTGCCTTTTTTCCATCATAACTGGACCTCTTTTAATCCAACTTTTTTGGGGGGGGAAACAGAATGTGCCACCATTTCCTGTTGTGTGCAGGAAAAGCAGTGTGACATAAACAGCCTCTGAATGGGCCACGTGGTCTTTGTTTACTTCCATTTTCTTCTCTGGGAAGAAAGAGGAAGTTTCATGCTACAGGAACAGGGGTGGAGAAGTGACAGTAGGGAACCGCAATTCCCCCATCTGATGACACTCCAAATAAAACTTCTCTTTGCATTTAGGGGGCAGTTGTCATTTGTCTCCCTTTCATATATCACACCACCATATATTGTACCCAGTTTGCTGAGCAGCCTTCCCCAAACTAGTGCCCTTCAGATGTTTTGGACAATTTCCATCAGCCCAGGCAGCATGGCCAAATGGTCAGGAATGCTGGGACTTGTAGTCAAAAAACTCTGCAGGGCATCAGGTTGGAGAAGACTGATGTTTAGAATAAAAAAATTAAGTGGTCTATGAGTGAGGATGAGGAAGCTATGCAAGGAAAGGAAAGGAAAGGAAAGGAAAGGGTATCAAAATGCTACATACAACATCTACTTTACAATGTGGGAATCTGTTCTTGGCTTTTCCTTTTGCTTATGTTTCCCATTTTTAGAATACGGGCTCCTGTGCACATGGTGAGCCACTGCACAGTTGATATACACATTTATCTCAGAAAGAGTGATTTGTCAAGGGCAGAGGCATCTGCTACTTAACAGGAGTCAGATCTTTTACACAGATGAAGAAGTTTGCCTAGCCCTGTAAAAATGTGCTATTCTAAACTACATTTTGCCTTGCAAGAATGAAGAGATCGCCTTAGCGCAACAACTCCAACTGTCGTGTTTTCAGCTGTGTTGATGGGCTGCGGTTGAAACTGATCTAGCCTCGTTACTTTTCCTGCTCATGAACCCCTACCCTCCCTCCACTACAACCTGAGGCACGCAGATTTTAAAGCCCTGTTGTAAGCAAAATGTATGCTGTGCTCCTTAAGTATTGTTTTCCCTCCAAAAGTTGATTGCTTAGTCCCCAGGCGGACATGTGATGAGTTTGATGTTGAAGGTAGAGGACATGTGCAAGGACTAGAGGCCAAGCGAGGGCCATCAAAACTTTACTTCAAAGCAATGCACACATCAAAAGTGAGAAATGAGTTTTCCCACCTCCTCAGTATTTGGACAGGTGTGATAAAGCAAACTCAGAATTCTAAACTACAGCTGAGCCAAAAAGGGAGTGGGCATTTTTCACAAACACTTTTGCAACCCATGAAAAACATGGCCTTTCTAGTGATTTTTCAAGAACAGCAGCTATGAACAAGGACAAATGTATTCACCCATTCAGAATGAGGGCCAGAAGTCTAAATGAGCTGCAGGACATCATCATGTAGTCGATGCGCTTTTCTAAATGAGGCATTTATCGTGCACTTGTCATTCCCTACTCATGGTTGTTTACGGGGTCTTTAAATGATGTTGTGACCCTCTAGTTCAGTGGTTCCTAAAGTGGGCGGTACTGCCCCCTTGGGGGCGGTGGGATTGCATAGGGGGGTGTTAAGAGGCAAAGAGACAGCAGAGGGCGCTAACAGGCAAAGGGGCGGCAGGGGGGCACTCAAGGTGGTCTCTCCAGAAGGTCCTAAAACCAGGGACCGAGCAGGAAAGAGCGGCAAATTCAGCCGCTCTCCCCACACAGCTCCTGCTCAGGAAGGACGTTCTCACTCACGCAGCCGCTCTCTCCTCCTATCTCAAGCCCACAGCGGCCCCACCAGAAGTAGGGGGTGGGGGAAGCGCCCACAGGAGGCAGCAGAGCAGGAAACAGCAGCGAATTCAGCTGCTCTGCCCACTCTTCTCCTGCCTAGGAGGGCCTAGGGCTTCTTTCCTGATGGAGCTACCGCAGCCTGCTCACTCCCTCGCTCGCTCCCTCGGCCAGAGCTGCTCCCTCCTACAAGCTGCCCCAGCAGACCTCTCGCAATAGTTGCTGCACAAGGCAGGAGCAGCAGCCCTGCGGCGGAGAGGAAGGAGCACATGGAGGACGAACAGTGGCCGGCCGGCTGGGTGGGGAGCAGGACTGCTTGTGCTGCTGCAAGGTATCACCAGGCTCCCTTCCCCTGTCAGGAGTTGCAGATTGGGGCCATCTCCCCTCTGAGCTGCTGCCCTCCTGTCCTAATCAGCCCGGCAGCTATTGTGAGGCTTGGGGGGAGGGGAGTTGGAGAGAGAGAGAGAGAGAGAGAGAGAGAGATGCTGTGTGTCTCTGTGTGTGCTCCCACCCCTAAAAAAATCTGGACTACAACAGGATTGGGAGAGAAAAGAAAAGGGGGAGGGAGAGAGAATTGCAATTCCCCAGATCCTTCCTGGCTAAAGAAGATTCAGCAGCACCTTTTTCCAGAATGCTTGCTGAAACGATTCCTATCTGCCCTTGCTTATTTCAGGGTGTCCAACCCCCTTTTTTCAAGCGTTCTTTTGGTAAACAAGGTATGTGTGTATCTTGTGTCACCATAAAAACAGAGCTGCAGCACAATCCTAAGTATGTCTACTCAGAAGTAAGCCCCACTGAGATCAATAGAACTTACTCTGAGGTAAATGTGCATAGGATTCAGCCTGAAAACGAAGAGAGGGTGAAGAAAAGACAGGAGAAAATGAATTGTAGAAATAGAATAGCAAAGTAACTGTGGGATATTTAACCATATTTAAAGACAATAAGTACAGTAAAATTAGTGCCCCTCTACTTCAGTCCCAGCCAGTTTTTCTATAGGAAAACTCTGTACTAGGTGGCAAATAATTATTTTAAAATTTTAATTTAAATACATTATCCTTTCCTATAACAAAATGGTGCTTACTCCTAAGTAAGTGTGTTCCACTGAAAAAGGAAATCCTATTTGATTCCTGTATTCATGCAAGTGTGACATGATAAGTTAAATTTTATGCATCTTTAGACAGAAAAAGTCCTTCAACTCCTAGAATCCCCTCTAAATGGGAAGCACCTGCCCCAGGCTTGCCGAGGGAGGGAGGGAAAAGAGAGCGAACGCCTCTGTTTGCAGCCAGCACACCAATTGGATTTTGAATGAAGTATTCAATCAGTTGTTACTGTTTTGAATTTTATTGTTATTATCTTCCTTGGTGGGTCTTTGAAAACCACTATTCTGAATAATGATTTTTATAGTGTAGGGTAGGGGGGCACTGGGCATGAGTTTGTGGAACCAAGGGGGCGGTGACCTGAAAAGGTTTGGGAACCACTGCTCTAGTTTCACTTCTGTGTCTAAAGAGCACTTTTTTAGAGCAGGCAAAACACAATATTCAATTGTGAAAATGAAAGAAACCACTTTTTTACTTGTGTATTCATGGTATTCCACTATGCCACGGTACCACTTAGATGTTATATAGCAGAAAAGCAGGAAAGGAAATACTCTTCACATGGTGCTCGGATCTCAGTTGTGGAATGAAACAGAAACTAGATACAGCAGATTAATAGCCTTGAGTAGAAAAGCTCAAAGTTCATTACCTATGTAGTGTCATCATGAAGCCAATTCAGAATAAACAGAAAGTGTTTCCTTCACTCTAAATTAGCTTTGTGAGGGCATTCGGTTTTTGCCAGGACAATGCCAGTATGGGTCCACTACCAAGGTAGAAGTTTAAAATGAAATAGAAACATCAATTCTTGGCATAGCAATTCTTGGAAGAGTAATGAAATCATTTTCTGGAAGAGCAGATCTTGGAAGAGCAATTAAAACTATCACTAGGAAAGATATCACATAGTGGAAATCCATTCTCTCCACAATGCTCATAGTGAAGATTTACATTGCAATCCTATCCTACACACAGGTGGCTTAACTCCCACTGACTCCTTCATTTCCAACTCTACCAAATATCAGATAATATAATAATAATAATAATAATAATAATAATAATAATAATAATAATAATAATTCCATCTCAGCATCTCCCAGGAGATGCTAATAAGTGAAAAAAATCAAATTTGTCATATGTTGTTGCAGTGATAAAACTGAAGACCAGGAGCATTGCTGCTAAATATTACCTAGGAATTAGATCAGCCAGAATAAAACCCTGATATCATAATTAAGGGCATCTCACTGGCCTTGTAGAAGCATCTTTCTCACCCACTTGTCGGTATTATATCATGAGGAAGAACTGGCTTTCCAAGATCTGTGAACCGCCCAGAGAGCTCCGGCTATTGGGCGGTATAGAAATGTAATAAATAAATAAATAAATAAATAAAGATCTGCCTCTAAGATGCAGGCAACTTGTGACCCTCCAGATGTTATTGGACTGCAACTCTCATCAGCCTTAGTCAGCATAGCCAATTGTGAGGGATGAGTCCAACATCACCTGGAGGGCCACAAGCTGCCCAGCTTTCTCTAGCAAAAAGCACCCCTGTTTAACAAAATGGGTCGTGGTGCCACTTCTTTCAGTGTCAGATTCTGACAAACAAATTCAAGCATATCCTCAAAGGGAATGGAAAGGGGCAGATCTGGGAATACAAGGTGCTTTCAGACAGAGGGCTCTTAGCACTATCAAGGAGAAGGACCTTGGACAGCAGCTCCATCTTTTCTTTCTTAACACGTTGTCTGCTGTAGGATAAAAGATGGAAGGAGTGGTAGGAAAACATGGGAGGATTAAGAGATGAAGGCAATTGTGTCTGGACCCTTCTGTAAAATTCCATGAATGAGGCAAGGTGATGGTGCCATAAATGCCTCATCTAGAAGCACCCCAAAACAAAGAGTATTACATAAATAAATAATGTTACTATATGAAATAAAATAGATGAGACAGAGAGAACCCAATCAAATAACTTAGAAGTTCTTTTCACTCTGTACCTGGTAGGGCATGAATTAGATCTTCTGTTTATTCCCCAGTCCTCTATAGTGTTATCACTCTTTCAGGCCAATCAAATGCATGCTTATGCAGTAGTAAACCCTACTGCTTTCAGCGGGGTATAGTCTCTGGTAAGTGTGCACAGGACTGCAGGCTTTGAGTTACTGAATTAATTAATTCAGCTGCTTGCAAGCTGCAGGAAGAATTCACCGGCTACTAGATGTTCATCTGGATCACCACCATGATTTGTTAAGATGAACAAAAATGGACTTCCCTCCCCAGTCCTCATTTCTTGTTCTGCAAGCATGCCGGCTCTCAGGACTACCTAACACATTTCGTAAAGGCCATGCACTCCTTTGCTTTTATCCCTTCCAAATGTCAGATGATTGTACACTTTTTTTTCATAATTCCATCTTACCCGCTTTGATTTGCTTCAGGGCTTGCCGTGTTCTCAAATGGGGCTGCAATGAAAACAAAAGAAAAGAAAGAAAGCATGAAGAAAGCCAGAATGTGTTCACCCTCAAGACATCCGAGACCTTTGGCATTGCTCCAGCAGGCTCTCCAACCCAACAGCTGTCAACAAATGGGTGTCATTCTTAAGCAGAGCAGGAGAAAAATATGGATGGTTTTGGAAAAAGAACACTCCCCACGTACACGTCCTACCTGCCATAGTGCGTCTTGGCTGCCATATGCTGTACTAAACAAGAGGCATTGTCTCTTCCAAGCAATAAACCTAGAACAGATAAAGATTTAATAATTAACAAGAACTTGAGGCGGAACTTGAGTGTGCAATACAGTTAAGAAAGCGAGAAACTCAAAACTGGAGGGAAAAGAAGTCCAGTTCTATTGTGCAGGTGCTTCAGAAAGACTTCCTGGGATCATGATTACATGGTTTGCAGTTTGATCGAATGCATGGTGTTGTTGTTGTTTTACTGTAAGGGGACTCTCAAACGAATGCCATAAGTTTGCAGCATGAACTGACTCATTTGAAAGCATTAGAAACCTGACATGGCGGCGGAGGGGTATTCGTCTGGACTCAATCTTTGCAGAAAGGTTGGGGGGCACACAGAGAATGATTTTGCACGCTGGCCGATAAGGAAGTTTGATCACTTTTCACAACTTAGACCATTTCGAAGGCTTCAACTTTTATGATCTCTTTCTCGTTTTTACAAGATTCCATTTCACCAGTCACTCCTCTTTACATTGATTAGTAGCTAATGTGCTTCCAGAATTACAGCTTGTGTTACTGAAGCCAAACCATTTTGTTTCCTGATTTATTGATACTCTGATTGTGAAACTGCCATTCTTACCAAAATAGACTGGCCCTGTTCTACCCTATTCTAGAACTGCTCCTGTTTCATATTGAGGCAATCACCTAAACAAGTAGGGGTGGCATTATGACCCCCCTTTCTGCCCCCACCCAGAATTAAACTGAAAGCATTTATCTTGAGCTGAAAGTATTTGTTTCGTTTTATTTCTTTTCTTTTTTTTAACATTGGATTCAATTTTCAATTTTTTGTTTAGCAAGTTGAAAAAACATATTTGCAGTGGTTCAATGCTGTTTTTCACTACTACACAACCTCCCTTCTTTCTTTGGCCTCACAGTCCTCATCAGCATCATTTGCGCTCATTGCCCTTTAACACAATTGGCTGTGGTCACCTGTTTGGTCCTCTTGATGAAGTCACATTTGAAGTGAAGCAGAAACAAAATCATGTGCATTACTACAGCCAATCTGATTTATGGCCATGTGGGCAAATTTGGCTAAGGTCTATGAGAAGAAGAAAGAAAATGGCACAAGGAAGCAGTTGTCAGGGGAGCAAAAGAGCACCAAACAGCACTGAAAAAGAAACATTCAGCAATATTGGGGAAGAGAACATAGGAATCTGCCTTATACTGAGACAGACCATTGGTTCATCTAGCACAGTATTGTCTACACTGACTGGCAGGATATCTGGCAGGATTTTTTCCAGCCCTACTAGAGATACCAGGGATCGAACCTGGGACTTTTGGTTTGCAAAGCAGCTGTTCTACCAGTGAATTATGCCCCTTCCTTAGAGAAATTGGTCTTACTATGTCAAATGTTGAAATCAGGGAATGTCTGGTGCCGCCCTTTCAGTTTATCACTGTAGTTTGCTGCTTTCATTTGTGCCTATGTTCCCTCCCAATAATTGTTCTCCTGAGTGTTTTAAAAACAGCCTGAGTGGATTTAGTGAGTCTCTTAGCTAGAGGTTAAAAACAAACAAAAAACACCCTCAGTGCTACTTCACAGGCACTTTTAAACTTTCATACATTTGGAACAGACTCAGAGCGTCATTAGACGAGCGTTTATAACACACTCGTTACTGGGCACTCATGGATTTTCACGGGTCCCTCTCATGAAGCTGTCCACTGCCACTCCTTCTGCCATTCTTTTCCTATTAAAATAGTCCAAACAAAATGCAACTCTTCTGAATTATAACGAAATTGGTCGCCATTTCCTGCCGTGCATAGAGAAGTTTCACTATAAAACGCCCACTGGAGGGCGCTGTCCCACTACACTGAAGGGGCCACGTGGTTGCAGCTTGTTTCCCCTTTCCCTCCTGTGTGATTCTTCTCTTCACTACAGTGGAAGAGCAGCAGGAAGCAAGAGCGACGGTAAGGAAATACGATTTCCCCCTGTCTGATGATCCTCTCAGAGAAGGGCAACAACAATGATCAGCAATATGGAAAATAAGTGCTGTGTGAAGAGAGGTTGAAAGAACTGGGTATGTTTATCCTGGAGAAAAGAAGAGTGAAGTGTGGGGGTACAGGATAAGTCTTCATATATCCAGAGGGCAATCACACATAAGAGGGCAAAGTAGAGCTTTCCTACAAGAGCCATTTATTGTATCCCTGTGATTCCTTACTCATGGTTGTTTATGGGTTCTTTAGACAACTTTGTGATCCTCCAGCGCTGTGTCTGTTTTTTTTTTTCAGAGTACTTTTCTGTTTTTGTTTTTAGAGTGGGGATAATAGAGTGTTATTACTGAAAGTGGAAGAAAAGGCATTTTCCTACTTGTGTTATGATGATATTCTGCTATACCACAGTGCCACCTAGATGTTATATAGCAGTAAAGCAGGAAAGGAAAAGCTCTTCATGTAGAGCTCGGATCTCTAGTAGTAAATGCAGCAGTTAACAACTTCATGAAGAAAAGCTCTAATGGGTTTAAATTATAGGAAGATAGATTGTGGCTGGAATATTAGAAGAAACAACTTGACAGTAAGATTAATTGGGCAATAGAACTAATTACCAAGTGGGGTGGTGGGCTCCACCTCACTGCAAGTCTCCAAGCAAAGCCTGGACAGCCATCTGTTGGGGATACCCTAGCTCTGGGTTTCCTGCACTGAGCAGGGTTGGACTAAATGGCCTACAAGACCCCTCTAACCCTTTGATTCTGTATATTAACATTTTAGTTGCCACCATTTACCTGGCTGAGAATTTCAATAATTACATTAAGCACACACATTCAACAGGTGGAGCTTTCCCCAGCATGTTGGGAAGCCAGGATCAAAAGGCACAGAACCCATGGCCACCTTCACTAACACAGGCAAACAGACCATGACCAGGTTATCTTTCTTGGCCAAACATCCTTCAGAGGCTCCTAAAGTGATGCTTGCCTCCCTCCACAAACAGCAAACCTCCCTGACTATTAGCTCATGGTATGAACCACCTCTTCCCATTTCATAGGGCATTTTCACACAAGGCTTAATGCAGTTCTTCCTGCAAGCAACGATCCTACATTGGCCAGAATGTGCCACTTGCATTCCAAATGCCTCTCTCTGCTGCTTTTTTCTTCTGCATTAAGAATATTCAGGCACTGCACTTAGTGACTGAGGGAATCAAAGGCAATTTAACCATCACTTAAGTAAATGCTCAGCATTTTAAAAATCCTGATAAGTCTCCACTGGTGGGCAGAAGGTAGGGTGAGATTTACTGGTAGATCTTTGGGTAGTTTGCAGCAAATCTCCAAAGGCTTCTGATTTCCAATGTTTTAACATTAGTAAGCAAAAGACTAGGACTAATATCCTAGGTGTGGAGTTGTATGATTCGTTTTACAGACTGTGAGAACAGGATCAGTGTAAGGTATTTATTCCGGATTAACTAACCCAGAATGAACTACGGGCTCATCTACACCAAGCAGATATTCCACTATGAAAGTGGTATGAAAGCAGTATATAGAAGGCAGGAGCCGCACTACTTCTTTATAGTGGTACTGAAGTGCACTGAGGACTGTTGGGACCCATGACACATGCCATATACTGCTTTCATACCACTTTCATAGTGTTATATCCTGCTTGGTGTAGATGTGTCATGGGCTCCAACAGTTGTCAGTGCACTTCAGTACCACTATAAAGCAGTAGTGTAGATCCTGCAGTGCACTTCAATATCACTATAAAGCAGTAGTGTGGCTCCTGCCTTTTATATACTGCTTTCATAGTGGAATATTCTGTTTGGTGTAGATGAGCCCTACATTTTGTGAACGTCTCTGCAGACTTCCCCATAAAATGCTGGAGCAAGTTATCTTGTGGTTCCCTTTAATATACACATGGAACTCCCCTCTGTTCATCAATGAGTCAACAGAAACCTGTCAACAGTATCTTGATATTTATCGTTGATCAGCTCTTCTTTGAAGCAGCCAAACTGAAGCACAGCAGGCTGCTGGTCTACTTAAATGCAGTGGGTTACCACAGGAGCAGGTGCAGTTTAACGCCATCAGACTGAGCCCCCCATCCATGGTGAAGTGTTTAAAAAGGAAAGCTCAGCGTTAAAATTATCAGTGGATTATCCCACGATAATGTCAGCCTAGCAGGAGCACAGTGATTCAGTTCTCGCTCCGATGCTGTCACCGCAAGGAAGGTCAGCACGACCTTCCACGATGTATCAACCTGAAAGCAAGCTGTTAATTGAAAAGAAAGAAAGCGCCTTGGGGAAATTGTCTTCATTTCAACTCAATCAATGGTTTTTACAAAGTTGTGTTGCGGTTGTTGTTTTTAAAAAAATTCACACATTGTTGTGAACTACAGCTGAAATTCATTGCAGTCCGCCAAAAAAAACCACAACTGTTTAACCTAGGCCCAGAAATCCTGGTTACAAACAGGGCTGGGCGGGGGGGGGGGGGTAGTGGGGCCAGTTGGCATGGGCCTACGATTTTGAGGGGGCCTACTCCGAGTCCCCCTGGTAGAGGAAAAGGGGGACCCTTTGGTAAAGATTTGTTACAAAGTAGCTCTCCTTTGAGTGAGCAGTACTAACACTGACAAGGCAAAGTTGCTTGATTTTTTTCTGTTGTTGTTGATGAATTTGCCCAAAGAAAAGCACATAAAGCATTCCTGAATGTGAAGAAGTGATGTCTTATATGCATCTTGAATAAAAGCCCTTGCTATTACCTTTTTTATAAATCGTTCTAGTTCATGTGTATTTAGAACTGATTATAAAATACTTAATGAGCAGTTTGAAATGGGGCCTACATTTCCCATCTGGCCCGGGCCTATTACCAACTTTACCCGGCCCTGGTTACAGACTCTATCTCAGTGCAGGCTGGTGGCTCCAATGTCCGTGGGGTGGTGAATCCGCTCTGCGTTTCAGTCAGAAGTCTAAAGGAGCTAGCACCTTAGATAGCTCCTTTACAGTTCTGACTAGTTCTGACTGAAACCTGAAGCAGATTCACCACCCTATTCACCACTGGCATCGGAGCCACAGACCTCCACTGCTCCACCTCGTCCCTGAACTCATTGTGTGCCCACAAGCAAGTTGTGCTCAAATCTCCATTGCTATAGATGGACCTAGTTTCATAGCACAGTTGTGACCATGATGAAAGGGAAGGTGGCCCTTGCCAAAAGAAGAAGATTTGTATCATCAGTACAAGAGGCCATAAGAGGACTGCAATTTGCATTACAATGGCCATGCTAGCTTGGGGTGATAGGAGTTTGTAGTTCAACATATCTGGAAAATACCAGGGCCAGATCTACACTTCATATCTATCAGTACAATCCCATCATGGTGACACTATATTCCTCTTGTGCACTTATACCTCGTAGTGCACACAATGACATCTGTTGCGGTATTTAGGATAATACAGAATAAAAATGGGGCAATAATGCCAGAAAAGCAGTTTTCAAAATGCTGTATATAATCAATACTGACAAAAAGCACTAGCGTATCCCTGGTTGGTGAAGGCTAGGCTAGGTTTTTAAAGGAAGACAGATTTTTTGAAACACAAACTTTCTCTGCACATGTACACACCCATGTGCCTACCTCACTTCAAGAGCCTCTTGGTGTAATATGTTTATGTTGTTGCCATTTACAGGTAAAATGGCAAAAATGGATCCTAAACTAAGAACTGCATGAAGAAATAAGCTGTTTTTTCTTTCATCTTAATGGTGTAGGCTACCAGTGTTACAGTTGGTACAAATTATTATATTGTACTTGGATATGTTTTCAGATGAGTGTTCTTTGTGATAGCCACAAATATCAAGTGACAGCTTTCATGATCAGCTATGTTTAGCCTCACACATCTGTAAGAAGCATGTTAACATATTATAAGCTTAATTACCTCATGAAGTAGTGATTTGAATCTACTCAGAGTTTCTAAATCAGAAGACGGCAGCGAACGTTGGGCAGGGGTGGGTGGCTTGTGGCCCTCCAGATGTTGTCACCAACAATTCCCATGCTCCATCTCCATTAGTTGTGTTGGCTGGGGCTGATGGGAGCTGTAGGCCACAACATCTAGAGTGCCACAAGCTGCCCATCCCTGACATAAGAGAAGAAATGCTGAAAATAGTCAAGTGGCCAGCCATTTGTACTTTCTGAAATTAAATGTCCACATGAAATCTTCAGTGAGTTGGATGAGAGATCAGCTGCCTTCTGGCTTGCCCTTCTCTGAATTGTTTCCATTCAGGATGGTCATTATAAGAACTATGTCACTTAAGAATCAGTGGTCTCTCTCTCTCTCTCTCTCTCTCTCTCTCACACACACACACACACACACACACACACACACTTCATGTACAGAAGCCAACCAGACAGTTGAATCTTATTTCAAGACTAAGGTAGGCCTGGCCCTGATAAAGCATCACAACAGTCATAAAACATCACATCCATGGGACATGCATACTATGCATTCTGCAATCACCTTAGAATAACTGCAAAAAGTGATACAATCCATGGAATTCAGCATTCTAAATACAACCTGAATAAAATAAAAACATATGCATTCATTGTGCTTATTTTTCTCACCCCTTTCCAGGACCAGCAGAAGAATTATGCAATATAAGGAAAATGAATGCAGATGTTTTAAATTTATTCAAGTTGCAGAATTATTATACTGAATCTTTAAGAGGAGGGGAATACATAACCTTCAAAGTAAACAAGAGGTCCATGACAGTTATGCAACCACATTCCATGCAGCTAACTATCTGGGGGAAGCATTGCATTTTCCCATGTAATAATATTGCAGTCAGAATGATGGGGGAATTGGATGTGCTTCCTTATGGGATGAGAAGCAAATGCACATTGTGCAGTAGATGAGTTATGAAGTCAGAAAAGCCCTCTGCAGCAAGTGAGTTGAAAAAAATAGTCAAAAGATTAAATTAAAATACGAATACTCACCTGATCCCCCAGCACGTGAAGCTGACGCAATTACATTGTGCTTCTCACCTCGTTCCCCTTTTGTTTTTTCTCTTTTCTTTTCCCCATTTCCGTTTTCATTTTTTTTTTTTAAGCTGAAAGATTTACCCTAAGACATAATGTACGAAACTGGATCTGTTCTCCTAGCAATCTCCCTGGATTTGAAAAAAGGTCTCTAACACACAAGACATCAAAACAGCAGCAGAGCCCATCCAAATCTCCTATTTTCCTTTCTAAAAGTGTGCTTGCATTGCTTGCCTTTTGGGGGGAGAGTAGGGTGTCATTCCTGAGTGCGCCTTCAGCCCTCTCTCCTCCTTAACTCAGGTTTCTCTTGCGGCTTCCCAATGCTTGAGTTCAGGAGCCCCTTTTTGAGGGAGCCTCTGTGAGAACTAGCATCCTACACTGTAGGAAGGATCATCATTGTTTTTGTCTAATGAACTTTTCTTCTACCATCTACATTTGGCAAAAGCTCAGAACGAAACAAAAAAACAAACGTAACTTTCTGGCACTTTCGCAACTGGCCAGAGAGCGACAGTGTGTCTTCTGAAAACTTATTAACATAGCTAACAAGAAAGTCAGACATTCAAACAGTGCATCCTCACAGTTCATGATTTTGGATGATGAACAATTGAATACATGGAAGGTGCTGGACCAGAGAAAATGCCTGCTGAAAGTAGGTAGAAATGAATCATTCATTGTTTCATCACTTTGTATAGTAGCCATATGCTGATCACTAACCACAGCACAAACAGTGTCCAAAGGAGATGGTCTGTTAACCCGAATTGGACAAACACAGTTTTACCCTCACAACCCTTCCATCTTTTCCCTCCATTTCAAATATAATTTGCCCTATCAGGAGTCCTGTAGAGACCTCCAGTGGTGCATTCTTTGCACCCTTCCATAAAAAAATTTTCTTTGCACCCTTCCAAAAAATAATTTTTTTTAGTAAAAATCTTGAAAAGCATTAGGATTCCAGGTTCTCCTTCTAGTTCCTGCACCTGCTGCAATCCAGCTGTTGGCAGACAGGCAGAGAAGGATCAGCAGGGTCAGCGATTAGAGCCCCACCCAATCTAATCCCTCAAGCATCCCTGACAGTTTTCTACTTAATATTATCTCAGGGGCATGTCTGTTCTATGAACCTAAGTCGATTTTACTGTGATGGCGTCCTTGCTTTCATTCTCTCCCAGTCTCACACATATATACAAGGAAGCCTAGGAACTGTACTTCTGTGAGAGGACTAAAGACAGAAGATTCTCAGCACCTTCACAAGACGACAGACCATTTTACCACCCAGTTATGCATGATTCCTTGATAGTTCTCCTTTACGCTTCACAAACTGACACATTTAACCAATTTATCAAGGGGACAGAGGCAAATAATAATCTGCCATTTCCCCCCATCTATCCATGGTTTAGGTTACCTACATTGTTCCATGGTTATCTATGTGTTCGTGACATTCGTCTCATCAGGGAGTATTACTCGTGAGAATGTAACTACAAAATTCACCTGAGCATTGTGGGCAGAAAATGTAAACATTAACCCTCGTGGTGAAAAAACAATGATGGAGGCAGTCATATGAACATATCTGCAATTGCCTTGGAGGAAGTCAACCCACTGGTCCATCTAGCTGAATAATGTCTACACTGATGGGCAGTGGCTTTCCAGAGTTTCCTATCCCTACCTGGGGATGCTGAGGACTGAACCTGGAACCTTCTGCATGTAAATCATGTGCTGTACTATTGAGCTATGGCCCCTTCACTATAAGAGAAACTGCACAATTCCAGGTAATGTATAAACCAGGCTTTATTTTCTAGGTCTGTGGTAAGTGTATTAATTCTTCTGGAGAATGGCCATCCTCCAAGCAGCCCAGCAGAAGTGAGGCATTACAGCCTCTCTCAACTGCATTGACAACTTCTTTGAGGTGACTTTGTGAAAGATCACGTTCTTTCTGGTTCTCCTCTCCTCTCCCCTCCTGCTCCTTTTTCTTGGGCTATTGCCAACATTTGCAGCTGAATTGAGTTTCTCAATAACAATTTTCTTTTCTTTCTTCTTGTCAGTGTGCTTAGCGATCAAACACTTATCTGGCTGTCAAGCCATTTAATGCCTTCCTGCCTCTTTCTAGAGCTAACCAGAACAAACTCAATACAGGTTGGATACATAGAGTATAAAGACACAGTAGTTGTCCACCACCCACCCACATTTTAAGGAGAGGGCACATCACAACAGGCTCTTGCGGGGTTTTCCTGTACCCATTAGCTTAAAAAATGGAAGACCAGATGCTTTGTATTTATAAACTACTACAGTTAATAGATACAAGTACTTGGATCAGGAAGAGTGAAAAAGGGAATTTCAGCAGATGCAGCTTCTCCTTTAGTGATAACCAAAATCACACCTGCTGCCATTCTCCTTTCTATATATCAGCCTTCCTCAGACATTGATCATTCTGACGGAGAATGATGGGAATTGCTGTCCAATACATGTGTTTGGGGATGGCTTCTATACCACAATTAAATGCATGGGTTGTACTGTGTGTAACAACTTGCAATGTACATCTATGTTATGTGAAGTTCTGTCCTTCAAGATGACATAGAGATGTGTCAATTTTTTACAGATCCAACGTATGCATTATGTGACCCATAATGTGCAAGGCAGATAAAGTGTGTTTATCTCACTGAATGCCCGCAGGAAGGGGGATATGAGGTCCATTGAAACTCTCCCTATGCACACATTCAGTGAAATATACACTGGGAAATACCCACTGTGTACCTTCACATTTCTCCACAAAGACTTTATATTCACACTGACTCACCAATTGTTCTCCAATCTAAACACTCATTGACCTGCATAGCAATTTACAGAAGAGGTTATCTGTTGACAGCGTTAATGGAAAAGACCCTCACTTGGATTTATGTGAATGAACATGGGGCGCCTACTGGCAGCTACGGAAAATGGTGCTTTGTGAATAAATGGGTCTGTTTCTCTTCCCAGATCCAGCAATGGGGTTGGTGGTAATGGATCAAGGACCTTTCGTTAAAAAATTATCATCTTATTGTTTGCTTCATGTGCTGCCCCCTTTAAGAGATAGGAAATGTGCTTTTGTTCAGGAAAAATGATATTCTTCAGTCATATACAAAAGATGATGTGCTGAACTTTAAAAATTAATAAATATTGTTATAGTGGTTTTAAATAGGCATGTGCTCCGCTCTGATTAGAACTGGAGAATCAGAAGCGAATTGGCCTTCTCCGCCTTGCCCAGAGGCGGAGTAGAAGCAGACCACGGACCCCTAGAAGCAAGGCGAAGAAAAGCGCCCATTTTCGGAGCGATCCTCTTTCCGCGGACCGCTCCGATGGCCATTTTGAAACATTTCGCCCATAGGATTGCATTGCGGAAAACAAAAGGGGATAACTGTGTTGTTTTTGAAGCTATCTTTCTGAAACTTCTTGTGCTTAGAGAGTCATGGCTGGGGGTCATTTTGAGCCTACTCTCAGCTCTCTGCGTGGTGCAGTTCGCTTTCTAGAATTTTTAAAAAAGTAGGGTAAAGGCGGGAAAAAGATTACCTTTTCGATTGCTGAGGGGCAGAGTCACCTCCCGGTCATGATCACATGATCCCAAAGTTGGAGGAGGGGATAGGCAAAACGGGTAACTTGGGATTCTGGGAAACTTCTCTTTCTACTCTGAACGGAGTTTTCCCAGTGTTTTTTTAAAACAGTAGCTCCACAAAATGCAGAAACACAACCTGAAATCATACTAACAGATAGGAAACACACAGCAGTGCTACCCACCCTAACTTTGGGGAACAACTGAATACATGTGGTGCAAGGGGATGAGCTCCCCTAGGGCATGTGGATGTGCCCTCACTCTCCTGTACTTGGAGGGCCATCAGAGCCCTCCAAAAGAGTAACTCAGTGGAGCAATGTGTATCATGAGTTGAAGTGAGCGTCTGCTTCTTAAGACTGATACCTAGACAGTAGGGATGTGCTCCACTTCTAATCGGACCGGCGAATTAGAAGCGGAGCGGGGGGCTTCGCATGCCCTTAAGGCGGAGGCGAAGAGGATTGGGGGGCCGGCGGAGCGTGGCGAAGAGGATTGAGGTGAAGGCAGATCCTTTGCCTCGATCCGGAGCTCCACCGGAAAGGTAAGTGGGGTTTACCGGGCCCTGCCGCTGTCGCCCATGCGGCGACAGCGGCAGGGCCCGGTAAACCCCCCCTCCTCTCCCTTATCAGCATCCATCCGCGGTCTGTCGGCTTCTTCAATTGAGCCCGCGGTTCAACCAGGAAGTCTAGGCCGCACTTGCGGCCCAGACTTCCTGGTTGAACCGCGGGCTCAATTGAAGAAGCCGACGGACTGCGGACGGAGGCAGATAAGGCCCCCCTCCCCCTTGGTCCCTTACCGAGCTCTGCCGCCGTCGCCGCACGGGCGGCGACGGCGGCAGGGCCCGGTAACCCCCCCCCGCCCTCCTCTCCCGGCCTTACCTGGAGCCACTCCCCTCCACTGCAGAGCTCCGATTCGGAGCCGGAGCTCCGCAGCGAAGAGGAGCGGAGTATGGGCGGAGTGGCGCGGAGCGGAGCGGGCCAATCCAAAATTTTCGGATTGGCCCGCTGGGCGGAGCGGGGGGTCCGTGCACACCCCTAATGTATAGTATGGTGTAGGTTGTTTGATGAGCAGGGTCGGTGCCGGACTATTTTACGCCCTAGGAAAGGTGACCTACTTTCACACACACACCCCAAAAAACGCCAACTTTGATTTTTAAGAACATAGGTTTCCTGGAAAAAATAAGAAGCACAAAACTTGAAACTGCTAAATATATTTTAAAGTGCAAGAAATATGTCATGCCAATTATAGCAAACAAATTGGAAAGGAACGTCTATGGGTCTAAAATGCATTATTTTATAGGAATATCATCGTCAAATCATCCCCCCTAACTCACGCGCACGCGCACACACACACACTCAGCATGACTCACTCCAAACAAACACATGCATGAACATATGCATTCACTCAAAGACCCCATGCACCCCATTCACCCATACATTCTCTCTCTTCCAGGTGCATTCAGGAAGTCCGAACGTGGAGCCACCCCACCCCCACCCCCACCCCAGCGTCCCTGGCTTTGCTTCGGCTGGTCGGGCGCGGGGCACCATCTCGCCCGCCCAGGCCTAGCTGAATCTTCAGGCCTGGCCAGCTCACAGCCAACGCGCGTGAGTGCTGCGCTGTTACCCCTCTTAGCTTGGCACTCTAGGCGGCCGCCTGAGTGGCCTCTATGGTAGCACCGGCCCTGTTGATGAGGTTGAATTTGATGGCCAGTTGTTGGCGAATTATTTTTGCAGCTGTACTGTGACTGTTTATATAGTCCATTCCTGCCAGAATTTCACTTCCTCCTGTTACATTGTCTATTGTTTCTTGGAATTGATGACATTTCTTACATGAATCTGTTAATTTTTACACTGTTAATTTTTATTATGTATTTTTGGTAGTTCTTGGTTGCTATGACTTGATCCTGTATGGTTATTAGGTAACCTACTGTTTCAGGAAATAGCTCACCCTTCCTAAGCCATTCATATAAATGTTTTATTTGTGGATTCTGTATTATGTTGTAGTGCTTTTTGTGCCCATTTTTCTTTTTTCTCTGCAAGTGTGTGTGGTTGTATTATTATTATTATTATTATTATTATTATTATTATTATTATTATTATTTCTCTTTTCTCACTCGTGGTACTTTTTCTAGATGAATATGGCGGGCTTTGCCAAGTCATGCTGTCTTACTGATTCAGAAATTTCCTGACTATTGAGCATGTTTTAAGTATGACTGCTTTCTGCATGTTGGTGTGGATGTATTTTGGTAGGCCCAATTTCTGAAGGTTTTCTGTAAAAAATAATAATTGATGTGATGCTGGTGACTAATGGAATAATTGTAACTGTTTCCTGTTGCCATACTTCTTTAACTTCCATAGCCACCATTATTATTAATATTATTATTATTATTTCTATTTATAACCCACCTATGAAAAAAATATTTAGGTGGCATTCCATTAATTTTATACCATTAATGGAAGAAAGATGTCCACTGGACACTGATGATAGGATGTGGAGGATGAATGGTGGTGCTCATGAGCTTCCCCTTTTCCCACACAGCTTGTCTCTTTTTTGGCCTGGGCCTAGAAGCAGGCCGGGACCCTACCATGCTGGGGGCTATAAACAGGCTCCTCTCTCCACCTAGGCTGACTCAGGAAGGCACTAAAGAGAGGAGGGCAGGCATTTGCACCAATGGCAGCTCTGGGGACTTTTAATTGACTGGTGGTTTCTCCCCCACCATACACACACCTGGGATTTGTTCCTATTGCTTTGTCCCAACATTAAAACATTTTCATTTTGCATCTATGGGACACATTCCATCATCAGCCTGGCAGCAACACAGCATACAAGCAAGCAATACCATGACTGCAGAAATAGCCTAATACAACGAGGGGTGGAATTTCATATTTCTGGAAATGATTAGAAAACAAACCATGTTAGGAGAGAGAAGGCACTGAACCAACAGTAGACTTCATTATAACAGGCTTTAAGTATGTACTGAATTATTCCCCGATATCCAAACATGGTAGGTAGTGGCAGAGCAGGAGGGGGGGCAGTGGTGAGACTTTATGTTCCAATCCAAGTTCATCTCTGCTGCCCAGAGGACTTTGAAAGGTAGATCACCTAAATGGGGCCAGCCTGCTCCTGTTTATTGTTGCCATGACAACCAGTCTTTAGTATTCATGCCTGTTCCACTTACATTTTTGGCATTGAGCAGACACACACACACACACACTGCAGCAAATAGAACAATTAACTGATATATACAGTTGAAGGAAGAAGGGTGAGAAATCAACAAAAAGGCATTTTAGTGTGTAATTAAAGCTCATAGATATGAGAAAGACACCCCCCAACACACACACACACACTATTTTGTACATATGTCGTGTTCAGTATTTATTTCTGACAGATCCTGCGTGCATTTTATACCCTTTTCTGTAGCCCGTTCAAGTATGCAAATTATTAAAAATCACCTCTTCACTAGGTTGACAGTCTTGATGGGAATGAGGGTAGTGCAAATTTCCTGACTTTCTTCATTTGGCATTTGTCAGTTGAAGTGAAGCAAAGCTATTCTGGAATTATTTATTTTTTTATAAGTGACTGGAAGGTCATAACAAGGATGATATATAGCCCCCCACCCCACCCCACCCCACCCATTATAAGTATATGATATCCATAGATAGATAGATAGATAGATAGATAGATAGATAGATAGATAGATAGATGGAATTTATGTATTCATAAATTATTTCCTTCCCCATTATATTGCTATATGCTCAAATGCAGGGCTGGCAGTCAATCCAAACCACACGACTATTGCTAAGCTAATATTAGATAACCCCATGTATGCAGGATTACGTTTCTTCTAGCAGGGGGGAAGAACATGCAGCCTGCACATGGCTCTTGGCTTGATTTGATGTGGACCCCAAAGTTATCTCAGGACGTCAACAGATGAGCATTTTATTGTACTCTCGTTGCTGGGCACTCACAGATTTCCATGGGTCCTTCTCGTGACATCGTCTGCATCCTGCGTGCCTCCCAGCCCTTCTTGCCTTATTTGTGCCACAAAAAACCACCCCAGTAAGTCCGACTTATTTTTTGAGAAGGAAGTTGCTGGTATCTCCTGCTGTATGCAGGAAAAACAGCGCGATCAAAATGGCTCACTGAATGGGCCATGCGCACATTGTTGACTTCTTTTGAAAGAGGAAGTAATGAGGGACAAACACGTGGGCGGTAAAGTGACAGCAAGGAAGTACGATTCCCCCCCCCCATTTGATGACCCGCTCTCTCCTGTTCCATTGTTTCTCCATTGTTGAGTTCCTCCCATTTTCATGCCCTCTAGCATCATCAGACTTCCTCTGTGATATAGCTGCAAGTGCTGCTCCTTCTGTGCAAGTGTGTGTATGAGTATGGGTCTGTGAGAAAGGGGGGGAACACACACAATTTGGAGATTTTGCAGGAGTAGGGCCCTTTAGCCTGAGTTTTTAAAATGCTGGGTAAAAAAAGTAGAGCTTGGAGGAGGGGAAGCCATCTGTAAGGAATCATCAGAAGCAGCTCTCTGTTTTTTCATTTTAAAATGCGTAACTCGCTTTCTGAAGTTCACATGTTCTACGAAGCACACTTCACAGTTCTACCCCTCACAGTTCTACGAAGCAACACTTCAGCCACTCCAAAAAACAGATCAGCCCCACTCAACCAGAGAAAAAGCCCCTAAAATTCTATCATCTTGAGAGGCAGGTTCAACCTGTAAGCAGATTTACCCAACAAGAGAGAGAACATGGGTACCAGAGAGCGAGAGACAGACAGACAGACAGACAGACTCTGGGGTTCCAGGGACAAAAGATGAAGAAAAGGATGCGGCCCACCACTCTGCTTCAGCCCTGCCCACTGCCAGCATGCAGCCCAGCCCCCATATCACCCACATGCAACCCCCTACAGATCATCTCTGAGAGAATGTGGTCATTGAGGGAATATGGCTTTTTCCCGCTCTCACCCATCCTGTCCTAGAAGAATGGTAGTATACAAACCTGGTGATTTATGTGTTGGGAAATACATTCACGTACATAGAATCTAGAAATGTCCATTACGCACAGGAGGAATCCTGTGTCTGGACATGAAGACGCCGTAACCTAATACAGACAAAACAAACTGCAAGTGCTTTTTCATGTAAACCCAATATCCTATTGCAACAAACAGAGTCAAAACACACATAATGACAGTAGACTTTTATTAACATATTTTACAATGTTGATTACGGTATTTCTAGTTTTGCATTTTGATGTGTCAGATTGATTCTGTTTCTACAGTAATGTACTGTACTTAAATGATCATTCATACAAGATACCACACCAGTACATTGGAGGAATAGCAGCAGCAGCAGCAGCACACACGCACACACACCCCATTCTCGTTTGGACCTGTTATTTTTCAAAGTAAGCTTAATAAAGCAGATTTTCAAAAACTTATGGGATTAATCAAACTTCTAGGTCAGCAGCATGCAAGTGTATTTCAAGTAGGATTTCCAAACAAGTGCCTTTTTAAAAAAACTGACCAGTGACTAATTCACCAGCATCAAAATGAACACAATGAACTACAAAGATTTTAAAGTTAAGGCTAATAATTTTACTTCACACCCATATACACAACCAAAAAACATTCCATTTTAAATAACACGTTTTATTCAATTTTTTGAGACATCATAAGCTTGTGAAGTTTCAAACTACACAGAGCAGTCAAATTCAAGAGTGTTATGTTGGTAGATGTCAAGAGTATTTCTGCTCATCCACTGTGCTTACAAAATGGCCTGGTACTCAGAAGTGAGCAATGCAAAAAATATTATAGACTAAACATTTGATACAATATTAAAAATGTAGCAATGTTTTGGAAAAGTCAATGTTTCAGTTGGTGAAGGAACTGTAGGCTCATAGGAAGAATCCAAATGTATGGGCGCATTTGCACACAATGTTATATAAAACAGGAAACCATTGCCACGTATTTTACTTTATATTTTTGTAAAAACCTTGTAGGCTATGAGGCTCTTTATGTGAAAATTCCTACTTTTCATATCATTCCCTATGTGATTTTCAGCAGCTGATTTCTTATCAGACATTTCAAATCAAATGCATGGTTTTATGACTACAACTTTTAAAAAATTAGTTTACACGTATAAACTTTTCTTTACAGAATAAGCGATGTAAGTCAAAGTATGTCAGTATCAGAAGTGCCTGACAGCACTGCTTGAAAGAGTCAACAGATGTTTGATTACTCTGTGAAAAGGAAGAAAAAGGGTTTGGCAGCAACGTTATCGGTATGGATGTCTCATCTTCTTTGCCTGGTGAGGTGTGCTGCTTTCCTCAGTGAAGGCCATTCTTGCGGATTTCAAAGCCCTCTAAACACAGTTGCCCTGCTCTTACCAGGCGCCATGACGTGGGTGGGAAGCTGGGCTCCGCATGCCCAGCCCTAGCTTGCAGGGGGCAAATAGGTGCAAGGAGACTGCAGAGTACACAGTTCCCCTCCGTCATCCAGCAGTCAAGTAAGACAGTCAGCTGCTTGAGAAGGGGAAATGGGGGCTTGACTCAGTCCACGTGCTGCTCCCCCCTTTCCTTCCCAAGCAACTCATCAGCAGAAATTCGGTGTATAAAAAAAGGGGGGCTCTGTGTTGTGCAGCCTTGGTTGCTCCATGTGGACTGTTAACAGGGCATTTTTCAAGTGAGATGGACATGGGGGAAAGAAGTAATTCACCCACTGCCACCTCACAATTTCACTCCCCCATCCCCCTATAAAGGAATTCAAGCAAAAAGGGCAGTGATTGCTCTATAAATACAATAGAAAGGAGCTGCTTGAACTCATTGGAAAACTCCCGAATTATGCTTCATTTGCAGGGTATGCAACATGTCTCCCCCATCGCCACCACACTGAGTTAGCTAGGTGGAAACAAGAGACATGGCAGGCTTAGTTGGGATTCTGATCTGCCATTCTGGTCGTTTTACAATTGTCGTATATACACAGACAATAAAATGGATGTGCTAGTATGTACTAGTAAATAAAGCTAACTGAAATGTCAGACAGAATACTGTATATGTATTGTATTACATTAAGAGCAGCAAGCTACCTATTTTACAGCTATTTTACTAATCTCTGGAGTATATCTATGAAATTCCTGAGAATGAATAAGGTTTTCAGCAATGCCTGAAACTATTTCAATAGCTCTCTGGCAATAAGCGAAATATTCTCTAAAAATTCTTTAGACCATTTCTATACAATCTCACAAATCGAAAGTGTCACAACTCTTGTATACTTACAGATCCATAAAGCAAAATCTTAAAGCAACACAAAGGAAGGCAAAGGAAAAAAGCAGTATGTTTAGCAGGTGTACTACACATATACAGTTCTTCAGCATAAACAATCCCAAATCAGGGAAAAATAAAACACTTAATAGCCATTTAGTGGCATTTTTAAAGTACAATTTGTGCTTTTTTATTAGTAGATTAGAAAGCCAACAACTATCAAATGAATTTAGATTCTGCACTCAAATTAGAAGGACTAATTGCTTTGTATTTTTAATTACGAAACCTCTTACGGCCAGCACCTAACTAATGTAGGGCTGCATACAACGGCGGTGCTTCACGCTTTCCCAGTGAAGAAACTGAATTTCCATTCCCTTAAAGCTGAAGCCAATCATGTAGCATTCATAATAAAGGCGATGTGATGGCGCAAATGATGGGTAGTGATCTACAAACCATTATAATGTGGCCCCCATCGTTTATTGATGTGATCAAAGGTATGCGATACCCACTGCTGCTCAAGCACTCTGTATCTTTCTTTACATATATAGAGAGGTTTGCCCCGCCTACAGGGAAAAAGAAATTAAAAATAACAATTAATCAACCGTCAGTAGTACAGTGAGAGCTGGCCCAAGAAAATGTGTCACCTTAGCATCTGCGTTACGCAGACCACTCAATATCTCCTGTGGCGTTGCAAGGGATCCAGGGAGGAGGACTCAGATCACGTGCTGCCTTGTTGGTGCCCCACACCATTTGTTGCCCTAAGCAATGACTTGAGTTGCTCCTGCAGCTAGGTTGACTGTGAGAACAGCTTAAACCTTCCCTTTTGTACTTTCTTTGATCAGAAGAGACTGCATGCACCATCCACATATGAATTTTCCTCTCAGCAGGTGTCTCCACAGAAGCCCCCAAACCCTCTTTGAATCCCAAGGGTTGCTGTTTTTTAAAATAAGAGTTTAGGGATTTGGCCTTATTGCTTCTCAAGGGGTAGGTGGTACCTGCACGTGCAATTATTTCCCTCTATTTACCAGGAACCTCAGTTACGGAACAGAACTGTTCAAATGGGAGCTCTGATTAAAAGTGAGGGAGTGGCTCCCACAGGCACAAGTGCATATTAAGCTGTCTTAAAAGCAAACAAACAAGCAAACGAAAACGGTTACCTGAGATCTCTGTCTTCTTCACCATGCGCATCCAAGTAAACAGAACCCCAAAGGCAAAAACGATGACCACGAATGATGATGATGACAGATGCATTGATCAAAAGGAATATGCCTGTTCCAGCACCGCAGTTTTGTGAGTGCTGAAGTTTTGTTTTAGAAGAGAGGAAAGAAGAGGGCAAAATTCCTTGTGAATAGCTTTACAACATACAAAAAGAACATTTAGAGACTACTTATTTCATTTTTATACCGCCCAATAGTCGAAGCTCTCTGCGTGGTTCACAACAATTAAAACCAATTACGCAATTTCAGGGTCATGTTACCAGTCTGATTCTTGTTTTTCTTTACTTTAAGAACACTCTATTACTTAAACAATGGAGGTATTTATGAACACAAACTGTAGCATAAGCAATCACGTATGCAGAGTCTGTTGTTATCAAACCATGCTGCATTTGACACATATGTATCTTTAATTACTTTATTAATGCATTTCTTAGCTGCCTTTCATGACTGGAATCTTCCCAACTACTAGACAAGATTTTAAGAATCACCTTTTAGTTTTCTGCTATCAGGAATTAGGTTTACTGAAGGTTTTATTTATTTATTCCAATGATTTATTAGTCACATTTCAGTGCCAAACCCTCACACAGTGACATTCAATGAAACAATGGAACACTAGGCAAAATATTTAAGCATAAGGTGGGCACAGTTAAACAGAAGAATCAGGACAACTAGATTAGATTTGATTAGATTACACAATTCACTTAAGGAAACGTAGTAGTAAAAATATAAGTCTTTATGAATGCCAGTATTGAAGAGGCTGTTACCTGGAAAAGAGCTCGCAACCACAGGGCAACCACTGAAAAGGCCCTGTTTTGTGTGCTCACCTACCTAATCAATTTTATGGGTGGGCGCACAACTATTTCTGACACAGATCCTAGATTACAGGCAGGGTCATTCATTCCTGTTTCTGGAAGTAATTCAAATTACGTAGCCCAAAGCCACCAGATTTGAAAGCAGTCAGAACTGGGCTTTTGCTTTATGATGATTCTACATGGTTTTTCAATTCAGTGGAATGTATTCTAGCTTCTCCAACTTTTATGCCAGCTTTGGACTTTAGGTAACATATATCAGTTTGATCTTTTATGGAATGTGGATGTTTAGCTGTGTATTTTCAATATTCCTTTTGATTCAGACTTTAGCTGCTCTAGTGTGATTCTAAGTAAAGGCTCAATGACACCCCAATTGTGACTCTACCAGGAGTAAAGACTGAAAAGACTTGAAAACAAAGAGGGAGTGGGGCAAACTAGACATGACATTAAATCTATCACTTGGGGAGTTGCAAGAATTATTTAAAAACTGTAAATAGTCGTTGAAGGACCTGCAAGATCAAGACTGGGGAGTAGGGGAGAAATTGTTAATTGAAGTGAAACTCTTCCCACAAAAGCTGCTATTTGAGATGGAAGGAGCTCCCACTGGCACTAACAGGAGCTTCCAAACAGCAACTTCAGGATTATCATCAGCTGGACCATGGCATGGGAGGAAAGGGATAACATAACCCTCCCTGCATACCCTGGACCTGAGCCTGACTGGGTCCCTCAGCAGCATCTATTTCCAGTTTCAGAGAGATTCATACAATTCCAAGTGATACTTTTAATGTTTCGTCTTCAGCCTTAAGCAAAGCAGCTAGATCTGGAGTCCACAAATTTCACTTGTGGTAGAAACTAGTGTTTAATCATGAATTTAGTACAAATAATAAATCTGTAATTTTTAGAGTTCCCCTCAATATATAAAAGCTAAAATATTCTAAAGCTTTCCCCTGGTTTCATCATCTTCTCTGCATAGTGATGTGCAAACAGAGTTTCTGCATAAGCAGCTAGCTTCTTTCATTTCCAAACCACTTTTTGCCACAAGTAATTGTTATTAGTCATCTCTTACCAAGACACATTCACAGTAGCTTTGTTGCTTGCAGCAAAGTCCTTTCAAACACACAAAAGTGCCACAAACTAGACAAACAGCTGGATCTTTAGGAACCTTGGAGCAGACTGAGCAACTCTTTCTGTGATAGTACTGGAAAATAGTATTATAATTTTCAGGCAATTGTAGGAGGCGTGGTAAGTCCCATTTAGGTTCCTGTACAAGTAAAATCTGTAAAAAGAAGAAGAGATAAGAAAAAGTGCAATGTTTATATATATTTCTCAAGAAGTCAAATTATCTAATTTTGTAGGAGGAAGTTCATATGATTTGAATATGTCATGTGTGCCATGCAGTTTCTTTCTGAAATTAGCCTTGCATCCAGGTGTTTGCATTTGTGTTGTACCCTGCTTCGATCCAGAGGGTTGGCCTAGCCTGCACTAAAACATTGAAGTCATTAGCAACCAACTATCAGTTTGTTGCTAATTCAGGATTAGTTATCAGGTGGTCGTGTCTTATGATTTACTTATGAGAATATACAAAGCTGCTCCTCGCACTGTTGGTGGTTCAGTTGTGAGAGAACAAGTTAATCTGTAAAATCCAGCATTTTAACAGATTCTGAAAGAGATTGTTGTGATGGAGTTCACCATATTAAATGAAGCATTAGTCAAATGTATTGTACATCAAGCTAATAAGTGATGTTAAATTATGCAGTTCTGTCCTTCTAAAGCAGCTGGTTTCGAACTGTACTCCTAGGCTATCTTAAAGAAGAAAATGATTAATGGAGTACCAACTGACTGAAGATCACATGTCTGCCATTCCTGAATGACATTGTCGAGCAAAATTCTGTTACATAAGACTGCCTACATTCTAGGCTCTCAGTTCAAGTAGGGAGCCAGCTAGTCCCAACAGACCTTGCTGGTAATCTGTGTGAATAAAGATCACGCGTAAGATTGCACCCCAGAGTCCTCTGCAAAATGGGAGGATTCCATGGCCAATATGCAGAACACTTGGGTGACAAATAGACGTGGAAATAATTCCTTGAGGGTAGAAAGCTTGAACATCACCAATTCCTCAGCTATAGAAGATTCCCAAACAGGGCGTTGTGCAGATGCAGATGTGTAATCCACAGAGACTACAAAGAAGAACTTAAGCTTTATTTTATTTTTTTGTTGAAATAGCTTCCTTAGCCTTTCTAAAACCTCACAATTAACTTGTTTTGTAGTCTGATTACTGAATTATTGTCTACAAGCGCAGTGGAAATGAGGAGTAGATACTTTTGTAGTTCTCCTTCTGGCTTTTTAAACTATATTGCCTTCTTTAGACTCTTAATCTTAAAGTGGTTTTAGAACTCAAGAAGAGCCCTGCTGGATCAGACCAAAGGTCTCTCAAGTCCAGCATTCTGTTCACACAGTGGTCAACCATGGTTTTAACTTTCAGTATACAACACACTCTATTTAATTTCCATACATACTCTCCGGAGACACAAAATCTAACAGCAGGGGCAACATAAGGGAGAGTACCATATTTCTTCGATTGTAAGACACCATCGATTATAAGACGCACACTAATTTCGGTACCACCAACAGAAAAAAAAACCTAAGACACACCTGCGATTCTAAGACGCACCCCATTTTTAGAGGTGTTTATATGGGGGGGAAAAGCGGTAGGACATATTTTTTTTTTGGTCTAAGCATGCATAGGATTGCAATCTTGGAGGGATGTCTCTGAACTGCAAGTTACAAGGTGACCAAAGCTAGCCTACTATCTCCTTTTAAATCTTTGTTTACCAAAGGTTCCCAGAACAAGAGGATATGGTGTGCAAAGAAACAGAGCAAACCTCAGAATCATATTTATCAGAGTGATTAAGATTTAAATTATATCATCTTTCCTGAAATCACTTATTCAGCTTCCCATAGATCTATTTACTATGCAACACCCTCAACTTTCTTACCAGAAAATGTTTATGACTATTTCACCTGATATTCTCTTGTGCGTAATCCTGAGTTAAACAGCCATTCCCATTTCAAATAAAACTTTTTTTAAAAAAATAAGCTCATTACCTTGTAAAAAACCCAGCACAATGTAACAGCACAGTCCAAACAAAATGCCTATGCTGCTATGTTTTGCTTGGGTTATTGTAGCACTATTGACCCTTGTTTGCCCCTTTAAATTCAATCCCACTAAAACGTATTTTAAAACTTAATTTAAAGAGGCAAACAAGTGTGCTTCATAACCCAACTGGCAAGATGTGGCAAAATTCTTTACCTACCTTTACTTGTGCTGGGTGCTTGTCTGCAAATGAAACCAATTCTGAGCACCATTGGGATATAATATCAAAGGCTGGCACTGGCCAATCAAGACAAGAGGCACTGGCAAACTGTGATGATTGAAAAGATGATGGTAACAAGCCCAGGCAGTTGGCAAGAACAGTAAACTCTTCATCTTCCTATTAAACATAAAAGGAGGAAGAGTCAGATGTGTCAAATTCAAAATGGGGGCCAAACCAAGAAGAGGTAAGAGGCCACGATCCATCATGATGCATCTCATGAATTACAGTGCTGTCAGTTGGACTGCATGAATTCACCATTATTATACAGATTCATATAACATACTTTTGTGATGCTTCAAATGAAAATTACCCAAGTTTAACCCTTGTATCTTAGTGAAATATCTTAACTATATCTGCAAGATTTTCTGCATATATATATATATATATATATATATATATATATCCTGGATAGCACAAGATATGGGATCAGTGGTGCGACTGGATGTACAGTACATTATTATGATAACATAATTAAATGAATTTGCTTTTCATAATACCTGACAGCTGGGTAACTCCCCTCCGAAGAGATGGTGCTGAAGAAGGCTGGTTATCCTGAGGAAAGGCAGGCAGAATTGCTGCAAATACGTCTCTATGGAGTGTGGGCACCAAGCACTAGTGCTGTCCTAAATTAGGATTTTTAAAAAAAGTAGTAAATCCTGATTATTGTAATTTAAGAATACAAGAAGAGCCATGCTAGGTCAGACCAAAGGCCAATCTAGTCTAGCATTCTGTTCCCAATGGCCAACCAGCTCCCTGTGGGAAGCCCACAACAGAAACTGAATGCAAATGGCACACTCCCACTAGTTGTCTCTAGCAAGTGGTATACAGAGGCAGACTGCCGATGATTCTAGAGGTAATATGTAGTCATCATGATTAGTAGTCATTGACTGCCTTACTCTCCAACAATGCTATTAGTAGTTGTGCTGATAGATGATACAAATGCAAACTTCATAATCAGATATAGTTAGCATTAAAATAAGCTATGGTTGACAAATCAAAATGCATAAAACTTCTATGGATCTCAGGTTAAGATCCATAGAATCAGCAAAAAAAAATGTTTTGGATTTATTGGATTCCACAACGACTTTTTAATAAGGGGTTGTCTAACTTGCACAATTGTTGGAGATGTAATGCATCTAATGCTTCTTTAATTCATATGTTTTGGCAATGTCCCATAGTTGCCCCTTTTTGAGAGGAGGTAATAATAAGGATGAACTTTGTATTAAAACAATCTATAATATGGAACATTGTGCATGTCCTCCTAAATTACCTACCGGCTTCTTGGAAGTTAACACATAGTCAGCGCAGATGGATCTTCAGAGCCCTTATGACAGTCAAAAGGCTTATGCTGTCACACCAGAAGGACAAATCCACACCTCTCGTAATGCAATGGATTGAGGACTTAACAACATTATCAACTTTTGAACGGGTGTTATATAGTCGCAACTTGCAAGTGGATAAATACACAGACATCTGGTCTACTTTTCTTGAAACCTTTGTATAACTCCCCCCCCCTTTTTTTTTTTATGAACGGTACACATGATGGAAATTGTTGATAATCCTATATATTTAATGTATGTTTTTTTCCTGTTTTCACAATGTATTTTCTGTTACATTTTGCTAATATTCACAATAAAAGGGGAAAAAATGCCTAAAACTATACCATGGCTAGAACTTCAGTTTCCTCTTGCTCATAGATCTTCCCTTTGGAGAGCTCACTGATCACATGGCTCTGTAATACTTCCCAAGTCTTTTTTGCATTGGATACATTCTGTGATTAAGAAGAAAATCATGAAATCAGAAAAATAAGTAAATGCAGTTACTCCAATCCAGCATTTTCTTGTGGGTACAAAAGCTCCAATACACGAACAAAGTGCTTTGTCAATAAGAATTTCCCCATACTTTTCAGTGGAGGAATTCCTGTCTTTGACATGAATGCATACGCCATGCCAAGAGAAATCAAGTGGTCGTTTTGCATCACAATGCAGAAATCAGAGAGGGGGACTATGCTCACACTAAAGTCAACAGTAGGTATCTATAGTTTTCAGAATACTGAAGCTAGTGAAGCTAAATGCAACTCAATGGGATATTAATTTTTATTTTAACTGAGAGATATGTTAAGGATTGAAAGTCCTTAATCAATAAAATAACATATCCATAGGGATACTTGAGAAATTTGGTGCATCCTGGTTCTAGAGAGAACCTACTTGATCCACAGCTCCTGTATACAGTTACACATCGCAATGTGGTCCACTCTGGTATCAGCACTCCTCCCAAAATGTACAAGTGCTTCCTTAAATACATATGTATGTATTTGCTACAGTTTGTTTTAGTTATCTGCTTGGAACATCTACAAAACATGGATGGAATAGATGCTTGGAAAAACTACAACTTCCACACAGGTTGAAAACGTTTCTGAAAATGCCCTGGTGAAATGCCATGATGTGTTGTCACTTCTTGGGTAATTACCAATTGCTCTCATTTGGTTCCATGCACCAGTGGGTGCAGCTTCAATAACAAGAAACTCACCAGAAAGAAAAAGTTTAGTGTTACTTCCAAACCGGGGGGGGGGGGGTAGTTTGTTGCTCACCTAACAAGCCATCTGATTTATGATTCTTGGATTAGTTGCTGTTGTATGGAACATTAAGCCTTTTCCTGTGGGCAAGTCCCTAGTTATTGAAGTTCTTCCCACTGATGGGAGGACACAAGTCAGAGCAATCAGGCAGCATGCACCAGCATGCTTGCTCAAGAATGGTAAACCAGAATGCTGGCTTACTGTTTGGTGCAAATGCATCCTGTGTTTTCCAGCCAAATTCAATGGCCAAGATCCAAAGAACAATGTAACTAGTTTGGTGCACCTTAAGGGGCTTTAGATTTGTTTTTCTAGAATACCACCAGTCACCAATCTTCACTCCTGCCCCAGGATACATGCCAAACTTTTAAAAGCAGTTCATAAAATGGCATAGTGGTCAACTGCTCAAAGAAAAACAAAGTTAAAAATTCAATTGGCCATACATAAGCCATTAGGTAAGACTAGGAGTTTTCTGGATCACAGCCATGTGCATGATTTTTAAAAAATAAACTACAGCTAATTGTTTTAATCATTTCAGAAGTGTTTCCTGTGCTTGTGTTGCCAGGATTGTGGGCACAGGAAGAACTGTGCTTTATATTCTGTAAATGCTTTTTATATTGCTATCACAAGGCATCTTCATATTAATATAAAGAAGCCAGCTCTCAAGTATGCCATATTTTATGCAATAATATATTTCATGGTAGATAGCAGTTGGACCATTTTAAATATATGTTCAGATAAAATCTGACCTATTCCACTAATTTTATTTTATCAAGGGTAAAAAATAGCAGGCGATATTTTTCAAATTGACTGTGAAAGAATATAAAGTGGCAGTATTTGTATCTACTTTAACTTTACTGTCTCCAGTATATAACCACTGAAGTGTCTATCGATTTCTATCATCTTTAAAGAAACAACTGTGGATGTAATGCAGAACTGATGTGTCTGAAACTTAGATTTCATGACATTCCGACAGCTTCTGTAATGTAAATCCTGAAGTAATAGTAGCAAAACATGGTGTTGTAGAAGTAGTTGTGGCAGTAAAGCAGAATGTTAAAGGCCACCTATCACAATCTACTATGACTCATTCCCTTCAGGACAACTGATGTATTCTCGGTGGTGCTAGAATAGGACAGACGTGCGTTCCGGTAATGCAGAAGCGAAGAGCCCTTCATGCATCCTTATTGTGAAAAAAGAAGACAGCGCAATCTCTTCAGGGTGGTGGAAAAGCAAGTTAACTAAGGGAATACAGGAAAGATCAATTCTAAGGATTATCATTTTTTAAAAAGACACAGATTCTTGTTGACTCAAAGGGCATAACGTTCTATGGGCAAATCCTATGGGAAATTGTAATTCCCACTAAAAAGTGGCTCTTGGGAGTCAGTTCCCTAGGCAAAGAGGTAACTTAAGGGCTCAACAAGAATTATCAGTCGGCACAATGTTTAAGTTCTTCCAGACAGGAAACATACATATTGATACTGCATTAAGATGTTTTTGAACATACAGATATTAGAAGATGGATCTTACCCTCTTTACAACAAAGGAAATGGGCAATAGCTGAAATTTGATATTTTCACATGCTTGTTCTGAAGCACTTATTGAGACCCTCTTGCAAAAACAATCTAAAATGGATTGAATCTTGGCTATTTTTCTGTGGATATCATTCAAGTAAGGGCAAACACCTACATCATGAACCATCAAATGTTCTACAAGAGAAATCAAGACTTTCTTCCTTTATTTCAGATCTCCAGTAGATCCAGGGAGGATAATCTCAAGGTGAGCTCTAACAGGTTCTAGCTGTTTTCTTATAGTAAAGCCATTTCCAGTACTAACATATGCATAAACCACTACGATATACTTCTCCAACCTGGTGGCCCCCCCCAGATGTGTTGGACTACAACTCCCATCATTCCACAGCCAGCCATGCTGTTTGGAATATGTTTGTTCTTCCTACTGATCTGAGATAAAATGATCTTTCAGAAGTTATTCTGATGGCAGTTGCAGATCCTGGTCTAGGCATAGAGATGGACAAGCAGGAAGCAGAGAACAGGACATCTTATTTGGATCAGTAGGCAGAACAAACATACCCCAAACAGCATGGCTGGCTGTGGGATGATGGGAGTTGTAGTCCAACACATCTGGAGGGCACAAGGTTGAAGTATACCCTAGTGGTTTATGCATATGGGTTTTTTTTGTATTTACCCATGAGTAATTAGTTAGTTGGGGGGGGAGAGTTCATGTGATCTGCAGGGTGGCAGTCCCTGCTTTCTAGGTCCTTGCCAGACCAGATGGTGAGAAAAGGAGGCTCCACTGAAATACTTTTCCCAGCCCAGAAGGAAGGACAGAAAGCCTCACTCAAAGAAGGCTTCAAGCCTTCTTCCTCCATCTACCTCTTTTGTGCCCCCCCAAAAAAAACTCCTAAGACAGGGTGGGCAACATGCAGCGCCCAGGGCCGTTCTTGCAGGGGTGTTGTTGTTCCCATGTTGACAAATTTGCCACTGCGGCAAAAATCACTGTGATTTATTTACTTATTACATTTCTATATTGCCCAACAGCTGAAGCTCTCTGGGCGGTTCATAACAATGAACATTTGGCACGGAAACAAGGCACTCCCCAAAGCAAGATCTGCTTGGAAATAGGGCACACGCTCCTCACACCCGCTGCATCCCTGAAAAAATGCTGCGATTTTTGCTGCTTATAATCAACCAGAATGTGATCTGCAAGGTGGGAGAGTGCAGCTCCTGGTGGGTGGCCATGTGGCTCCCTGAGCCTTGGAAGTTGCCCCCCGATCTAGAAAGAATGGAAGTCTGCTGGAAAAAAAACTGAGGAGCTCTACAAAAATCCAGTTTACTGCCCCAAAGGCAGTGTAGCTCTGGGATGGCAGGGAGCTACTCTTCCTGGTAAAGACTGTCCCTGCCTTTCAACCAAGATGTAAAAGACTGAACATCTGTGAGAAAGCAAATGATAGCTTTAGGCTACAGACCAGTCTAAGTTGCACACATGAAACTATAGTCCAATGAAGCCAACAGGATTTAAAATGTACACAACTGGGGACATAGCTGCAGACTTTAGCAGCCTACTTACAATTTTCGACAAACTGTCAACCAACCTTTTTCAGAGCTCCTGAGTTCATCCAAGTCATCCTGTCTTCAGCGCTGCATTTTACTGAAAGTGCGACAAGTGCTTGTATATACAACAATGTGAAGAGCACCTTTATGATACAAATAAAGTGTTCTAAAAGAGGACAAAAACGAGCATTGTCATTCCGGCATTCTAAATTCGGTCTCACATTTTCCTATAAATTTGCAAATATTTCCTGCCCAAATGAGTAATTCAAAACTGGAAATGCACCAATTTATATTTTATAAGGAGCTAAACATACCCCAGGATAATGATACCTGCAAGATTAAAGTCCTACATTTAAACCTGCTGGTTTATACTACAGTGGTTCGTCGTATTTATTTTAACGTGGGGGTCTTATTGCTTTGTTTTACTGATGTTTTGAATTGTGAGCTACCTTGAGTAAATAGAGTGAGACAGTGTGTAGATACATTTATAGAAATCTTTGCACTGCCTGGACAATTTAACAGGGCTATAAGCTGTTACCAAACCATGAGATCCTGTTCTCACACACACACACACACACACACACACACACACACACACACAGCCTTCCAATGAAAGCCAGTGCAAAGTATTCACTACTTTGTAATCCAATTATAATTACATTCTCAGGTTTATCTGGAGTACTAGCTAGTGTGCCCAAGTAGACATGAAGTCCGCAATAAAAATAATGAGGAGTCATTTGCCTTGATTATCATGAGTGCTATGCTGGGTCAAGTGAATGTAACATGCAGCACGCTGAATAATTTGGGGAGGAACATTTATTGCAGTGGTAAAGGTCTACAGGAAACCTGGCAAACAAATATAACTTGTTATGTATCCTTCAGAAACTCTTAACCTTACCAGCGCTCTGAATGATCCCTTTCAGATAATGCCATGTATAACAACTCAGCATATCCTGCCTGCCTGCCATAAAATACCAAGCTAAATGTCATGTGCTGGAAGGCTACACCTTCAACAAAAGAGTTTGTCTAGTAAGCAAAGAAGGAACAACAACAAAAAGCTATTTCAATTAATCTGGAAATGGTCACTTTGCCAATTTATCACAAAATCTTTATTTACCAAGAGAGAAGGGGGGTGCACGATATCGGAATAGCTCAGGGCACTTGCATATTTAACATTTTGCACTTGAAAGTCATGCTGGATATATATGGATAAGAAATTCAGGTGTGACCCAACTGCTTTATGCTGTTATATCTGCACCCAGGATGAAATTCAGAGAACAGGAGGTATTTCATTTAGGAAAGCAGTTTTACTATCTGGTCACTACATAGGATTGTGACAGCTCTGCCTGCACTTCCTTTCTCCAGGCTAAGCACACCTGCTTTCCTCTATTCTCTCTCATAGAATTTGCCTTCTCTTATGTTCTAGCTCTTGTATGAATCCTTTTAAACCTGGCAACAAATTTCTTGAAGTAGGGTGGCCAGAGCTGAATATTGTATGAGAAGACCCACACAGCAATCTCTCTGTTCTTGTAAGTGATGCTTCTCTTAGTACAATCTACACTGGCACTGATCTTCTCTTCCATAGTGAGCCAGGATAGGCATAATGCTGGCTTCTTGCTGAGCATGGTTAAATGGAAGCCAGCCTTGGGAACACAAGACCCTGGTGTAATATAAAGAGCAAATACCCTACTAGCCCTTTTATTGTGGTCGGCAGATGAATGCACAATCAATACCAAAATAAAGATAAACTACCATCATTACACAATTGTGTATTGTAAAGTGAAAAATCTCCCGTTTCCATTTTAAACATGATGTATCCATTCTGCCTCTCTAAAAAAATCAACTATATTCAACACTTACGATAATACTTTAGGTCACAGAGTACGTGTATGCAGCACAGAGAATGCTTATACCTCACCCTTTGAGTCTTCCATTTATAAACTGATGGAACTACTGACTACAAGGGCACTGACCTCTAGCATGGTGTTTCCCTACAATCAAAGACTTAATTTGTGTTCTCTCTTTTGAGGGTGATTCAGATCAATTTCTCCTCTCAGAAAGAAGAGACTGGACAGTGTAACAGCATCTACTTTGCCTTAATCAATGTTGGATTGAAAAAGGTAACGAAGGCCATTCAACAGTTAATAAGATTGCTAATACAATTCCCAGGGCCTTGTTTGAAGGGCAGGAGGTGCTATTAGGACGCTGCTTATTAAGTGTGAATTTTAAGTGTGATGTAGGTATTCTTTAAAACAAAAGAAGCTTAGTTCAAAATGACAGTTAGCCAGATTAAATTCTAGAAAAAGAGCATATTAATCTGATGTCTCACAGATCTAGAAAGAGAGCTATACTTTACCTGGCATCTTTAAATTTGTCAGTAATGCCCCCAAAAGGGATGTTTGTACATGTATGCAAACATATCACTTCACAGTACTATGGAAGTTGGAAAAGGTTCTCTCTCCCCTTGCCATCTCCCTGCACTGTCTAAATTTAGATGTAAGCTCTTTGGGGCAGACATTTTTTACCCTACATTACTGTATACATGTCCATGGACAATGATGGTGTAAGAATAATTACTAACAAAAACAACTGCTCAAACAACCAGACAAAACATAACGTAAATGCATCCATACAAGTTCAATCGCAGCTTTTAAAGCTCAGCTAAAAACTTTTCTTTTTTCTAAAGCTTTTAAAACTTGATTTTGTTCTGACTTTTATACTGTTAGTTTTACTCTACCGTGTGCCTGTTTGGTGCATTCTCTTCCCCTTCTTATTGTTTTATTATGATTTCATTAGAATGTAAGCCTATGTGGCATTGTTTTGCTATTTTATTGTTTTGCTCTGTACAGCACCATGTACACTGATGGTGCTATATAAATAATAATAATAATAATAATAATAATAATAATAATAATTGAATTCCTTTAATTTTCCAATACTGCTACTTCATGAAATTAATTATCTTTTATCCAACTGCCTCCTTTTGCTATCAACTAATGCTTCATATGTTGTATTTAGTTTGTATGGGAAGCAATACCTTTAGTAATATGCATCTATTGTTTTCACAATGTTTTATCATGAGAGAGTCACAAAGGCTATGAAGGCAGCCAGGGCTGGGGTATTAGGGACAGTATCTAGCGGTAACCAGCTGTGTGTGGCTGGTCTCACCGATTCTGTTGTGCAAACATAGAGGAACTCCACCGATCTGCTCCCTTCCAGAAACTATTCCGCTCGTTTCAGGACTCGCCCTTAGAAGTGCTAAATCGCCACTGTGGAAGTGGCAGGAGGCACTTGCGCAACGGAATGAGCGGGGTTCTGGCTGCACACACAACAAAAGCAGTGTGTGGACAGACAGGATTGAATACTGCCCTAGGCTCTCATAAGATGAACATCTGAACCTTAAAGTAGATGCTATGTTAAAGAATACAGCTTCTGCTTCCATATAATTCTGTTTCTATTTATGCACCTAGAAAGTATGATTTTCATATGTCTGAATGGTGCAGTTTATAGTAACAGTAGACTACAAGCCTGAAGCCACAAGAGTTAGCTTGATCCTCAGGTGGTGAATTCGGCATGGGGGGGGGGGGTGTTTCGAGACAAACTATTATTTGGCCCCCAAAGCATTTCATAGCCATTTGGGGGCAAAGCTGCACTTACTGTGATGGCAGCAGCTCCTTCCTTCGTCTTCAAGTGATCCAAAAGTGTGAAAAGTTGGTTGCGAGGCCCTGCCCCACAACTGTTGGGGTAGTTTTAAGAAGAAGAGAAAAGAGCTACCTTCACTGCCGCAGTAAGCGTGTCTTTTCCCCTGGACCGTCTCAAAACACGCACGCACAAATTTAGCCAAAATTTGTTGTTTTGGCTGAGTTTGCTACAGCTCTAGTTTAAATCAATTTTTGGTCCTCATTCCCTTTTAGGTTGCCAGGTCACAGTGATAGCAGAAGCCACAATTGGCGGAATTCCTCTAAAATCTGGATCTGCTAGCAGATCCTATCACTCTAGCAAATCCTATCACTCTTGTCTTCCTTCCTCACCCCCAGGAATACAGCCCCTCCTTACTTAAAAAGTTCTGTGATACATATTCAGTCTCCTTCCTGATAATCCCCTCCTTGCCTCTACTCACTTTTCCTCAAGCCACCTACCCTTTCTTCAAGTTCCTTATTTCTCAGTCCATCCCAAACTCTGTGTCCTGCCTTCAGCATCCTTGCCTCTGTACTCCATGACCTTTCGCCTCCCCACAATCTGAACTCCCTTCCCAGTCCTCAACCTGCCCCGTGTCAAGTTTTAATCCCAGCTAAAGTGACATTTCTTTCCTTTTCACAGAGAATTCGTACTGCAATCTGTTTAGCTCCCTGAGCAACTGAACCACATCAGCTCCACCAGTCAATGTCAGAGGCTTCACTGCCACCATCTCATCTAATTTAGGTCAAGATAAATTTGATGTTATTCAAACACTTCACAGTTGTCTGAATGGTTTGTATGTTTTAGTAAATAGTAGTTGTGGGGGAAGGGAGATCCATGAAACCATGGTGGGGGATGAGATTTAACCCTCCGCTCCCACCATGGTCCTAATCTCCTGAAGCTGCTATTTGCATTGACAGGAAAGCTTCCACTGGCAACAATCCTGCCACTTTATTCTAGGCACTATACTAGATATGTAGTTAATCTATCATTTTTCACTGTAGCTTAGAGTTTATTAGAATTTCTCATATCAGTGGACAACACTTTTCAATAAAATAAGTCTCTCTCTCTCTCTCTCTGTATATCTCTGAGTAATTTTGAAAAACAGATACATGCAACCTATGATGCTTTCCCAATTTAGACCACAGTTCCGGTGAACGGTTAGCACGCTCAACCTAACTGGATGCATGAAGAGAACACATTTAAGGTGAATAAAATCTTAAAATCTTTATTTTTATGCATCCACAGGAGGAAAGACTCCTTACATAGCTGATTATGCCTTTTGATGGAACATTTTGGTGTAAAAAAATCACAACTGAAGCCAATAAAAATTGAAGCCAGTCAATTTAAGTTATACAAGAGTTCAAATAAGGACGGCTATCTTATAATGCCTTTAACACCACTTTTTCCAAATGTATCCTGTATCATTGGCAGTGAAAAAGAATTAGGCTAGCATTTTTAAAATCATAAAATTAAAATAAGCAGCGATAAATCATTTCTGCTTCGAAAATGTCTTGGGACTCTGGTAACATGCTCAAATTTATATATGCAGCAATCATTACAGATACTGTATTATAGCAATTATCTTTGTCGTGTGTGACACAATTGCTACAATTTGCACAGTTAAATTAAAATAAATTATTCTTTTTCACCCTTAGGCATTCACTTTCCAATGTAAAATATTAAGCAGTCCCACTAGAGCAAACGAATGAAGGTCAAAGAGAAGGACCTCCCCTTTCCCCCACAACTCATGGAATTTCACAGTCATTCTCAGGTCTTACGGTTTTACTGTACTGTTGCCTGAAAAAAGGTGAGGAGACAGGAGCCACAGATAAGCCTGTCAAACCACAACAACATCAAAATCTGTTCAATGCCAACTTCTAAAGATAAGGCAAAGTCATTATTTGAGCACACACAGCAGACAAGGTTTATTTGCTGTGCTTCTTAAAAGCCACGGGACGGGCGGTGGGAGTGGGGGGGGAGAAACACTGTCCCTTGCTTATCATTTATGAATTTTTTGAAACATACCTTTGCGCAATGGCTGTGGCATGGTTAAAATCTGGATGAGCAAAAGGGATGAGGCATCTCTGTAAAGCACTGGAACTTCTGGCTGCTCCTCACTGCACATCCTGAAAAATTATGGAGACAGTATTTGTCACCGTATCCCACCTTAACTACCTTAGAATTTAAAAAAAAATGTTTCTTGATAGAACACCATTATATTGTAAGCATATCAGGACACACTACAATCTGTAGCAGCCTGTGCGATAAAACCAAGCATCAGATGTTCAGATACCTCTCGCCCTTCTGCAGGCTTTAGCAGCCTCCTATCTTTTTTTCTCCACCCCAGGCTTGTGATTGTTTCTTTTAGCTGAGCCTGGTCCCTCTCCTCTCCACACTGGCCACACCTGTTCAGCAGCCTGCAACTCTCTCTTCCTTTCCATGATTTCCACACTTCAGGCAGCTGATGCCGTCTTCTACCCCCCTCCATGCTTTGTCAGCAGCTTCCTCTTCTGTCTCCCAGGTGCATGCTCTCTGTGCCCCGTCCATTATTACCCAGGCAGCCCAAGTAGCATCTCAGGGAGGGTGCTGGAACCCGCAAAATGCATGGACACGTGGAAGCCACAATTGAACGTCAAACAACCACCGTCTGGCTACCCATGATAAAAATCTTTACTCGAAAGTAAGTGTTCAAGTTGGGAATGCTGCCAGGTCCATGAGCATAGTTTACATGTATACTTTCACGGCTTGCATGAAAAGAGAAGCCATGCAAGTATGTCTCCTTGCTACAAAGCAGCATTGCAAGGGGGTGATTTGGGGTGGATAAGCAGAGGTTAACCTTTCCTCAACACACCACCTGATTTGCATAATTAGCAAACAATATAGATAATATGCATATTAGGTTGCTTGGATTTGGTGAACTGGAATATGGCAACCCTAGTATTTACCCACATCCTCTGATAATAACTGCATATGTTTAACAATTTAAAAGTGTCTTTAGAAGGAAGTGCCCCTACAGAAGAACAACCAGTTTACTTTACATTTTCTATTAAGGAGGGGTTGGATCTAGACCAAGTTAAATACATTTAGGTCACATCTATGTGAAACATTAGTCATGACTGACTGATTTCATTGATTTCAATGGGATCTAAGTGATACTAACTTGATCTGGACCTAACCCAATATGTGTGTGAGTGGTTACAATAGGACCTTGGTGAACTGAAATCCTTTAAAGATCCAGGCTTTGTTATAGCATTACATATCACCTCCCACAAACAAACAAAAACTACAGAAGGTTGAAATTTCCATTAGCTCCCTAATCTTACACCCACTTTTTATGTATGTGTGTGTGTGTTCATGAATGCCCCCACACATGCATGTACATGCATTCACATATCAATATTTATATTAAATGTTCATGGATACAAAAAGACAAAAACATTTAAATTAACCCAAGTCAATGTCATGTTTAATAGTTTAAATCTTATTTTTCTCATGGAAGATTCAGATAATTTTGAGATACATTTTAATAAACTGCAAAACTTGGAACAATTATTTTTTACTAATTTTTATGCAAATCAAAGAAAACTTTAAAAATTAATTCTCAGTTTTCAACTGGAACAGGATTGCTTAATGTTCAATATTTGTATTCCAACTCTTCCTTCCCTTGGCAACATGAAGAGATTTCCATTTTACAGGATTCAAGAGAAATATTAATGTCTGCATGATCAATTACCGTACATGTTTTAATATTACATGTTTAAATGCATATGGTATATGAGGTTGCCTGGCAATATTATAAAAACACAGAAGACTTTTGGGAACAAGTCAACCATTTGGTTAAACGTATTTCGTTTTGCGAGAACTGACGAAGTAAAGTTATATCAAATGCCAAGGTTTAGATAAGCTCCTTTAGTTTGCGTCAAGCACCAGAGCACATTAAGCACTTAAAAACTGCTCTGTCATTTATTAAAAGCCTAAGCAACTTTTTAATCGTGACATTAAAAGCTGCATTTTATAAAGTCTGTTTAGGGTATGGAAATGAAGTATCTTGCTAATCCCTTCAATGAGTATGAGAGAGGCTGATAAGTGCAACTTCCCAAAACGCTGCTAAAGAAGCAGTTAATAAAAAGCAAACTAATGTAATGTATAACAGCGATAAAGCAACATTATTGTAAAATGAATTAAAATGTGTACCATGTGTGCTTTAAGAGTCTATAGCTCTACACGCCATAGTGTATACAGAGATAGTGACAAAACTGACAAATTGGTTACCCTTTTTTTTCTGATGATTTCTTCAATCTGATAAAAAGTGTCGAAGTAACTTCAACATTTTCCAGAAATGCTATCAGCTGGCAAGTTTGCTTATATTTATTTATTTTAAAGATTGAATTTTTTTGCTTATTTTTTCATATGCAGCTGAGAGTTGGAAGACCTAAAGACGGTAGTGCACACGCTGGTAACTTCAAGGCTCGACTTCTGCAATGCACTCTACATAGGGCTACCTTTGTGCCTAGTTCGGAAACTTCAACTAGTTCAAAATATGGCAGCCAGGTTGGTCACCAGTACACCTAGGGGAGACCACATTACACCAATCTTGAAATCAATTCACTGGCTGCCAATTAGTTTCCGGGCGAAGTATAAAGTGTTGGTTATCACCTTTAAAGCCCTACATGGTTTGGGTCCAGGCTACCTACGGGATCGCCTTCTCCCGTACAATCCACCCCGCACACTCAGGTCCTCTGGGAAGAATTTACTCCAGCCAGCAAAAACAAGGCTGACAACTGTTACCCAGAGGACCTTTTCTTCTGCCGCTCCCAGTTTGTGGAATGGCTTGCCGGGAGAGATTCGTCAACTTAACAGTCTTCCAGAATTTAATATATCCATAAAGACTGATCTCTTCCGGCAGGCCTACCCAGTTGAATTTTAAGATGCCTTTTTTTAATGGTGTGCTGCTTTTAATGATGCACTGGTTCTAAACATTTGAATTAGTTCTATGTATTTTATGGTGTTTTTATTTGTGTTGTACCCCACCTCGATCCAGAGGGAGAGGCGGGTAACAAATAAATATTGTTATTATTGTTGTTGTTGTTGTTGTTGTTATTAAATTGCCCCATGTTTTAAAATGAATTCAGGGACTTACTTATGAGCAAACATAAACAAGATTGTGCTGCACAATAGAATTTGTATGGCTTTTGCATTTGACCTTCTCCTACTAGTCCCTATCTTCTGCATTTCTCAACAGCTTAGCAATAAATTGCTTAAATCTCCATCTCTCTTTAGCATCAGCCATGAAAGCACTGAGATTGTCAAATACAATCCCCTATGGGTAAACTATGCGTGGACCTGAAATTTTGGACTTCCAGGTAATTACTTTCAGGTAATTTTTACTGCTATTGATTTTACTAGTCAGTGTTTTGCTTTGGCTATATGTTTAATAGATTGTAAGCCATCCACAGAATATAAACAAACACATAACTTTTTTAAAAAAGGCTCCCATTTTTCACCAGTTGAAAAGTTGCATGGAACTTCTTTGGGCATAAAATGTATTTGGATGGGATAAGTTGAGGGAGTTCTGATGTACAACACTGATTCAAATACAGTTCCTTAGAATGATATAAAAGAACAGAAATGTATAGCTCCACTTGGTGTCTTACGAAGTTAAAACACTTAAGCTTCACAGAGAAATCTGTCTACAGAACTGTACTTACTGCAAATTCTCATCAAGCATCAACTGTGTCAGTTTCTTCCACGGGTTGTAAGCCGAATCAATGCTGTAGAGTCGCATGTGCATAGCCAGCACATGAAACAGCTGATCTGCACAGGTAAACAGAGGAAAATAGCTGGTGAGCTAATCATTTGGTTGGATGAAACTAAAATATTTAATATTCCTTTAAGTGTCTATTTCTTTATATGATTGTACTTCCCTCACTGGTTAGCCAGCTGTTAAGATGAGCGCGACCCAATCCTCTGCTTCTTTAGCATGCACAAAGAGCCAGTGTTGTATAGTAGATATTGTGTTGGATTCAGATCAGGAAGCCATGGGTTCAAATCCTGACCAGTCATGAGCTGCACTGGATCAGCTTAGGTCAGTTACGATCTTGTAGCATAATGTACTTCATAGGTTGATGCAAAGATAAAATGGGATAAGCCCCTGTAGGTCACTGTGAGCTCATTGGAGAATGGGGCAGGATACAAATGCAATACGTTTTTACCAGTTTGTACTGCAATAGCTGAAGTGCCATCCACATAAGAACAGATGTGAGGAACCTCCACCCTTTAGAAGCCTGGACTCCTTCTGCAGGCCCCTTTTTGAGCCCCATCTAGCAGGCAGGACATAACATGATATTCCACTTGCAAGGGGGAACAGTGCACTTTGAGCCAAGTCCTTCCCTCAGAGTTTAAAGGAAGCACTTGATTGGATCAGCTTGGCTTCACCTGCCTCATGTCCCCCCCCCCCCCAATCCAATGCGGGAAAGCCCACGTGCAGCAAAGCTGGGTCTTGGCTGATACACTGAATAGATCATCCATCTGGTGCTTTGGCTGGGGCAGCTTTGCTGTGCACAAGACTTCCCCCATGGGAAGTGTGGCTTTACCCCTCGTTCCAGGCTTTTGCACATGAGACTGAGCTGCTCTATACATGGTAGGCAAAGGTTTCTCTAGGATGTTGTTACTGCTGAGCCAATAACTGTTTCTCAGGAGAGAAAATATCCACTCAGGAGGCAAATTCTATCAGTAGCAGCATATAGAATTGTGATGCAGATTGTAATTTCATTTTGGAGGCCATAACTAGGCTCTTCTATTACACTAACTGAGACCATCTCTTGGTTCAGATGTAATGACCAAGCCAAACCACAACTGTTGTGAATAGGCTTCATGCTTGCATGCTCCCTCCTCCCAGTTTCTCTTTTTCTGGTTCAACCAAACAATAGTTGCTCTCCAAGACAAAACTGGGAACAACAGAGCATGGAAGCCCACTGATGGTTTGGCTGTTCTGTTTGAACTGGGCCAACTTATCGCTAAAGTGTTTCAAAATTACTAATATCTGGTAATCAGCAGTTAATGATCTTCATACCTTCAGTAATATGCAGCCATTCTTATAATATGAAGTTTTTATTCATCTCTCTCTCTCTCTCTCATCTGGAGGATGAAGATTTTATGTTCTAGAATCCCTGTTTGAACATTCTCAATGCCAATGTAGCCAAGGGGTCAAATCAGAACAGTGCCAAGTCAATTCCCCTGGAACATGTTTTTGTTTGTTTGTGAGACTACAAAGACACACAATTATCTTTTGGATGAAGCCTTTAAAGCCCTCTTTTCTCAAGGGCATTGAAAACAATATGGGGCACTATCGTTATTCCTACAAAAATTTCCAACACTACCCTTGGTACATATCATGTATGAAAAACTCAATAATAGAAACATGACTGTAATTCAATGCAGGTAAAAGTTAGTTCCGTTTGGGGATTCTCTGGAACAAAATGAACCATTTAGAATAAGTGATTTCATCACGAGCAAAAGGAAACCTGGCAGCTTAGGCTTAGATATTTTCTAGATTCACAAAATCAAGCGGATATAGGAAAACTAATGCAGACTCCAACCCTTCATAATGTTTCTCTCCTGTTAAAGCCAGGCAACCCTCTCTCCAATGCCAGGATGTCAATTAGAGTTGCCCAACAGTTTGGAATCCACTCCAATGTATTTCATTTCTTCCCATGTACTACTTTGTTATTAAACCTGTAGTAAAACTATATACGTGTTGATGCGATTTGTAATATATTCAGGTTTAATGTACAACAAAGCATTTATTTATTTATTTATTTATTTACTTATTACATTTATATCCTGCCTCTTTTTCTCTTGCAAAGAACCCAAGGTGGCTTACATAGCTCTCCTCGTCTCCATTTTACTTCGTTGTTTGACTCTTTCTTAATAACAGATACTATCATTTTTGTGTCAGTTTTCAGTCAGTCTATTTTTCCATGCCCAAAAGAAATCATTTCTATTTCCATTGCAAAATAGAAATCCATGATTTACCACACTTACTTTTATTTATTGTCCCTCTCTCCCTAAAGTTGCTACCAGCCGAACTGACTCCCACAGATACCATATTTAAATATAAAACACAGAAGGAATTAATTTATTTTCCACAAATAGACAATTATTCATAGGCACTTGGGAGGCAAGAATAGCCTCATGCTGAAGTCAGCTGATTCTAGCAGAGCTGGAGGGCTGCAATTAGCTCCTGGGGTTTGTGAAATAATTGAAGGCACAGATGATATTGGAACTGATTGCTGTCACCTGTTTTCTGAATCAGACGCAGTGAAAGAAGGCAAAACAAATGCCCATTTCTCCTGCCAAAAGATTCTAGCTGATGAAAAGTTTTACTGAGAGCCTTCCCCTTGCCAAGAGTTTATTTTGCAGCCTTTCAGGGAAAGAAACACTTCTTTAAATTACAATGAAAATATTTGCAGGTTAACCTTCAGCTCATTTATTTATTTACTTATTTATTACATTTATATCCTGCCTTTTTTTCCTCCAAGGAACCCAAGGTGGCATACATAATCCTCCTCCTCTCCATTTTATCCTCACAACAACAACCCTGTGAGGTAGGTTTGGCTAAAAGTATGTGCCATCATATGGACAAGCTCATATGCTTGTCCATATGGTGGCAACACAAGTGACTAAAATGCAGAGCTTTTGGAACTTACGGTTATTACAATAGTATCCCTCCACTGAGCGAAGGCCCTTTGGTACAGCAGAAAAGGAGGGGAGGTGATTTCTACAGTGTTCCCAAAGGGTTCCCCAACCCTCTGGAGCATGTGGGGGTGCAGAAGGAGCTGCAAAGGAGAAGAGATTTGCAAAGATGGCCCTCTCTTCCTTTCTGTTCATAAAAGCCCTCACTGGATCAAAGAGACGTCTGTCAGCAGAAGGGTCACAACTGGATACATCCCTTAGCACTGCTTCAGGCATGAATGACAAATCATGGTTTGGCATAACATGCATAGGTTTTGAACTCACACTCCTTGCTTCCTACAATTTCTTATCTTGCATCTGGATTCTCAGATTTAAATCTACTCTGAACCTCTTTCTCCTGGTTGATGCTTTTCCTTTTCATAACAAGCATGTAAGCTTGTTTAGAGCATATTTTTAGAGTGAGGGTGACAAAATATTTTCAGGACCACGTCTCTCTCTATTGTACTGATTGTACAGAGTTTGTTGCTTTAGACAAGTGTTGCAATATTACACACTAGGGGAAAGCACGTCAGTATGATGGTATCTGTAGACATGTTATACTGGAAATAAATGCAATTAACCTCTTGCTTAGGCGCCTGTTGTAGCAACAAGCATTGCTACCAAAGATGCCCAGACTTTGGTACATAGAGAAAATGCATAAATCCATCTCAATTAAGCCTTTTGACAGTTTAAGTAACAACTACTTTCCCCAGTGTTATCCGTAAATGAATATTGAGGCTGCAATGCTGTAAACATGTAACCAGAAATAAATCCCAGTGAACTTGATGGTGCTTACTTTTGATTAGACATGTACAGATGGGGCTTACTTTGATTAGACATGTCCAGAATTGCCATGTTAATCAAAGATATTAAAATCCTAGTACGTCATAATTTGGATAACATCCAACAAGCGCTGCCCCAGAACAACCTGTACTTATTTCAATTATCCTTGTGTAAAATTCCCCTTACTTGTATATTATCCTAGGAAATTGTAACTTTTTTTTTCAGGTAGTAAACAATTAATGTGCAGACAGACACATTTTGGTGTCCTGGCAGCATGGCAAAATAAGAAATGTTGCAATTCCAGAGAAACCAATCTTGCTCATTTGAAGATTATTTTAGTACTAAATAGGCTTCTTCTAGGACACAACCTAAGACCGGGCTAGTGAAGTTATTTGGTTCTAAAGAAAATCTATCTTCTATTATTTACAAATGAAAAATATTCTCTGCATGAGAATTTAGTTCTGCTTGTCTCTCACTGGGCAGACACAAACAGGCTAACATTGCCCTCTAATGGGAACACAAGCAGCAAAGAAAAAGGATGAAAACTGCCCTCTAGCCCTTTAAAAGCATTTGCAGTTCTAAAGAAACCTTTACTCTTTTACAAATCAGAGATGGCTAGCAGTTCTAGTGCTGAGCTCTTAATTCAAAGTCTGCAAAGGTTTTCGGCTTGCTTTAATGTAATAGCATCCAGCGTTACATACACAACACACACAATACAGAACAGAAAACCACCACGTGTTGGAAATACAGAAGGCAGTCAGATCTTGTCCAAATGGCATTTAGTACCTAACAAGAAGTTTAATTATAAGATATTCTACCAGCACAGCCTTTCCAGCAGCCCCAAATGCTTTCCACCCACCCCCAAAAGATTCTATTGAAAATCCAAATTTTGTCAAAGTCAGCAGTTTGGAAAGAACAGCTAAAAAAAAAAGCACACCAACATTACTTCAGAAACTCTGAGAGAAGTTTTGGGCAACAGAATGATTAGACACATCTAGATTAACAGTACCTGTAGTTATTAAAACGCCTTTTATTCTTCCTAAGATTTATTATGCAAGCATATAGATCTATACATATCTAAGGCAGGATCTACACTACTGATTTATAATGGTTTAGAGTGGTACTGACAACTGTTGGGGCCCTTGACACATTCCATATACCATTTTCAAACTGTTTTCAAAGTGTTATATCCTGCTTGATGTAGATCTGGCCTATGAGTCCATGGGACAGAAGTAAGTACTCCAAGCCTATACTGTTGTTAAAAGGTCCTGAACTAGCCAAAAGATGTGTCCTGATTTAGTTATTTTTACTAAATAACTAAATCAGAGACAAACATAGCAACTAGCTGTACATATCTGAATCAAATACAACATCTAGTGAAGCATTACATGAAAGTCTTCTCCAACCCAAACAAAAACACACACCATATTTTTGCCACAAAGTAACCAAATCTGAAAGGAGATATATATATATATATATATATAGTAGGGTGTTGTGCAAAGCAAGTTGTATAAATATGAATCCTTTTCAGTGTAATCCTAAACATGTTTGCTCAGACATTAGTCCTCCTGAGTGCAGTGGGACTTACTGTCTAGTACAGCCTTCCCCAAGCTGGTGCCCTTCAGAAGTTTTGGACTACAACTTCCATCATTCCTGACCACTGACCATGCCACCTGGGGCACTATATAAAATTAAACTCATACAAAACATGTACTGCTATATTTTATATGAAGAACACAAAGGCCCTGTTCAGAAGACACCTTAAACCATGGCTTTAATCACGGTGGTTAAGCCAGAAAGCCAAGCTGTGTTCAGAAGACACCTTAAACTATGGCTTTAACCACGGTGAATAAAGGGGGGGGGAAAAACTTATTCACCATGGTTAAAGCCATGGTTTAACGTGTCTTCTGAATGGGCCCAAAGTGTTTGTCAACACTTCTCATTTTTTTTAGCAACTATTTAAGGAGAAATCAATCAGATACATGGATGTTAGAAGTTATGGATAGGGGTCACATTTTTTCTCTCTGTGTAATTGCTTCAAACTGGTCTTAGCCTTTAGAAAGGATGGACTATAAGTTGTTTTTTTAAAAATGTGATATGTGATGTTGGCTTCTATTGGGGCAGGGGTGGGGGAAATCACTGAAAGGTATTGAAGATAATTGACCAGTTCAGTTCATAGTTCAATGAGTTCAATTCTGGCCCTATGCATAGGCACCATTTCGCAAAGGCACGGTTGATGCACTAGCTCCATGCAAAAGGCTGAATCAGACCTCTGCAGTATTGTCTGAACTGTCTTGATACTGACAAGTTACTCTTTTACCACTGAATTATTATTTTTTAGAAAGTGAAACTGATTATTGTAAACAGAAAAATATTAGGTATTTATAAACAATTTCCTGACTAGCACGCATCACATGTACATGTGGTATTTACAATCTAGTCCTAATTATGTTTACTCAGCAGTATGTCTTGCTGAGTTCGATAGCACTTTCTTTCTTGTAATAATTGCAACCTTGGGCTAAAGACTGACCATTTTTGAAAGAGTTGAAATTGGATTGAGGCTGGCATAACTTTGCACAGTGTGCACATATTTCCTTTGCCTCACGTCGCGTCGCGTCTAACAAAACAAGCACTATAAAACACACAAACCTGTTCACCAGCAGCGAAACAGTTTACTACTGGAACACATGCCCACATCACAAGCAGCAATCCCTCTTACAAGGGTTCAAGTCTCTGAAAAAAAGGCATTGCCTGATTCCAGCCTAGTGATACTTTCAAGCATGACACAGAGCATTTTCACTCTTCTAGTTCTGAATTTTTAAAAATGGATTTTGTAGCATCTAGCACAAATAAAACACCTTTTAACTGGAATGGAAGCCCCCTACGCATGTAAAAGGGTGGATTCTTACAGAACATGATAGTGCCAGAGCTGAAAATGAAGAATCTGTTCTCCTCTCTGGGGCTACTGACAGGATGCTTAGAAGCAGGAAAGTGCTCTTTTGTATATGGCAGGGGCACACAACTATTTTGGCCCTGAGGGCGCACCAAGGCAGCGCCAGGAGGGGGGAGCATATGCCACACCTGTGCACACACATGGGTTTCCCTTGCTAGCGGTGGTGCAGATGAAGAAAATCTTGGGTAGTTTCCCCATGGCTCCATGGGATGCACTGAGAGTAGCTGAGGGCTGCATGCAGTCCATGGGTTGCACACCCCTAGTATATGGGAAATATACAGGAATTTCAGAACACTCTTCAAAGGCAGTCCCATGTACAGCGAATTACAGTACTTTTAAATGGGAAATAGCTAAGGCCTATGTCACTGTTGCCACATCCATCTTCTCCAGGAAAGGACACAACTGGCGCACCAGTTGAAGACAGACAAAGGCACTTATGCCCACAGCTGCAGCCTTAGCATCTAGGAGCAATGGCTGATCAAGGGGGGGGGGGGGAACCCACACAAGCTGCACACTTGCTCCTTCAGATTATAGGTATTTTTCTTGCTTGCTTCCGTGATACTATTAAAGACCTTCTGAAGATTATATAGTCTTCAGCTATAAGTATCATATGTACTGTGGACTGCATCAAACATACCAGAAGTTTTAAGCCTTAAAAAGGACCATTTAAATAGCTAGATTTAGCTCACCATTCTTGTCTCACTGTCTCAGCCACCAGCATGAGCAGTGACATTAATCATTCCTAATTTTACTTCCCCGCACCCAGCTGCCCCCTCGGTGCAATCTACTAAAACAGCACTTGACCGATTTGCTCCCACATCTTCACTGACGCTCGCTGTTGTAGCAGCTCACCTGGGACACCATATTCCATATCTAATCAACAAACTTTACACTTGTTACAAGACTAATACAGAACGCTGTATTCAATCACAAGAAAGACACCTCATTACCCAAGAAAGAACTACGGGAGTAAAGATCTACAAGGGCTTTTATTGAACTACACTTGAAGTGGAGCATGTTTAGACAGAGGGAGAGACAGACAGACACACACACACACAGAGCATAGCAAACAAATCAGCTCAACTCCAGTAAATACAAGATGTCTCTTATAGCTCTAAACCTAAATCTTGGGTTAAAACCTTAGAAACAGGGGAGAATGCCTTTTTAAGCTTTAAAATGGGGGTGGGGGTGATTTCACCAAATCAAATTTAAGCTTTCTATTAATTCAATTACTTAAGAACAAGTATACATTGAGACAAATCATTACCATGGGATTTATCATAACTGAAGATTTTATGCAAAGTGCCAAATTTAGATATGCTGTTACTTCACCGTATGAAGCACACATACAAACCTCTTCATGCTTTAAGATCTTTTGGAGAGGCTCTGCCCTGGGATTCATAGGGGGTAAGAGAAAGGTGCTGGCCTGTTTCAGACACAAGTTAATAGGGTGGCCATATGTCCTACTGTATAGAAAACAGTCCTCTATTTAAAGGCACCCTCTGTTTGAAGGGCTCTACAGTCCTAGTCTGTTTTAAAGATAAAGAAATGCAGGTTGCTTACCTGTAACTGTAGTTCTTCGAGTGGTCATCTATGCATTCACACATATGGGCTTTGCGCCTGCGCAGAGACCAGACCGGAACCTTCTATAGCTGAGTGGAACGTTTTTGGCGGGAACCCCTCCCCCACGCTACCGTGCATGTCCATGGGGTTCCCGCCCTTACCTCAGTTTACAGGAGTCCGACATTGTGCCCCCATAAACATGAGTGTAAATAAAATAAAGTACATTCCACATATAACTGTGTCATTTATAAGTCTCACACCACCAAGTGGGGATGGTGGGTGGGTTGTGTGAATGCATAGATGACCACTCGAAGAACTACAGTTACAGGTAAGCAACCTGCATTTCTTCTTCGTGGTCTCTATGCATCACACATATGGGCGAGTAGCAAGCTGACATATATTTGGAGGTGGGTTGGTGCATCATCTGAAGATCTCCGAGAGCACTGTCCTTCAAATGAGCAGTCCTGCCTCGCATGGGTGCCCAAACTGTAGTGCCTAACAAACGTGGATGGAGTGGACCACGTTGCAGCTCTACAAACTTCTGTCAAAGGAACACCTCTGCCGAAAGCCACAGATGTTGCGACGGCTCTGGTAGAATGAGCTGTCACAGGTTTCACCAGCTCTAGTTTAGAGATAGAGTAGGCAAGTTCAATTGTCTCTACAATCCAGCGTGACAGACGCCGGCATGAAACAGGGAGTCCCTTATAAGGCTCCCCATAACAAATAAACAATTGCTTTGTTGTTGTTGTTTTTGTTGTTGTTGTTGTTTTTTGTTTTGTTTTGTTTTGTTTTTTTTTTTTTTTTTTTTTTTTAAATTCCCTGTCCTAGCCTTGTAAAAGGCAAGAGTTCTCCTTACATCAAGTGTATGTAAAGCAGACTCTACAGGTGATGTAGGATTCGGAAAGAAAGCTGGTAGAGTGATATATTGGGACAGATGAAAAGTTGACACTACCTTAGGCAAGAAGGCAGGGTCTGTGCGTAACACAACCTTATCTTTGTGAAAGATAGTGTAAGGAGCAACTATCTTGAGAGCTCTAAGCTCACTTGCACGTCTAGCAAAAGTGATGGCTACTACAAAGACAGTATTGAATGTTAGAAGCCTAAGGTCAGATAAGGCCATGGGCTCGAAGGGCTTCTTTGTCAATGCCTGTAACACCACTAATAGGCTCCATGGTGGAACGATACTCTTTACTGTCGGTACCATATTTTTAAGCCCTTTTAAAAATCTCCTCGATGTTGAATGCACAAAAGGTGTAAAACCCAATCATGCCTCGATGAAAGACGTAATAGCTGCTAAGTGAACTCTGATGGAAGTGAGTTCGAGTCCCTGCTGATAAAGTGTCAGTAGGTATTTGAGGATTAACGCTAAAGGGCAAGAATCAGGTGCTTGATCGTTTTCCAAGGCAAAAGTTTGAAATCTTTGCCACTTTGCCGCATAAGATTTTCTTGCTGAAGGCTTTAGTGATGCCAAAAATATATGGTCTACAGATAAATCTTTGATACGAGAGGAGGAGTGGATGATATCCTCCATGCCATCATCTTGAGGGTCGACGGGTTTGCGTGTCGAACCCTGCCCTGGTGTCGAGACAACAGTGTCGGTATCGGCGGGAATCTGATGTAATTCCCGTCCGACAGTCGAAGGGCGTGGAGAACCACGTCTGTCGAGGCCACCACGGTGTGATAAGGATGCAGTCCGACCTGTCCGACTGGATTTTGGCCAGCACCTTCGTCAACAGTGGAAAACAGAGGAAAGATGTAAAGAAGATTTCCTTTCCAGGTTCTGGTGAAAGCATCTCCTAGCGAGTGCTTTCCTCTTCCTGCTCTGCTGCAGAACCTGGAACAAGCTGCGTTTTCTTCGGTAGCGAAGACATCGACAGCAGGGAGGCTCCAGTACCGAAAGAGAACGTCTCTTACTTCGGTATCGAGCTCCCATTCGTGGTCGACGTGGAAAGACCTGCTGAGGGCGTCCGCGATGACGTTTTCATTGCCCGCTACATGGGTCACCGTCAGGTGAGTATTTCTCTTTATGCACCAGTTCCAAATCCTGAGTGCCGATCGATTCAGAGGATGAGACTTTGTCCCACCTTGTCTGTTGATGTACGCCACTACTGTGGTGTTGTCTGTTGCGATCAGGACGATTCAGCCCTCGATCAATTGTGAAAAAGTTCTTATTGCATTCTCCACCGCTAGCAGTTCTAGGTGGTAGATATGATGTTCCCTCTGGGAAAGAGGCCAACGGCCCTAAGTTGTAAGGGAGTCGCAGTGTGCTCCCCATCCGATCAACGATGCATCCGTCGTGATCGTTACCGAAGGAGTGTTTCGAAGATCGAAAGTTCTTAAAACCCAGGCTTGCAATATTCTCATTCTAAGTCTTGCAAACCTGATGACTGCATCAAGCCTAATAGCCTCTGAATTGTCCATGCCGAAACCTTTCGGCGGCTCTCAGTAGCGATGGATAAATCTTGAAGGGTGCTCACTCTAGTCGAGGGCAGGTATGCTCTCCCATCTCGAGACGATAGGGTTACCCCTATAAAGTCGAGCTTCTGATGTGGGGTCAAGATGGATTTCTCCTCGTTGACCCACAAACCCAACAAGTCCAACAGGTTGAGGGTGGTTGAAATGTCGTTCTGGAGCGTGCAACTGCTGTCCGCTACCAGAAGCCAATCGTCCAAGTGTAGGAGCTGCAGAATAAAAGTAACCGTTGTCATACGGAACTTCCTTGGAATGATGAATTTGTTTAACTGCTTTAAGTCCATGATCGGCCGAAGACCTCATATTTCTTCGGGACCGTGAAGTAGCACGAGAAAAAACCCTGGTTGAGTTCCTCTGCGGGTACGGGAGAGATGGCTCTCTTCGATAGCAGAGGTCTGTACCTCCGGAAGCAGAGGAAGGGATGGCGCCGTTAGTTTCACCCCCGAAGAAGGAGGAAGGACATCGAGCTCGATGGCATACCCCGAGTTGATGATAGTGAGCACGCAGGAGTCTGATGTTATTGACTGCCATTGATGGTAATGGGGAAAGGGAGGTGGACGTGGGACAAAGAAGTCAAACTCGCTGCTTCTTGGTGAAGTCAGGCTGACGCTTGTCTTGTTGAAATGTAGACTGATATGGCCGCTTACTCTGGAGTTGTTGTTGTTGCTGCCTCTGTTGGCTTTGATAGTAGGGCCGCTGCTGTTGTTGTTGAGCAGGCGGTCTTGTTCACCGTCTCAGCTTGTATTGGGCAGGCTGAGCAGAGAAACTTATTTTCTTGGCTATTGTGCAAGCCTTGTATATAGAGTCCAAGGTCTTGTCCGTCTTGCTATTAAACAAGCCCTCGCCATCGTAAGGCATGTTCTCAATCCTGGCTTTGGTGTCATGAGCCAGATTAGCGGAACGGAGCCAAGCATGTCTCCTCAAGGACACGGGTCCCATCATCGACTTGGAATGGCAGTCAACTTGGTGTCGCGCTGTCGACACTTGCTGCCTGGCTATGGCTGAAGCTTCACTTTGGAAGACTCATGCCCGCTCTTTTTTGTCCTCGTAGGCTGATGCCCAAAGAAGCAGAGGAGTAAATCCTCCGGCCCGTAAGGTCCAACTTTCTGCCCTCTCTGTCCACGGGTGCAGAATGTGCCTTCTGTGAGCGGCCTTGAGCCGACTCCCTACGATCGAATTAGGTTTGGGATGTTGGACCAGAAACTGTACATTTTCTTCTTAGACTCGATAGAGGGTCTCTAGCCTTTACGATGTGGCTTGAGTCATAGCCGGTGTTTTCCAAAATAATTGAGCCATTTGCTTTAAAGCATGTGGTGCTGGATCACCAGTCCTAATGCCTGAGGCATTCTAAGCATATGGTCAGAAGATCTGACCATATCGTCGGAAGGGGAAGAAGGGTCGTTGTCATGAACCTCATCTTATGGTGAAGGCATCGATGGAGTAGCCGACAACCCCAATTCAGAATCCGATGAATAATTTTCTTCAGGCAAGGATACTGTAACCACCTGGAGGTCTACATGCTCCGTCGGTATCGTGGTAACCGCGGCAGTCGATGCCGATGGCTGTGTACGGTGTCGAGGCGTCGACACCGTGGACATTGGTGGGCGGGCGGTGGAGGCAGCGGTAGATGATGCAACGAAGGGTGCGCATAATACTCTTCTTGAGGGTACTGGTGGTCACCCTGGAAGTGGGCGATATCGATCCCATTCATAGTCGCCACATACTGATTGGGGATAAGAGTATTGAGAAGCTCCTTCCCATTGACGCCTTGGAATGTGCCTTGGTGAAGGCGGTAGAGGGATTAGTCCCTGAACCTCTCACGGCCTGGTAGGCTCTCGGAAAGAGGCCGCTGAAACCGAATCCCGCAACTCACCCTCCGATAGACTGGGAGGGTGTGTCGGTACCGTAGCCATCGGTAGCGGCTGGAATCTCGATACCGAGGGAGGCCTCGGTATCGAAGCGGTCGGTATGGCAGGAGGAGCAGAGTGACTCCTAGCCGGTTCCGCCGCTCCATTTCCGAAGAAAATTTGGGAGTCCGGGCCTTTTTTGGAGATTTTCCTGGCCGCGGAACTCGCTAGTGACCGTCCAGGCGTTAGGGGTATCTGAGCCCTATTAGCCGCTCTGGAATATTCAGGCACCTCAGTGCAACGGTCATCAACGGACTTACTGGCTGCCGTTTTGTCGATCGTCGAAGATTGGGAGTCCGGGCCTTTTTGGAGATTTTCCTGGCCGCGGAACTCACCAGTGACCGTCCAGGCGTTAGGGGTATCTGAGCCCTATTAGCCGCTCTGGAATATTCAGGCACCTCAGTGCAACGGTCATCAACGGACTTACTGGCTGCCGTTTTGTCGATCGTCGAAGATTGGGAGTCCGGGCCTTTTTGGAGATTTTCCTGGCCACGTAACTCACCAGTGACCGTCCAGGCGTTAGGGGTATCTGAGCCCTATTAGCCGCTCTGGAATATTCAGGCACCTCAGTGCAACGGTCATCAACGGACTTACTGGCTGCCGTTTTGTCGATCGTCGAAGATTGGGAGTCCGGGCCTTTTTGGAGATTTTCCTGGCCGCGGAACTCACCAGTGACCGTCCAGGCGTTAGGGGTATCTGAGCCCTATTAGCCGCTCTGGAATTCTCAGGCACCTCAGTGCAACGGTCATCAACGGTCTTACTGGCTGCCGTTTTGTCGGTAACGGACTTACTGACTGCCGTTTTATCCATAGTAGGAGCCTCCGTGGCTCTGAGAGCTTTTTCCCCCCAAGATGGAGGGAAGTCGTCAGCTCTGCTTTTCCTCGTTTGTTTTGTAAACGACATGCAATGATGGCAGGCCTCAACGATATGGCCTTAGCACAAACAAAGGACAAAGAGGGAGTGTCCGTCAATAGGTGGAAGCTTGGCCCCACACTTCACACACTTCGTAAACGGGGCTTCAGCTGCCATACAGGCCTCACGCGACCGAAGTCGCTGAGGAAAAATATCTACAATATTTTTTTTTTTTTAAATAAGAAAAGTAGTAAGAAGAGTCTTAGAAAAAGATCGAAAAACGAAGAAGATCGTAAAAGAGAAAATAATGTTAATAAGAAAAACGCTAGAGGTTCGGTTAAACAGGTCTGTGCACAATGGCGGACGAAGAAGAACTGAGGTAAGGGCGGGAACCCCATGGACATGCACGGTAGCGTGGGGGAGGGGTTCCCGCCAAAAACGTTCCACTCAGCTATAGAAGGTTCCGGTCTGGTCTCTGCGCAGGCGCAAAGCCCATATGTGTGATGCATAGAGACCACGAAGAAGAACCTAAGAATGCAGAGCAAGCCTTGAGGTTGGCCATCAGCAGTCAGCACCTAGACAGCAGGCTGAGCAAAGGCACATCGGTCACCTGGTCCAAGTCGTCCCAACTATAGTGAGATGGGATTGTACTTATATTTAAATTATAGTGACAATTTCTAAATTTGCTTCTATTCATATAAATCAGCACATGGAAAACATTTGTCTTTTTGTTTTGGGTGACGTAGGGTCCACCCTAAATGTTAAAGCAGTTTAGTCCTGTGTGAATGGGCCTGAGTGGACCTTATTCATGCGTGCCTGCCTCCAATGTGGTGTCCTCCAGAAATTTTCGACTAGAACTCAGCAGGTTGGGGCAAGCTGGTTTAAATAAAGACATAACAATAAATTCCAGTTAGTTTAAAAGAGAGAGTAAATGCTTCAGATCGCCTCTTCACCGTTGGGCTGGAGGGAGAGGGGAAGTGTTTGAGCGCAAGGCACACGCCCTGCTCATCCACAGAACCTGAAATGGACCATTCTTTTAGCAGCACAACTGTGGAATAGCCTCCCCAAAGAAGTGCACCTAACAACTTCCCTTCCTAGTTTTGGTCACACGTTACAGTTCTTCTTCTGTCAGCCTTTCTAGCTTGAACACAACTTGAGTGTTTTAAAACCCACAGCCTCCTTTGCAGCCTGTTTACAGTTTATGGCTAGAAATTTGGGCTGAAGAGAGTTTTATACTTCTAGCTCCAGACTGCATGTTTATATTAATAGGGGGCTTGACCTTACCCCTTCTCCACATGGAGGGAGAGGGAGGGGCGGTGGCTCAGTGGAGAAGCAAGAGCTTTGCATGCAGAAGGTCCCAGGTTCAATTTGTGGCATCTCTAGGTAGGGCTGGAAAAACTTGGGAGAGCCATTGCTGTCAGTCAGCATCAACTATACTGGACTAGATGGAACAATAGTCCCTTCCTAGGAATCCTTACAGGTATGCAGCTAAGTACTCCCAAGCACACTACACACATTGCAACATGCTCTGGCTATTCTCAACTACTCAAGGCCCTCCCATATAGTCAGTGTGGTGTAGTGGCTAGAGTGTTGGACTGGGAGTCGGGAGATCCGGGTTCTAGTCCCCACTCGGCCATGGAAGCCCACTGGGTGACTTTGGACCAATCACAGACTCTCAGCCCAACCCACCTCACAGGGTGGTTGTTGTGAGGAGGAGGGTTATATATGTCGCTTTGGGTTCCTTAAGAAGAAAGAAATGTGGGATATAAATATAATAAATAAATAAATAAATAAATAAAGCAGGTTCTCCAGGGACACCGGCTACTGCAACGAAGATCTTACGTGCAAAAATCTTAAGTACAAAGCACACCACCGTTCTGGTGGAGGAAACACAAGCAGAAAAGAGTACCCAGGTTCCTCAAAATCCTTTTAAGTGTGACCTTGTAAGAAGCTCTTAAATTCATCTAATATACATCTTGAATCTTAATATACATACGTAAACATGATCTCTTTCCAGCTGTGCTTGCACCTCCTAGACAGAGGTTGCCTCCCCGATGAACCAGTTCAAGCTCCAAGTTTGTCCTGAATAAAAGGGAAGAGAAAGAATGGAACGGCCTATCTGAAAATGATCTGCAAGTCCTAAAGAAATAAAGCTTCCCCTATAAGTTTATGTTCACCTTGGTCAGGCCTGTTGCAACTTTTTACACTCCTCTTGTTTTAAAAAATGTTTCACAACTAGCAAATGTGGTAGAGGCAGGGGTTCTCATCCCATACACCAATGAATAATACAGGGTCAGCTATGTGAACTAGAAGCAGAGAAGCATTGTTTATGGATGCGAGTTTCAAAACTAGCTTCCCATGGAGTGTGGATGAAGCTGTCATAAATGACAAAAAGCCCCATTAGGGGACACTGGGCATTACATTTCGGGGAGAACTTTCAGCTTAGTATGAATTTCAAACATGCACATGTGAGTGGTTTAGCATTTGACAGTATCTCCACGGCCACCTGATTTTAAACTACTACTATTTTCTTGGGGCAGTCCGAAAGCCTGGCAAATACCCAAGTGTCCTTCAAAACACTGGTGTGTTAACATTTCAAGTAAAGGTGACACAGCCCAGCTGATTTGTTATTTTCTCCCTACACAATGAGAGGGAAGGAAAGAATAAGCCTCGTCACCTAAATAGACCCCTTAGGAGTAGTCACTAAATTGTGGCACTAGACAGAGTCTAGCTAATTCAGAAGAAAGCAGGGAACTTGGAAGGATTTCATTCAAAATAAAATATTTTGTAGAGATTGCAGCTGCATCAGTCAGAAGAGGACGCTTTTCGTACAGGATGTTTGTTAGAATTTATTCACACATTTCTAAAATAGTAACATTTCGATATATTAATATCCCTAACTTTACCGCTTCTGTCACCAATTTTTGAAGGAATGCTTTAATCCTCCCTACTTCAGGAAAAAGCAATTTAACATTGATAATGTTTGGGCTCTGAGCTCCATCTGGTTGCTGCTGATAAGGCCATCCGCGTGACAAGGGAATTTTCCACTCTTCAGGCGATTTGCAGTGCTTGCTGAACTTCTAAAAACCTACCAGCAAGCTGGGATACAGATTTCATATTAGTCGACAGAATAGGAAATGAGATCATGTGCTATAGCTCACCATGGAAATATTAATGAGACCACTGTCTATTTTCGCCAACCTTTGATTTTTTATTTATTTATTTATCTATTTAAACTATCTATACCCCAGCTTTTCAGTGAGAAAGGGTCCTTGAGTGGCTTACAGATCAATAAAAACATGGCAGTCCCTGCCTATAGGATTACAATTTTAAAAGACATGACATAAAAGGGAAAAGGGCTGGGGAGGGAAAAGGAAAACAAGAAAGCTCAAGCACCACTTCTTAATATTATGCAGTTCTTATAATGACCAGCTGTAACACAACTGGATGTTGTTGGTCTTATCAGGATTAGCTGGAACAGAAATACGTTAACAATCTAGTATGTCAGATATCAAGGAATATGTCAGATACCTTTGACTTCCAGCAAAAAAAAATCTGCATTTCTAATGCAGTACATCTTGTTTACTCAGATGTTCTGAATAAACAAGATGTACCCAGGAAACTGTGGATTGTTTAAACTTTAGTAAGTAAGAGCAAGCCTGAGTGAAATCATGGTTATAGCTCCTGGCAGGTTCACTAAAGTCTGGCCACTGGGTTGAAATGGACAGGACTGTGTTGTCAAGAGGCAAGCAGTTGTTCACATATTCAGCATCACCTACCATTGCCACCCCTGCTATATGTACAACATCCCAGCATCCACTATACATCTCTTGTTCCAGAAACTTGGAGCTGGCCCAGAACTCAGCAGAGATTCAAAAGCAGTTTTAATATGACATGGGAACAACTATTCAATGCAAAAAAAGGCAAAATTCCACTGGGCTCGTACAGGCCCCTAACATAAGTCTAAGCTGCTCTTTAGGTGAATGTGCTTTCAGTTTATCCTTCGGATGTACATTAAAAGCTGCTTTCAAAGATATTTCAGCCAAATCTTACTTTAATGTTGACTCTGGGTGTTTTTTTGTACAGTGGCTTCTTCCTCTTTGCAAACAATTGGACCATACAACCTTTAAATGCTATGATAAAAATCTTAAGTCCTGAAAACCCTTATTTAAGAAAAACCTGAATTTAGGAATAAATAACTAAGGGTACAATCCTATGCAAGTTTAGACAGGAAAAAAGTCCTACAACTCCCAGTATTCCCAGGCCAGCCATGGGGAATGTGAGGAGTTGTAGGAGTTTTTTCTGTCTAAATATGCATAGGATTGCACCCTGACTCTGGAACAAGTGGTTTGAGGACTGCAGCATGCATTTATCAACTGACTTCAGTTCCAAATATTTTTTTTATAAAGGTCAAGGTATAAAGTCATTCATCAACTTGGGAGTGGAAAAAATCACTGCTCTCCTTCATAGCTCCACTGGTTTTGTCACAACAGAATGGCTTCCTGAAGATTCAAGAAAAGGTTGCTCATCCTGAAACATCCACATGCACCAATAACTCTGATGCACTATCCCCCCAAAAAGTGTCAAGGGAAAAAAACTCTGACTCAAAAGAAGCTGCAGAAGAATGATTAAGCAATCTATGATGAATGGGTACATGTGCAAAATATCAACTTAAAATGTTTTTTTAAAAAAAAAAAATCTAAAATGACTCTGATGGTGGAGTAAGGGGTGGGTGGGCAGGCAAACAATAACCTGGATAATGGGTATCACAAGGAAAGTTAATACCTCTTTATGAAACCAGGAAGTAGGGCAGGTACTAAAAAGAAGCAGTGACATGCAGACAGTACTTGCTCCTAGAATTGTTTTACAGAAATGAAAACCCAGGGGAAACCCTCCCATCACCAAATCTCTCACCTGCCTATTACCATCCTCCCCCTGATTTCTCACAGTTACAATTGGGTAGGGGGAGAGAGGAGAAGGAAAATTACAACCAATAGTACTTGAAAAGCAAAAGACTCTCTCTAAGTTTCCAGCTCTGTGCAATGAAGGCTTCAGAGCATGCTTGAATGATCCATTGGCAACTCTGGGAATTGCCGTTCTTTATTTTTCCTGGTAAATCAATCAGGATTTATAAAATAAACCTATACTTCCTAGAGTCAGCATGACTTCAAGCATACTTAGTGGTTTCCAAGTTTCTACTGCTGCGTGAGGAACAGCTTACAAACATCTCCCTGCCTAATTCTGGAAACTGTAGTCTTTTATTCCCGTTTCTCAATGTGTCAGGAGGAATTATACACACACCCAGGAAGACACAAACTTGAGCTTGCTTCATAATGGCTCAGGGATTTAGTACAGAAGTGCTTTCCACTACCTTACCTTGGAATTATAGTCTGAACTTCAGTTATTCAAATGTCTTGATTATATGTAATCATATGTAATCTGTGTTCATACATTTCTGATGTCCAATGTGACCAAAAATGAAGTTGAACATCATAGCTAAACCCAGTTAGCTTTTCTACATTCATTTCAACAAAGAACTTTAAAGAAAAAATACACACACAAAAGCAGAATCTGTAAGTAACACTTCTGGCTTTAGTGAAGTGGACTTCAGGAACTAAAAACAATGGGCGTTCTACTCTTCATTTCAGAATGGTGAGGATTACATCCCATGCAAAGCAATCCAGTAGAGCACCTCGCAAATGGAAACACTCTGAATCAAATCTTCTCTTTGTGGACATGAGCACACCCTCGAAGAGAATGGAAAAACCTGCTCAAATGAAAGGTCCACATTCAGACTGAAGCTCCTGTGGCATTCTGGATCTCAAGAGCATAATGCAACAAAAGCTATGAAGAATGCTGACTCTGTGTATGACACCATCAGATTACCATTCCGTCAAAACCCAACAAGTCAAGATACAGGAAAACATAGCAACTATTCAGTTTATTTAAATAATGAGGTAACTAGCAGGTGACATACAGAAAAGAACTATGGAATTGGGGTCTTACCCACCTGGCTACGGAATACATGAACAGAAAGTCATTATCTGGTGATCCAGGAGACTTGCTGTAGTCCGTGTATTTCTTCTGGGTAGTACTTTTAATATCCTTCATCACAGATTCCATTTCTTTGCTTAAATTGGTTTCTGACTGCAAAAAATAAAATATTTTATAAATGGCTGATTTCATTTAGCTATAATAAGACATTACAGAATAAAACACACACTGAAAGAATTACTTTTACAAATTATACAACCGACATACATCAGAAGCTGAAATATAATACAATTTTATACAATTAAACTACATCTAAACACTTTGTGGGGATGGACAAAGCACTCCTAATTTGTAAGATTCTGCAATTACTCAATCAAGCATTGAAGTATTTATTTTTTATTTATTTATTTACAATATTTATATACCGCTCCATATCTAAAATAGATTCCAGAGTGGTGCACATAGGAATAAACAGTAAAACAAAAGATTAAAAAATCAAATTAAAATTGTTCAATTTAAAACAAAGGACCAATGAAAAGTAGTGGCTAAGCGGTTGAGGAAGGCTTCTTGAAAAAGATTTGTTTTTCAGGAGTTCGAAAGAGAAGGGGCCACCACACTAAAGACTCTTCTCCTGGTGTATTCCAATTGGGCCAAAGGTCCATGTGGAACCACCAGGAGAATGCCCTCCAATGTCTGGGCAGGTTGGTAAGGGAGAAGGCGCTTTCTCAGGTATCCGGAGAATGACTTACTTAGAATTACAACACAGATTTTTTTTCAAGTGTCAATCTTTTATAAGGAAAGTACTATTTTAACCTACAACTAGCAAGGTCATTGATAAGGCTACTGTACTCTAATAATGCAATATTATACACGTTTACTCAGAAGTAAGCCTCACTGAGTTCAGTGGGACTCTCTTCAAGGCAAACGGATAGGATTGCTGTTGAAAGCTTATAATTTAAACTACATCTTTTTGAATATCAGTGTAAATGTTCAAAATGTATTAACTATATGTAAAAGTCATAGTAAAATGAATACTCCTGCCTGTTAAAAAAAAACTCTTCAAGAGCATAATTAAATGGCTTCAAGTTACAATTGATTGATATGCTTTATATGACAGAGAATTTATGAGTTCCAAGTAATACAGTTCAGTTCTGTACAAAGGGAAAAGCTGGAAAGCATGAATTTAATGACCAATAAATAAATGGAAAAAGGCAGGAGCAAAATGCTCACATAATCATATCCCATTTTAAGATGATGTAACTGTTGAAATGTTAATGTTATTTAAACTCTGAAGTGTTTAACAGAGAAATGAGCTTTTAAAATTCTGTAAAATGTAAATGAGTCATGGGGTGGGGTGGAGGACAATGAAAAAAGAGGTGAAAAGGTGGAGACAAATTAACAAGGATCTTTCTGCCTTACACTGATGCTTACTGGGAAAGTTCCCAGCTGCTCTTGAAGCTCTTCCACCTCCTTTATGAGATCTTGCATAGTCTTGTTACTGTGACATTGCCAAAGGCTTCTCTCCACATTGTTGCCAGGATAACATGGAAGGACACTGTTAGCAAACTGCCTACACAGAGGACAAGTAAATTCTCCTTTGTCCACTGAAAAGCCCTGGAGAACCTGGTCGTTCTAAAAGAAATAAAAATGCATGTGAATTTCTCAACCAACAAGCAATTATATAACCCTAACAATACCAGAGATAGCAAAGTCGTAAATAAAAGAAAACTTGGCTGTCACAACTTACAGGAGCTGAATAGACATTAGTGATCAATTAAAGGTTCTTTTGAAACTTAAAAAAATACAACCCACGCTTTCTTAATTCCTTCTGAATTTGTTGACAATTCAGAATGCATACAAATTACATAACCATGTGATTTAAGGGAAATATGTATTCATTCATATCCCACTTTTCAAAGCAGTATCTTTAAACTCAACCCCCTGTGAGATAGGGAGAGAGACAGGGTGCTTCCAGACAATGAGGTCCTAGCAGCTATTCTGTGCAATTATTTTGACTTTTTTTTCTCAACAAATTAAGAAAAAAGATGGAGGGAGTGGTAGAAAAACAGGGAAGGCTTATGAGTAGATGACAGCCTCTCTCTCTCTCTCACTCACACACACACACACACACACAATTCTGAAACAGCAGTGGCGTGATAAAAGCCTCATATGAAAGCACCCATAGTCACTTGCTCAAGAACCATCCAGTGAGCCTGATAGCTGGGTCTCCCAAGTCCAAACCTAATACTTTAGTAGTCACTTTCTCAAGATGGAACTACATGCTGTAAAAGCAAGCATTGGTAGGGACATTTGCAGAGGAGAATTAGTAGGAGAGAAGTACTTTAGAGTTGTGTCATGTTCCGATTCATCTCTGGGAGTTGCAGGCCAAGAGAGATAGAAAAAGATTTTTTTAAAAAAACAACCCAAAAATATCCAGAGGGAGTTTGCAGGGGGTCATCAGCAAACACAAGAAAGGCTGAACATCTCTTTTCTGCCTATTGGTTCTCGCATACAAAAGTTCCCTTCCCTTTGTTGGCATTATGAGGCAAACACCAAAATTGGGAACTGTGCATTTGCTTCACCATGTTTAGTTCCATAATAAAAGTGGTGTTGAGTAATCCTAAGTCTTAAATTAAGCATGTGTTCAATCTTGGTTTGTAACAAAATTAACTACACTTTTACTTGCAGTTGGATAATGTTCAATTCTCTGTAGATGTGACAACACCAATCCTTCAGTGGCCTGGTTCAGACAACATGCTAAACCATGCTGCTTAACCACAAAATGGTTAATGGAATGCATTGACCTTAATGCATTCCATTAACCATTTTGTGGTTAAGCAGCATGGTTTAGTGTGTTATCTGAACCAGGCCAATAAGAGAAAACTGAAGCACCACATTCTTATCCAAGACATCTAAAACAGCCTCAACAAAAAATGTTCAGGGCACAGGCCTCTCCCCAATTCTCATACTCCTATCTTTATAAAACAAGGGGAAACCTATGAAATTTTACAACACTGAGGGGAAAGGAATTCTGTCACAGGCAACAGAGGGCAACATTGGTGGCTAAAATCATATTGGTGAGAGTCTTCAGACTGCACTTCCTTCCCCCGCTCTGTAACGGCCATAGAGGTCCATCCCTTTTACGAACTCCTAGCCCCTTCTTCAACAAGCGAATGCAGTCCCAAGAGTGAGGTGATCAGTTCACTTCCAGCATGAAAAGCACCAAGCAATTGTTTGGCAAAACAACCACCACCTGATTTTGAAAGTCTACGGAGCTCGCTTAGCCTACTCTGTGGGCTGTTGCACTGCACGATAAACTGGATCCCACAACCTGGTCCTCACTAACATGAAGTGGTGTCACAAACCACTTCAGTTTAGTGATATGCAAGATAACTTTAGGTCTGAATCAGTTAGATCAAAGCTGCACAATCTTTTTGGTCCCAAGTATCACAGTGGGCGGTGCCAGGGGGCATGTACACAAGCCAGGAGTTTCCCTTGGAGTTAACCCAAGTTCTTTCTGTAATCATTACACTTCTAGGAAATCTGAACTATAGGTTCTTATACATTAGAATATTGAACAGGAGGGAAGGGGAAATAAAGCACTGCAATGTATTTAAAAATATGGATTTCCCATCTCTTACTCTAAAAACAATTATTGGTACACTGGGATTCTACCAACATCAACAACAAAACCTATTTAATGAGTAAAAGATCAATCTCTGAAAATTTCCATTTTAACTTACCCGCAGTGATTCCATGTAGGATTTATGACAATCTATGTGTAATGTATGCCCACAAGTTTGCACATACACACCTCCTTCCCAGCCGATTGATACAGACTGCAGACAGGAACTCTAAAAAGTAAAAGCATAAGACTTCAGAGAGTTCACAAGTATTCACTACTGTTTAAAAATACAGGATGCTGTACTTATACTAGATTCACTGAGATAACCTCATTGTGACTTGAAATTAATTCCTAGAATAAGTACAACTATACAGAGATAGTCTTGACAGCAAATGAAAACAAAATGTGCATGTCCTTTTAAGCCTCCTAACATCATACAACAGTCACAGCTATGTTGAGACATCACACTAAACTGGGGTTTAGTGTTATGTGAATTAATCTTGTCAGCTTTCCCCTCCCCCCTCCCCTCTCCCCTCTGGGGTGGCTACAAAGAGAAGTTTAGAAGCTTTGTCTTTGTTTTAAACTAATCATAATTCAGCGTTACCTCCAAACCAGAACAAACTGTGATTAGTTTTAAATATGATTTACTGAAACAAGCTAACGTCAAGCCATTGAGATTAACTATCATTACGATGTCTCTCTATTGCAAAGAAGGGGGATGTGTGCTGGCCAAACCCATTGGCTGAAGAAGTATGTTGTCTCCCAGGAGCACAGACTGGAAGATGTGATGGAGCGGCTGTCAACACTTATCAAGTTCACTGTTAGTTATCCCCTCCTACTTATTCATGTGGGAACAAATGATACTGCCAATCACAACTTTGATTGTGTCATGTCAGACAATGAAGCTCTAGGAAGAAAGGTCAAAAACTTGAGGGCTCAAGTGGTGTTCTCATCCATCCTTCCGATCCATAGAAGAAGACCAGAAAAAAGAAGAAGAATCCTGCAGGTAAACTGGCTATGAAAATGGTGTCACCGGGAGACATTTGGTTTCTGGGACCATGGGTTCCACTTTTTGGATGTAGGGCAGGAGACGGACTGCACCTCCCAAAAACTGGGAAGAACACATTTGCCTAAAGAATGGTGAGTTTGATCAGGAAGTTTTAAAACTGAATCCTGTAGGTGATGGAGATGTAAGTCCAGCGATAATGACTCCATTTAAGGGCTCAGGCATTGTAGCAGGAACTGGGAGAGCAACTGTAACAGGACCTGTTAAACCTCTTAACAAAAAAGCAGGAAGGACATCGGAGAGTAAAGTTCATGGCTTTCAATGTCTTTATAGTATTGCTCACAGTAAGGAAATAACCAAATGAGCTTGAACTTTTGATTCAAGAAGGTAAATATGACTTAATAGGTATTACTGAGACTTGTTGGGATGACTCCAATGAGTGGAATATAGCAACTGAAGGGTATAACTTGTTCAAAAAGAGCAGAAGCCATAGAAAGGGGGGAGGAGTTGCACTGTATGTTAGAAATGTACACATCAGTGCAAGTATTCAAGAAAATGAACATGGTGACCCTGTTGAAAACATCTGGATTAAAATAAAAAGAGGGAGAAATAAAAACAATAGTGTGGTTGGAATTTACTAATATATATTAATCCACGGAGAAAATGTGGATGATGTTTTCCAAAAGCAAACTGCAGATATGTCAGGGAAGCATAAAGTTGTAGTAATGGGGGACATTCATTACCATGATATCTGTTGGAGGACAAACTCTGCCAAGCATAGTCTCTCCAGGGAATTCGTGACTTGCTTTGATGACAAGGTGGAGGACGGAATGAGTGGATCAGCCATCCTTCTCTTGATTCTGAGCAATAGGGAAGAGTTAGTTGACGAGGGGAAGGTAGCAGGAACTTCAGAGGAAAATGACCATGTAATGCTCAAGTTCTTGATTTTAAGGAAAACTAAAACTGAATGTAGTCAAATGTGTATCTTGAACTTCAGAGCAATGATAAGCAGGATTCCATGATAGGAAAACCTAACAAGAGGAGGACTTCAGAGGGAAGGGGATTCCTAAAAAAAAGGGGGAATACTAAAGGCTCAATAAGAAACAATCTCTATGATGCTAAAGCTCAGAATGAGCTGAGGTTGCTGAGGGATGCTAAGGACAAAAGGAGCTTCTTCAGATACAATCAAAGTAAAAGGAGCACAAAAGTAATGGTAGACAAGTTGTTCACCAAAGATGGCAAAATGCTGACAAGGGACAAAGAAAAGTCTTTTCCAAAACAGGATCTGACTTCTCCCACAACAGGATCTGTGTCCCATCTGGCATATGTGACAAACAGGAGTAGAATTGCAGCTTGAGGTTGAGAGAGAGATGGTCAGAGAACACTTAAGCAACTTTAAATGAGTTATAGAATCATAGAATAGCAGAGTTGGAAGGGGCCTACAAGGCCATTTAGTCCAACCCCCTGCTCAATGCAGGAATCAAGTACCCAAGTCCAGATGAATTGCATCCTAGGGTGAAATGAGCTAACAGATGGACTCTCAGAACCTCTATCTATTTTCTTTGAGAAATCCTGGAGAATGCGTGAAGTACCAAAAGACTAGAGTAGGGCAAATGTTATCCCTATCTTCAAAAAGGACAAAAAGCAGGATTTGGGGAATTACAGACCAGCAAGTCTGAAAACAATTAACTGGGCAGATACTAAAGTAGATAATAAGGAGCTCAAACTCGAGGCACTTTGACATTAATGCACTAATGCATTGGAAGCCAGCATGGATTTGTCAAGAACAAATCTTGCCAGGTTAATCTTATTTAATTTTTCGATCAGGTAACTTCCTTGGTAGAGTGTGGAAATGCTGTTGACGTAATGGCTGGGTTCATTCAACATGCCAAGCCACCTTGCGAAAAGCCACAGTGGGTTGGTTGTTCATAGAACAACCCACAGTACGCCTGACAGTACACTCCACTCCTTCCCCTCAGTCCTCCAGCTGGCTCTGGCATGTATCACAGGCACCTTTGTGGCAAAACCCATCTTGTTCAGGCACCCTCCCTTCTCCAATCACCAGCCCCTTTAGTTCAAAGTGGAATAGGTAACTTACAAGGAAATTGACAATGCAAGCCTGCAGATAAGCTAATTGGAGCACAGTTGCCAAAGTCCGGGGTGCGTGGGTGGGTGGGGGGAATGCAAGAGCAGAAGGTGCACCAAAAGGGTAGGATAGTATTTCCCACTTGGCAATAAAATCTTCTCGCTATTAAGTGCTGAACTGACACTTGTCCATGTCCTCCTCCTTTCCAGAGTCTCCAGCAAATCCAGAACAGGGGGATATTCCCCCTTTCCCCGCCCCACTTTTTACCGCTCCTGCTGTGGGTACTGCGGTTCAGGGGAAGGAGTCAATATCTCCCCTTTCTGGATTTGCTAGAGACTATATACGTACACTGACTATACTCTAGGCTTGTTTGGAAATAGAATTGAGCTTTTGCTTTCAATGATGTATATGGCTTCCATTTTATTTCATGCAAAAAAAAAAATTAACAAACAAGTAAAATTATCCCTTAAAGCCTTCTATCATAATTGACACTACAGTAATAATGCCTACAGTTAAGGTAGTGCTGATCTACAACAGGATTTTTTTTATTGCTTAGTTCAGCTGAACAAACTATTCAAGGGATTAACAAAGGTTTGTTTTTATGCCAATAGAAATTTAAGGATTAATTATTTCCTGCGGTGACCGTATGGGCACAGTAATTATCTAGAAAGCTGAAAGAAAGCAAAAACATCTGCTTCAATTAATATCTGAATTGGACTACATATTTCTCAACTAAAACAGAAATACTGTTATTTTATAAAGCAGTTATCTTGTTTCCCAAGGACAAAGGACACCTAATCGCGTCAGAAAGAACAAGTCTTCTAGCAATATTTGCCATTCCAGAACATACAATCGGCCAGTTCACATAGCACAACAGCCCATTGTGGATTAATTTACCTGTGAGGAGCTGTGGCATGTGTCAGCCACCATTATGAATATGCAAGCAATGGCACCCCACCGTCTGGGGCTTGCATATCCATATTATTATTATTATTGTTATTATTGTTATTATTATTATTATTTATTTATATAGCACCATCAATGTACTGGACAGCGCCCACCAAGGGTTAATTAACCCACAGTGGGCTGCCATGTTGTACCAACCAGGTTATTGTATCTATTTTTATATGAAGATGGAATGTTCCATTAGTAACACAATGCTCCAACAAACTAAAACAAAACAAACCTACGTTAGCAAAAGCACATGTCTGGGCATGACAAAACATTACAAAAACTGCTACATGGACAAGGAGTACAAATGAAAACCGTATCTTTTTCAGATGACCAATATCAGAAAATATAGCCCAAGATGTTTGTAGTGAATAGCAGGCCCCAGATTTGTTCCTGCTCTCCTGAACAATCAGATAGGAAACATTCTAGGAAGTGGTGATGGTGAAAAGTTCCGGGGTTAGCCCTCTCATGAGGCAAGGTGAGATTCTTGCCTCAGGCATCTGGTTGGGGGACAGTGGCCGAATGAGCCCTGCCCCCTCCCACTACTACCACCACCACCACCACCTCCTGTTGCCATTTGCCATTCAATCAGAGGGGAAGCTTGATGCCATGCAGCCAAGGAGTACCCCTCCTGGAGCACCAATGAGGGTAGCAGAATTTACTACTGCAGCGACAGCTGCCCCGTGGAGAACTCAGAGTTGGAGAGCAGCAACACCCACATCTCCACTCCACTTGAAAGACTTCTGTTCCAAGAGCAAAGCTGCCCAAGGAGTGCCTATTTCCATAGAGGGGAGGTAAAAGCAGCACTGGCACAGGCATAGTTGGGCTGCTTGTCTGTCTCTCTTTCTGTGCTTACGTCTCATTTTCTCCTCCTCCTCTACCCTGTTCTAAGATGTGTGTTGTTTGGATACAAAGTAGTAGTAATTCCGGGGGCCAAAAAGAGCTGTTCACTTTCTCTTCTAACAGTGGTGCAGATGAGATTATTCTCTCTCTGCTTCCTAGCAGCAAAGACTTTTCTTCTCTGCTTCTGTTTCATTTTCAAGTCCTGGAATCCCCGTAGTCTAAAGAGCTATTAAGTTTCCTGTCCCCTTTTGCCCTTGCTTTCTCCTAGAAATCGGAATGCAGCCTTCATATGGTGGGTTCTCCTGAGATCAAACTTTCACAATTCTGCATATATACTACACCAAGAGTGGGATTTGGAGCACAGGTGAATTCCCATTTCATGGGAGATGTAAAACCTGTGAAAACTTTGCAAATAGGTTTCAGGTGTGCAGGAACTGCACAGGAATCTCTTATGTCACTCCTGTGTGCACCAGTTGCTGGGGAACATGGGCCAGAGGGTGCTGTTGCACCATGTCCTGCTTGTTGGTCCCTGGCCAATGGCTAGTTGGCCACTGTGTGAACAGAGTGCTGGACTAGATGGACCCTTGGTCTGATCCAGCATCAGGGCTCTTCTTATGTTCAAACAAATATATATTTAAATTTCCCATCACCAGTATCTTCATTTTGCAAACAAGATGTTAGGTTTAGTGGTGAGTCCCCAATTAGCAGATGGTGAATTGGAAGGGGGGGTTCAATAATTTTTTCAGGGGCCCAATTTTGTTGCTGAAGCTATGACCAAGCTAGCTTTTTAAAATCAGTTTTTAAAAGAAAAAGAGTGTTCTGGTAAGCATAACTGCATTCCAATAGCATCAAACCTGTGGTTCGCCAGAACCCTAATTGTGACATCTACAGATACTGAAGACCATCCATTTAACTTCATGGCTGAGCAAGCATTTGAACTTACACTTCCCAAAATGAACACCGTGTACAGTCAATGACACTAGTTCTCACAGTTACTATTTCAGAATCGGAGACATTATCCAAACCCTTAATTCCCGTGGAACCATTGTAGCGATATTATAATTTTAAATATGCCAAGAGTATCATTTTGATTCAACAAAATTGTGACTACAGAAATCACAGTATCTAACCAGAAAAAGTAGCTGCTAATGCAATTAAATACAGTCAAATAAATGAAATGCTATCACACTGTACTGCTGCAAGCAACATACATCTTTAAAGAACTGCTGTAAAGTCGCAAGTCGTGCTTCATATACTGTTGCACATGTGTCCCAAGGATATATCTGCTCCTTTTCAGACGTTGGCAGCTTCGTAGGTTCAGTAGTATTGCGGCATTGACCTAAAACTGCAGAGAGAAAGAATAAGATATCTGCCGCATAGCAAGAAAGAGAGTTAAAGTTCACCCTAGGTAATTCTATTTTTTTTTATTCTTCCAAGTCAGATAAAGCATCTGGTGCCCACTAATGGTCAAAAGTGGTCAAAGAATTGACTAGAAGGATTGCATTAGGAAAACCATCTGAAGAACGAGCTATACTATACAAGTTGCTAAATATTACATTTTGCTTTAACAAACAGGTTTTTATACTCATGCAAAAGCTTAATATAGGGGAGGGAGAAAACCTTCCAGGCCCAAGGGCCACATGCAGTGCTGGGTTGTGAGTAAGCTGTACATGTGCATGCGTGCGTGCATACACACACACACACCTGGGGTGGGGAGGTTTAAACCTTCTCTCCTTGCCCACTGAGATAAAGGGATGGGGTTATGAGGGGGGGGGAGTTTAACACCCCATCTCTAGTGTTCTTGACTGGGAAAACAGCATTCTGTTCCCCGCTCACCATCTGATGGATGATTAGCCGGGCAGTGGGAAAAAGTGGGCCTCACAGGGAGCAACCAGGGTTGGCCATATGTGGTTTAACCTCTACCATGGCTAGGAAACTGGACAGAAAGGAGGCAGATACTGCATGTGTTTCTCTCTCTCTTAGTTTATTTTCATGGGAATAGAGAGATAATATTTCTCAAAATACATACTATGGAATATATTATTAAATCCAGTATACAAAAATAAAAGGCTGGAGAACTTATCCATGTGTGTATATGGGAGAGGGACATATGTTCACCCACTCCAGACTCTTCTAGCTCCGTTGAAGTACAGCAAACACTAATTTTCATTAAAAGATTGTCTAATATACAGATACGTTCTTCAGCTCAGTAAACAGTTTATACCATGAAAATCCACTTATGAAGCCCTACCTGAAGAGGCCTGTAAGAGCACAACTAATCCTGCTGGCCGCTCTTCTGTGGAAGGGCCGCTCTGTCCACAAATAACACAATCATATACAGCTTCAGAAACATGCTGTTCTGCTGTTGCTATCTCCATAGCAATATCTGCATCTGGCGACTCTAAAGATCAGAGGAGGAACAAGATAAAAACACTCTCATATGGAAATGGTTAAATTGAAGCCATTGTACGTAATCTGAACCATTACAAAACATATTTATTGCTTTTCCACTGGAGAATGCACCGCATGTTTAATTTTACTAACACAGAGCTTAATGTCCCTGCTAAAATAAGTATGTTCTTTGTAACATTGGATGGCAGGACAAGCATCTTCTTTTTTACTGCAGCTAATGACTGGGAAGCCGCTGCATATACCAATTTTGCAATCTGAGCAGCTGCAGCCCAAGAGAAATGAAAAAGAAAACTAATAATAATAATAATAATAATAATAATAATAATAATAATAATTTCTTACTGAAGGAACGCCTCCTCCCATATGTACCTACCCGGACCTTAAGATCATCTACAGGGGCCCTTCTCCGTGAGCCCCTGCCAAAGGAAGTGAGGCAGGTGGCTACTAGGAGGAGGGCTTTCTCCGCTGTGGCACCCCGGTTGTGGAACGAGCTCCCCAGAGAGGTCCGCCTGGCGCCTACACTGTACTGCTTTCGTCGCCAGCTGAAGACCTTTTTATTCACTCCGTATTTTAACACTTAATTTTAACTTAAATTTAAATTATACTGTTTTAACTCTGTATTTTAACCTTATAATCAACTTTGCTGTGTGGTTTTATCCTGGTTGCGCTTTTTATACTGTATTTCGTAATTGTGTTTTTAACCTGTTGGATGTTTTTTGTGGTTTTAATTTTTGTGAACCGCCCAGAGAGCTTCGGCTATTGGGCGGTATAAAAATGTAATAAATAAATAAATAAATAAATAAAATAAAATACCCGCCTCTCCATTCTGATCGAGGCGGGGAACAACAATAAATGATAAAATACGTAATACTCAATTAAAACATAATATACATTGTTAAAAGTCTTCTACATCCCTAACTTATTAATTAGCCTTATTAATTAGTCCTGATGGCTGTATGCTACATCAAGGATCGGAAGCAACATGCCTATGCACACCAGATGCTGGGGAACTTGGGTGGGAGGGGTGCTATTGCACTCATATCCTTCTTGTGGGTTTCCTGTGGACAGCTGGTTGGCCAATGTGTGAACAGAATGCTGAACTACATGGACCTTGATCTGATCCAGCATTGGCCCTTCTTATGTTCTCAATCTATGGTCTTATTTTAGGATTGGCTGCAGAAATATCTACTTCTGAGCCAAAACAAACATTACTTTAAATGTGTGTCTAAAAGCTACATCTTTACTCCTTTTCCCGCCATTTTCACGCTAGTCTCAGCATGGGGCCCCTGATCTGGACCATAGCATGAGGTATAAGTGGGAGCTTTTAAAATCCGGATGCAGGACCAACACCAAATCTAGCATAAAAATGAAAAGTTTGTAGCTGCTTGAAACAGATTTAAAGTAATGTCTGTTTTGGCTTCACACTTTAACACAGCCCACAGAAAGTTTGCCATCACGTTAAATGAGCTTTCATCTGATGCATGCAACTATCACAGAATAACACTGTAGGAGTAAAAATCTAAGGTTAATAAACGTAATTAAGCTGATCTCCTGTTGATTCATGACAGGCTCACACTTCCTGTCTATATCTCGGTTCCGAAAGATATGATTTTTCTGATGCTGAGAAGAACTGAGTCGTTCACAGACAACACAGTTACTTTATAAACTGATGCTCACAGAATATATTTTAAAACATTTATTAGCAACAAGCAAAAATGTATTTAAGATGATTATAGAAAGAAATTGATACCATGATATTTATTGAGGGGGAAAAAACAGGGAAAGAGAGCAAGACAAAGTATAGTGTCTGTATTACCAACTCAGCTTTCTGCTAGCATAAGTTAACTCTGGCTGGGAACAACCCTACTCAGTATTTTCATTTACTTTTATAAGTTTACACTTGAACATGATGTGTGATATGATTAGCTTTGGTACTCTTTTAATCCCCTTTCTTCATATTTATTCATATTTGCTGACCTTTGTTTTTACTTCTATAGTTCTATAGAAATTTCCCAACTTGTTCTCTGTGGTTTAGACTTATCTGGGGCATGAAGCTTATAGAACAATTTTTTTTCCTTCATAATATTCTCTTTTCCACAGGTCAAGCTTCCTACAAGTAATAGGTCAAAATCAAACTTTGGTTCAGACAGACTTTTAGTTAGTTTTCTTTGATATGCCTGATATAAGCATTGCCGTAAAATTGCCTACAACACTTTTATATTTTGGAAAAGTGATACAAATAAATATTAATTTACTCTCTGAGATTTAGGTGATAAGATAGCACCCATTGGCTTATCTCCGAGCTGTCCTGCAGTGAAGTTAGTGCAAACATCTTTGTGTCACATACATGAGGCAAAGTATAAACCCTGTCACAGTGAGGGTGCCATTTTCATTTAGTTTTGTAATGGCAATGCTCCAAATAAGAGGGAACTCATCAACCTGAAAAAATCCAGAAAAAAACTAGGGAATAAAGGTGAAAGAGTGTGTCCTCTATAACCCTTACTAAAAAGGATTAGAGAATCAGGGACGCTTGGGCCTGCTGCAATTCTCCAAACTTTACTTCAAAGCTCAGTTTGGCTTGCTCCTTTTCTCATTTGCAACCTGTTTTTCAGTTCATTCTAATTAAAACATTTGTGTACTTTTCAAAAGTTGCTCACTGTTCAAAACTTGTGCATTTTTCAGGTGAAAATTTTGAGACCAAGAAAACAAGTTTGAGAATTTGCTAACCTTTTCAGAAAACAGGCTCTCCCATTCGAATTTGTGTTCACTATTGCCAACAAGGTATTTTTGAGTGATTTGTAAATATGAAATTCTCATACATACATACCTACTAGTAGTTACTGACAGTGTATAAACTTTTGCCACCACCTAGTGGCAGCTAGAAAAACAGCAGTAGATTTTGTTTTTGTTGGGGGTGTTTTAAAGAAAGTAATACGGTACATGAACAAAAAATCTTTTTCCCTTTTATTATTGAAAATTCCCACATACATTGTTCTCGAAGAAACTAGGCATAATTTTATAACAGGAAAGCAAAGCTTCTCGTATGTTTGATTTAAATAATGTTATTAAGAAGATTATCCTTTTTCTCTACTGAATACTTTTTAAAACATAAAGAATGTTTTCTTAGTGGGTATTGAAAATAAATAAATGTGAACGTTAAGGTGACAGATTCAGCCACACTGCCCAACTCAGTCTTCAGCATACACAATAGCTATGTTGTTAAAAAAAATAGAAAAAATATCTGTATACAAAACAATAAAGTTTTGTGTTAACCATTAAATCTTGTTAACCTTTTCATTTATAGTTTTCACTGTCATATGGAAAGAGCAGTCAACACTGGGCATTCACATATACAATAAATGGAATAGATACAATCTAGCAAATGTTAAGCCAGGGATACAGAACTTCCAGCCTGCAACCCTAACGTGGATTGCGGAGATTCCCCATCTAGCCCACAAAGGGACATTTCCACAAAGCCCTGCCCATTGGAGGCTAGCGGAGAGAGGAATTCCCAGTTATCTCTGATTGAGAAACAGAGTGGGGTACTAAGGGACTGTTATCTCCAAAGACTAATTGGAAATAACCATGGAGAGTTGGCTTCATGAACCTCTCATCATCCAACTTCGTATGACAAGCAGTGCATGAAGGCCAGGATTTGGCCAGCCTTTTGAGAAGCTGCTCGTCACTTCTGTTTTCAATTAATAATTTATGTCTGAACCTAAAACTCTAGCTTGTTTAGGATAAAACAACCCAAAGTCAACCCAACAATTGCACATCATTAAACAACCCACAGTTTCTGGATTTCCATGTCACGAAATCACTCAGGAATGGGACATTCCTGGATTAACTGAAAACGGAAGTCGTAAGCAGAGGGTGTACATACACCCCACTAATTTCTGGATTAAACAACCCAGGTATCAGCCTTGTCATGTGAACTGTGTCACTGAAATCAATGGGAGTTGAAAGTACTTAACATTGCCTCAGTTTGTACTTATGTAGTACTATGGTAATAGGACTACATGCTACGTCAACAATAAGTGAGCCATGTCTGTTGTTCAGTCTAGCAAAAAAAATCTGAACTTTAAACAAGCATCCTCAAAAATGAGAAATTGCAACAGCTACATTAAATTGATTAAATCAAGCAGTTAACTAAAACTGGCATAAACCATTGAAATATTCTTAGTGTTATGACGCACTGCAGCAGCACACTTACTTGACATTTATTATAGATTTAGGTTTTGGAGCAAATACCAAAATTCTTGTGTTATTAAATTACACCAATTCCTTCCCCTGCCCCGGCCAAGGTTTCAAAGTCACAATAATACAGGCCTAAATAAATAATTTAAATACCTCTTTCTTTATACATGTTCAGCAGATAGTTACAAAGACCACAGAAAAAATTAATACTATCTAGGCCTAACTAGGAAGCTACAGCAGCTCAAAAACAAAGTTCACAAGCATTATTATTAACTGGAAATAGTGGTTTCTGTGCACAGGCTTATTTTAAGAGAGGTGAACATTCTCAATTGTCCACATATATAGGGCCTGTTTACACAAAACACTAACCTACACTCAACCATGAGTGAACCATGAGTTGTTTGCTGAACCATGGGTTATTGTGCTGTCTGAACGGGTGGCTTGTTAACCACACACTGTGGCTTATTTTCTCGAACAAACCACCTTGAGAACCCATGTTTTGTTGTTGGGATGGTTAACAAACCACCCTGGCTGCGTTCGGACAACATGGTAACCACCCTGAAGAAAATGTGCTACATTCAGAGAACATGCTAACTCACAGTTCAACAAAACAACAACCCATAGTTCAAAACAACCAACATCCAACCATTGAGTGTGGGTTAGAATCTTGTGTGAACAGCTCCATAGTCACTTACTTGCCATCATACATTTTCACCATGTACCATTATTAGAACTACTTGGCATTCTTTCAGTACTACAGGAAAAATAAAAATGAACAGAACTATCACCACTAGCCATTGTTGCTTTTCAGCCAGCTAATAACAGATGATCAAGAACTGTGAATAATTTTTATGGGCAGTACACCTAATTGCACATAGAAGCTCTTTCAAGAACATCTAGCATATAGTATCTTTTTTTAAAAAAAAAATCAAACCAAATACTAGCCAGCACTGGATTACTGGAACTAACCTTGACCATCATATCTGATGTTTTGTATTTCTACACCTCCGCGACTTAAACGCTGGAAACAGGTAATACCCCAACATGCTAACTAGAGTTTACAATCTGTAACTGGAAGCAACACTGCTCTTGCAGAACACTGTGTGTCAAGGTAGTCCCCAAGCGCTGAATCAACTATCAGAATGTTAATATCTTTTGCCCTAACCCAGCATGTGTATTCTCAGAAGACCAGTAAAAGCTAATTTATTTTCCTATAAAATTCAGAAGCTGGAGGTGTTGGAAAACCTGTGTCACCTTGTTATTAAAAGCAACCCACCCCTGCTCCCAACAACTCCTTAAAAGGCATTTGCTTCAAGGACTGAAAGGTAGTCTGCTGAATCACACTGTGTTAATACAAAACTGGAAAAACAACATTACCCACTTTTCAAAAGGATGCTCTACATGAATTCTCAGAGGAATTGTAAATTATTCCATATCAACGTTTGCAAAAAGAGTATCTCAAAATATCTCAAGTGATAAAATTCTAAGATGTGGCAATTCTATTTGCAAGAAAGCAGATAATTTTGATGGTTCCTAATCTGGACTGAATGTGTATTTCTTCACCTTATACTATACATGGCAACAATAAGATACAAGCTGATCACTCATGTGATATTATTTATATATTTAATATTTATCCTGCATTTCTTCCAAGGAACTCATGATGATGTAGCTGAATTTCTCAGGCAGTTTCTTGTCCAGGCAGTAACCAAATCCAACCCTGCATAGACCTGAGACCAAGACCATAGTGACTTTGCTGCAACCACTGCATTTTCAAAGAACCATGTCACGGGAATCTCCTAGTAAATATGGATTATGTCCTCCTTGCCTTGCCTACTTCACTGCCAAAATCACTTCTATTTGATATTAAACTCTGGATCTACCTGGTAATTTGAGGGACAGAACTTGGAGCTTGGGGGAAAAAATCATGGTCTTGCGTATATGGGTCAATTTGAACAACTACTGCCCAGCAAAACTAATTTATTTATTTAAAGATCCTTTATTTATGTAAAGTATCTATACCCTACCCTTTAATAGAATTTTCAAGATGATTTACAAAATACCAGCCCAAGAGATGATGTAACCACCTGCAGATTGGCCCCATGCCCATCCTGGTTGGTAAAATCCGGCTAGAGGAAATAGAACCTGACTGGATGGTGTTTGTCCAAGAAGCCACCTGTAGAACTCCCTGCTTAGCTGCAAAACCATCTCTCACCTCCCATTTCTGAGTAGTAGAATAGGTAGTTGCCTTGAAGCTTCAGATGCACCTAACAATATCAGATACCTGGACATTTGCCAGATAACTGGACATGATGGGGATATTTTCTTTGTGGTCCTGTTTTGATGCTTGGGAGAGATCAGAAGAAATTGAATCTTGCCAATCCTATTAAATCATCCAGCCGTATTTTATTCTGAGTGTTAAGTGCAGGCAACACTACTGAGGGCCGGGTCAAGTATTCATTAAGCCATCCTAGAGTGGTTCTGCCCATTCCTAGTAGGGGATCTGGGGGGCCCTGTTTGCTCATCACACCCTCAGAAACTTCAGTGAGGACCCAGGGCTCCATCATGTCATCCTCCTCTTCCCTTAACAGTTTACCGTGTGCAAAAAGCTGCTGGGCGAGTTTACATGCAGGTTTCGAGTGGAAGATTATAGCTACCATTTGTTATGTACCCCAATCAAAGTAAAACTCAGCATGAACCTTATTTTGAAAGAGTCACATCCAGATTTATGCTGGATCAACTGTGTCGAACTTCCCCAGCCCCTCTTTCCTACAGCAGTCCCTCCAGCCCCCTAAAAATTCTACACAGAGAATGGACACCCTGTTGAATGGGGTGAGCTGTGGTGTGGGTGGGCAGGGGGATCCCCCATAATAGGCAGATGGAACCTTCCACTTCCTCTTGCAGGATGCAGATCCTGGATACAACCCAAACAGAGTGCCTATTCTCAAGGTTAAAAAAAAAAGCTACTTGAGTCAGTTGGGTGTCCTAAAATGGAGTCCAAGGGGAGGTTGTTTCTTGTTCCCCTCAATCCAAAAGACTGTCTTCTGTGCCCCTAGGTACAGTTTATTCTTTTAGCTGCATTTCCAATCAGCCTGAGAACTGAGCTACACATAAAACAGGGAATAAAATCTTACCAACATCCATGGCAGTTTCCATAAAGCTCTTCTGCCTTGATGCAAATTCAGCCAGCAACTTTTGTTGCCTCTCCCTGGCCTTCTGTCGTCTAGATGAAAGAGAAGAAGGTGGACAGTAATGAAGTAGTTACCTTGGCATTTATTCCTATGGTCTGTTTTTAGATTGGAACAGTACAAGCAGCTCTCAAATATTTTTATAAAATTTGAAAGGTGTTTTTTTTTGGGGGGGGGAGGTATGAATTGCTAATCTCCCAAGTCCAAAAGCTTAACTATATAGGGTTTGAAATTCCTTCAAACCCAGTATAACACACCCATTTCTCTCTACCTCTTTCCCTTCCAACTTGAATCCTAACCAGCTATACCCAACCTGGTGCCCTCTAGAGGCCTTGGATTGCAATTCCCATCACACACAATGTAATTTAATCTAAAACACACATGCAACAACATTTTGTGTGATGCTGTCAGAGGGTTGAACTACTTGCAGAAGGGGGAAGCACTAATATTGTAAGAGTAAGGTGAATTTATTTTGATTCTCATTTGATCACTTCTCTGTAATGCAGTTAATTTTTTATTTTTATAAATCATACCATTGTATCCAGGAGTTGATCTTCAAGTTTTCGATGTAATTTTAATAGCCCTGTCACAGCACACTTACTATATGACAAGTGCAAATGAGTACACAGCTAAGCACATTTTAGTGCCATATAGGCATCAGGATGTATTAAGAATTTGAGGCAACTTTCATAATAATGATTTTTCCGCCCCTCCCAGGAATCTCTCTTTGCTATTCCTTTGCTAAACAGGCGAACTGTAAATAGAGACCCATAATAAGGAGACACAAACTGACAGATTCAGTACAGCTCAGTAATTTTCCGCAATGGCCCAAGGGGCTCCACGCAGAAACGGGGAAATATTGTGAAGCAGCTCTGCTAAATTCTTCTTCAGCTCTATGTCTTTGTTTCTATGGCAACGACTTATGTGGGTGATGCCAAGTTTGCCTTTGCACAATGGAGAAACTAGAAAATAGGTCATCATTGACTGCTCACAGCCTGCTCAATCTTCATTACTGTAAGACTGGACTTCCCTTCCCTCCAAACTGAGGCCATGCGAAACAGCTTAATTACTAATTTAGATCCATCTTCATTTCGGACTTACACAAGAACATATGTACTGAGCTCACCACTCCCCTCCCTGTCCTCTCTTGTCAAAGATTTTGCAAGCATCCTCATTGCCTCTGTTTCCAAGGCTGAGGCAGACCATACTGTTGTTTATGGAGCCAAAACAAGGCTCCCCTGTACATGGATGGTAGCAGCCCGCTTGGGCAAACTCCATGGTTTGCAGAAGAAGATAAGTATTTTTTTTTAAAAAAAATAACCTAAGTGTGGGGACCCCAAAACTGCCCAGTGAGGACTGAGTGTGGTCAGTGGCCATGGGATGTTGGCTTGAGTGTTCGATGGGGGTGGAAAACCAAGGGTGCTGGGGGAGAGCAAAACGGAATTGAATGACTGGAATTCTGAAGAGAAGCACTCAACACTGCAAAATTTTGTTGCAGGTCCCTCTTCTTTCTCACTATTTAGAATCTTTTGTGCAATACCTTTATGGCAACCCAGTTTGTTGCTGCACCATGAATGTTATTTCAGAAGCCACGTGACAGATTGAGGGTCAGTGTGGTTCTGCCCCATGCAAGCATTGTCCCAATTTCCAGGAGGAGCAATGCTGGTTTTGGGAGGAACCGCATGGGCTCCTCCCAAGTGTCTTTTGATGTTACCTTTACAATGAGGAAAACCCATTCACACATTGCAAAGGAGGAGGAGAGTCGTTGTTTGTTTGACAATGGAGATTTTGGCAGAAAGGCAAGATAATAAATAAATAAATAAATAAATAAAGATAGCTGCTAGCCAGTGGGATGAGGTATTTGTGCTTGCCTCACCACTCTTGTGAAGCAGAGGGTGCTTCATTACCTACCAGGGACTATTCCTTAAGATACCAATTTTCTGTTTCAAGTATATGCTAGTTCAAAAGGTGCTCAGGCATTTTTACTTTACACTGGTGTTTTTAGCTATTTTTTTTACTAGTCATGTTTTGATGTGGATCTGAATATATTATTACAAATTCACACTAAGGAAGCCTTCTTCCTTTCTCTCCTTTTTATATTGCAAACCTCTCACATCT